>NC_142089.1:85588129-85955629 GCF_054644295.1 Miniopterus natalensis
GTTAGGTTTATGTGGAGGGAGAGGGTTAAAGATCCGGTTAGGGTTCCGATTGGACCTAGGGTTAGGGTTATGTTGAGGGCTAGGGTTAGAGATCCGGTTAGGGTTCTGATTGGACCTAGGGTTAGGGTTATGTTGAGGGCTAGGTTTAGAGATCCTGTTAGGGTTCCGATTGAACCTAGGGTTAGGGTTATGCTGAGGGCTAGGGTTAGAGATCCGGTTAGGGTTCCGATTGGACCTAGGGTTAGGGTTATGTTGAGGGCTAGGGTTAGAGATTCGGTTAGGGTTCCTATTGGACCTAGTGTTAGGGTTATGTTGAGGGCTAGGAGTAGAGATCCGGTTAGGGTTCCGATTGGACCTAGGGTTAGGGTTATGTTGAGGGCGAGGGGTAGAGTTCCTGTTAGGGTTCCGATTGGACCTAGGGTTAGGGTTATGTTGAGGGCTAGGTATATATATATCCGGTTAGGGTTCCGATTGGACCTAGCGTTAGGGTTATGTTGAGGGCTAGGGTTAGAGATCCGGTTAGGGTTCCGATTGGACCTAGGGTTAGGGTTATGTTGAGGGCTAGGGTTAGATATCCGTTTAGGGTTCCGATTGGACCTAGGGTTAGGGTTATGTTGAGGGCTAGGTACACAGATTCGGTTACGGTTCCGATTGGACCTAGGGTTAGGGTTATGTTGAGGGCTAGGGATAGAGATCCGGTTAGGGTTCCGATTGGACCTAGGGTTAGTGTTCTGTTGAGGGCTAGGGTTAGAGATCCGGTTAGGGTTCCGATTGGACCTAGGGTTAGGGTTATGTTGAGGGCTAGGGTTAGAGATCTGGTTAGGGTTCCGATTGGACCTAGGGTAGGGTTATGTTGAGGGCTAGGGTTAGCGATCCGGTTAGGGTTTTGATTGGACCTAGGGTTAGGGTTAGGTTGAGGGCTAGGGTTAGAGATCCAGTGAGGGTTTTGATTGGATCTAGGGTTAGGGTTATGTTGAGGGCTAGGGTTAGAGATCCGGTTATTGTTCCGATTGCACCTCGGGTTAGGGTTATGTTTAGCGCTAGGGTTAGAGATCAGGTTAGGGTTCAGATTGGACCTAGGGTTAGGGTTATGTTGAGGGCTAGGGTTAGAGATCCGGTTAGGGTACCGATTGGACCTAGGGTTAGGGTTATGTTGAGGGCTAGTGTTAGAGATCCGGTTAGGGTTCCGATTGGACCTAGGGTTAGGGTTATGTTGAGAGCTAGGGTTAGAGATCCGTTTAAGGTTCCGATTGGACCTAGGGTTAGGGTTATGTTGAGGGCTAGGGGTAGAGATCCTGTTAGGGTTCCAATTGGACCTAGGTTTAGGGTTATGTTGAGGGTAGGTATACAGATCCGGTTTGGGTTCCGATTGGACCTAGGGTTAGGGTTATGTTGAAGGCTAGGGTTAGAAAACCAGTTAGGCTTCCGATTGGACCTAGGGTTTGGGTTATGTTGAGGGCTAGAGTTAGAGATCCGGTTACGGTTCCTATTGGACCTATGGTTAGGGTTATGTTGAGGGCTAGGGTTAGAGATCCGGTTAGGGTTCTGATTGGACCTAGGGTTAGGGTTATGTTGAGGGCTAGGTTTAGAGATCCTGTTAGGGTTCCGATTGAACCTAGGGTTAGGGTTATGCTGAGGGCTTGGGTTAGAGATCCGGTTAGGGTTCCGATTGGACCTACGGTTAGGGTTATGTTGAGGGCTAGGGTTAGAGATCCGGTTAGGGTTCTGATTGGACCTAGGGTTAGGGTTATGTTGAGGGCTAGGGTTAGAGATCCTGTTAGTGTTCCGATTGGACCTAGGGTTAGGGTTATGTTGAGGTCTAGGGTTAGAGATCTGGTTAGGGTTTTCATTGGACCTAGGGTTAGGGTTATGTTGAGAGCTAGGGTTAAATATCCGGTTAGGGTTCCGATTGGACCTATGGTTAGGGTTACATAGATGGCGAGGGGTAGAGACCCTGTTAGGGTTCCGATTGGACCTAGGGTTAGGGTTATATTTAGGGCGAGGGCTAGAGACCCTGTTATGCTTCCGATTGGACCTAGAGTTAGGGTTATATTGAGGGCGAGGGGTAGAGACCCTGTTAGGGTTCCGATTGGACCTAGGGTTAGGGTTATGTTGAGGGCGAGGTGTAGAGATCCTGTTAGGGTTCCGATTGGCCCTAGGGTTAGGTTTATGTGGAGGGAGAGGGTTACAGATCCGGTTATGGTTCCGATTGGACCTAGGGTTAGGTTTATGTGGAGGGAGAGGTTTAGAGATCCGGTTAGGGTTCCAATTGGACCTAGGGTTAGGGTTATGTTGAGGGCTAGGTAGACAGATCCGGTTAGGGTTCCGATTGGACCTAGGTTTAGGGTTATGTTGAGGGCTAGGTATACAGATCCGGTTAGGGTTCCGATTGGACCTAGGTTTAGGGTTATGTTGAGGGCTAGGTATACAGATCCGGTTATTGTTCCGATTGGACCTAGGGTTAGGGTTATGTTGAAGGCTAGGTTTAGAAATCCGGTTAGGGTTCCGATTGGACCTAGTGTTAGGGTTATGTTGATGGCTAGGATTAGAGATCCGGTTAGGGTTCCGATTGGACCTAGGTTTAGGGTTATGTTGAGAGCTAGGGTTAGAGATCCGGTTAGGATTCCGATTGTACGTAGGGTTAGGGTTATGTTGAGGGCTAGGGTTAGAGACACTTTTAGGATTCCAATTGGACCTAGGGTTAAGGTTATGTTGAGGGCGAGGGGTAGAGATCCTGTTAGGGTTCCGATTGGACCTAGCGTTAGGGTTATGTTGAGGGCTAGGGTTAGAGATCCGGTTAGGGTTCCGATTGGACCTAGGGTTAGGGTTATGTTGAGGGCTAGGGTTAGAGATCTGGTTAGGGTTCCGATTGGACCTAGGGTTAGGTTTATGTGGAGGGAGAGCGTTATAGATCCCGTCAGGGTTCCGATTGGACCTAGGGTTAGTGTTATGTTGAGGGCTAGGGTTAGAGATTCGGTTAGGGTTCCTATTGGACCTAGTGTTAGGGTTATGTTGAGGGCTAGGAGTAGAGATCCAGTTAGGGTTCCGATTGGACCTAGGGTTAGGGTTATGTTGAGGGCGAGGGGTAGAGTTCCTGTTAGGGTTCCGACTGGACCTAGGGTTAGGGTTATGTTGAGGGCTAGGTATATATATATCCGGTTAGGGTTCCGATTGGACCTAGCGTTAGGGTTATGTTGAGGGCTAGGGTTAGAGATCCGGTTAGGGTTCCGATTGGACCTAGGGTTAGGGTTATGTTGAGGGCTAGGTACACAGATTCGGTTAGGGTTCCGATTGGACCTAGGGTTAGGGTTATGTTGAGGGCTAGGGATAGAGATCCGGTTAGGGTTCCGATTGGACCTAGGGTTAGGGTTATGTTGAGGTCTAGGGTTAGAGATCTGGTTAGGGTTTTCATTGGACCTAGGGTTAGGGTTATGTTGAGAGCTAGGGTTAAATATCCGGTTAGGGTTCCGATTGGACCTATGGTTAGGGTTACATAGATGGCGAGGGGTAGAGACCCTGTTAGGGTTCCGATTGGACCTAGGGTTAGGGTTATATTGAGGGCGAGGGCTAGAGACCCTGTTATGCTTCCGATTGGACCTAGAGTTAGGGTTATATTGAGGGCGAGGGGTAGAGACCCTGTTAGGGTTCCGATTGGACCTAGGGTTAGGGTTATGTTGAGGGCGAGGTGTAGAGATCCTGTTAGGGTTCCGATTGGCCCTAGGGTTAGGTTTATGTGGAGGGAGAGGGTTACAGATCCGGTTATGGTTCCGATTGGACCTAGGGTTAGGTTTATGTGGAGGGAGAGGTTTAGAGATCCGGTTAGGGTTCCAATTGGACCTAGGGTTAGGGTTATGTTGAGGGCTAGGTAGACAGATCCGGTTAGGGTTCCGATTGGACCTAGGTTTAGGGTTATGTTGAGGGCTAGGTATACAGATCCGGTTAGGGTTCCGATTGGACCTAGGTTTAGGGTTATGTTGAGGGCTAGGTATACAGATCCGGTTATTGTTCCGATTGGACCTAGGGTTAGGGTTATGTTGAAGGCTAGGTTTAGAAATCCGGTTAGGGTTCCGATTGGACCTAGTGTTAGGGTTATGTTGATGGCTAGGATTAGAGATCCGGTTAGGGTTCCGATTGGACCTAGGTTTAGGGTTATGTTGAGAGCTAGGGTTAGAGATCCGGTTAGGATTCCGATTGTACGTAGGGTTAGGGTTATGTTGAGGGCTAGGGTTAGAGACACTTTTAGGATTCCAATTGGACCTAGGGTTAAGGTTATGTTGAGGGCGAGGGGTAGAGATCCTGTTAGGGTTCCGATTGGACCTAGCGTTAGGGTTATGTTGAGGGCTAGGGTTAGAGATCCGGTTAGGGTTCCGATTGGACCTAGGGTTAGGGTTATGTTGAGGGCTAGGGTTAGAGATCTGGTTAGGGTTCCGATTGGACCTAGGGTTAGGTTTATGTGGAGGGAGAGCGTTATAGATCCCGTCAGGGTTCCGATTGGACCTAGGGTTAGTGTTATGTTGAGGGCTAGGGTTAGAGATTCGGTTAGGGTTCCTATTGGACCTAGTGTTAGGGTTATGTTGAGGGCTAGGAGTAGAGTTCCGGTTAGGGTTCCGATTGGACCTAGGGTTAGGGTTATGTTGAGGGCTAGGTATATATATATCCGGTTAGGGTTCCGATTGGACCTAGCGTTAGGGTTATGTTGAGGGCTAGGGTTAGAGATCCGGTTAGGGTTCCGATTGGAGCTAGGTTTAGGCTTATTTTGAGGGCTAGGGTTAGAGTTCCGATTAGGGTTCCGATTGGACCTAGAGTTAGGGTTATGTTGAGGGCTAGGGTTAGAGATCTGGTTAGGGTTCCGATTGGACCTAGGGTTAGGTTTATGTGGAGGGAGAGCGTTATAGATCCCGTCAGGGTTCCGATTGGACCTAGGGTTAGTGTTATGTTGAGGGCTAGGGTTAGAGATTCGGTTAGGGTTCCTATTGGACCTAGTGTTAGGGTTATGTTGAGGGCTAGGAGTAGAGATCCAGTTAGGGTTCCGATTGGACCTAGGGTTAGGGTTATGTTGAGGGCGAGGGGTAGAGTTCCTGTTAGGGTTCCGACTGGACCTAGGGTTAGGGTTATGTTGAGGGCTAGGTATATATATATCCGGTTAGGGTTCCGATTGGACCTAGCGTTAGGGTTATGTTGAGGGCTAGGGTTAGAGATCCGGTTAGGGTTCCGATTGGACCTAGGGTTAGGGTTATGTTGAGGGCTAGGTACACAGATTCGGTTAGGGTTCCGATTGGACCTAGGGTTAGGGTTATGTTGAGGGCTAGGGATAGAGATCCGGTTAGGGTTCCGATTGGACCTAGGGTTAGTGTTCTGTTGAGGGCTAGGGTTAGAGATCCGGTTAGGGTTCCGATTGGACCTAGGGTTAGGGTTATGTTGAGGGCTACGGTTAGAGATCCGGTTAGGGTTCCGATTGGACCTAGGGTTAGTGTTCTGTTGAGGGCTAGGGTTAGAGATCCGGTTAGGGTTCCGATTGGACCTAGGGTTAGGGTTATGTTGAGGGCTAGGGTTAGAGATCTGGTTAGGGTTCCGATTGGACCTAGGGTAGGGTTATGTTGAGGGCTAGGGTTAGCGATCCGGTTAGGGTTCTGACTGGACCTAGAGTTAGGGTTAGGTTGAGGGCTAGGGTTAGAGATCCAGTGAGGGTTTTGATTGGATCTAGGGTTAGGGTTATGTTGAGGGCTAGGGTTAGAGATCCGGTTATTGTTCCGATTGCACCTCGGGTTAGAGTTATGTTTAGCGCTAGGGTTAGAGATCAGGTTAGGGTTCAGATTGGACCTAGGGTTAGGGTTATGTTGAGGGCTAGGGTTAGAGATCCGGTTAGGGTACCGATTGGACCTAGGGTTAGGGTTATGTTGAGGGCTAGTGTTAGAGATCCGGTTAGGGTTCCGATTAGACCTAGGGTTAGGGTTATGTTGAGAGCTAGGGTTAGAGATCCGTTTAAAGTTCCGATTGAACCTAGGGTTAGGGTTATGTTGAGGGCTAGGGGTAGAGATCCTGTTAGGGTTCCAATTGGACCTAGGGTTAGGGTTATGTTGAGGGTAGGTATACAGATCCGGTTTGGGTTCCGATTGGACCTAGGGTTAGGGTTATGTTGAAGGCTAGGTTTAGAAAACCGGTTAGGCTTCCGATTGGACCTAGGGTTAGGGTTATGTTTAGGGCTAGGGTTAGAGATCCGGTTAGGGTTCCTATTGGGCCTATGGTTAGGGTTATGTTGAGGGCTAGGGTTAGAGATCCGGTTAGGGTTCTGATTGGACCTAGGGTTAGGGTTATGTTGAGGGCTAGGTTTAGAGATCCTGTTAGGGTTCCGATTGAACCTAGGGTTAGGGTTATGCTGAGGGCTAGGGTTAGAGATGCGGTTAGGGTTCCGATTGGACCTACGGTTAGGGTTATGTTGAGGGCTAGGGTTAGAGATCCGGTTAGGGTTCTGATTGGACCTAGGGTTAGGGTTATGTTGACGGCTAGGGTTAGAGATCCTGTTAGGGTTCCGATTGGACCTAGGGTTAGGGTTATGTTGAGGTCTAGGGTTAGAGATCCGGTTAGGGTTCATATTGGACCTAGGGTTAGGGTTATGTTGAAGGCTAGGTTTAGAGATCCGGTTAGGGTTCCGATTGAACCTAGGGTTAGGGTTATGCTGAGGGCTAGGGTTAGAGATCCGGTTAGGGTTCCTATTGGACCTAGTGTTAGGGTTATGTTGAGGGCTAGGGTTAGAGGTCCGGTTAGGGTTCCGATTTGACCTAGGGTTATGGTTATGTTGAGGGCTAGGGTTATATATCCGTTTTGGGTTCCCATTGGACCTAGTGTTAGGTTTATATGGAGGGAGAGGGTTACAGATCCGGTTAGGGTTCCGATTGGACCAGGGTTAGGTTTATGTGGAGGGAGAGGGTTAGAGATCCGGTTAGGGTTCCGATTGGACCTAGGGTTAGGGTTATGTTGAGGGCTAGGGTTAGATATCCGGTTAGGGTTCCGATTGGACCTAGGGTTAGGGTTATGTTGAGGGCTAGGGATAGAGATCCGGTTAGGGTTCTGATTGGACCTAGGGATAGGGTTATGTTGAGGGCTAGGTATACAGATCCGGTTAGGGTTCCGAATGGACCTAGGGTTTGGGTTATGTTGAAGGCTAGGTTTCGAAATCCGGTTAGGGTTCCGATTGGACCTAGGTTTAGGGTTATGTTGAGGGCTAGGGTTAGATATCCGGTTAGGGTTCCGATTGGACCTAGGGTTAGTGTTCTGTTGAGGGCTAGGGTTAGAGATCTGGTTAGGGTTCCGATTGGACCTAGGGTCACGGTTATGTTGAGGGTGAGGGGTAGAGATCCTGTTAGGGTTCCGATTGGACCTAGGGTTAGTGTTATGTTGAGGGCTAGGGTTAGATATCCGGTTAGGTTTCCGATTGGACCTAGGGTTAGGGTTATGTTGAGGGCTAGGGTTAGATATCTGTTTAGGGTTCCGATTGGACCTAGGGTTATGGAGATGTTGAAGGCTAGAGTTAGAGATCTGTTTTGGGTTCCGATTGGACTTAGGGGTAGTGTTATGTTGAGGGCTAGGGTTAGATATCCGTTTAGGGTTCCGATTGCACCTAGGGTTAGGTTTATGTGGAGGGAGAGGGTTACAGATCCTCTTAGGGTTCGGATTGGACCTAGGGTTAGGTTTATGTGGAGGGAGAGGGTTAAAGATCCGGTTAGGGTTCCGATTGGACCTACGGTTAGGGTTATGTTGAGGGCTAGGGTTAGAGATCCGGTTAGGGTTCTGATTGGACCTAGGGTTAGGGTTATGTTGAGGGCTAGGTTTAGAGATCCTGTTAGGGTTCCGATTGAACCTAGGGTTAGGGTTATGCTGAGGGCTAGGGTTAGAGATCCGGTTAGGGTTACGATTGGACCTAGGGTTAGGGTTATGTTGAGGGCTAGGGTTAGAGATTCGGTTAGGGTTCCTATTGGACCTAGTGTTAGGGTTATGTTGAGGGCTAGGAGTAGAGATCCGGTTAGGGTTCCGATTGGACCTAGGGTTAGGGTTATGTTGAGGGCGAGGGGTAGAGATCCGTTTAAGGTTCCGATTGGACCTAGGGTTAGGGTTATGTTGAGGGCTAGGGGTAGAGATCCTGTTAGGGTTCCAATTGGACCTAGGTTTAGGGTTATGTTGAGGGTAGGTATACAGATCCGGTTTGGGTTCCGATTGGACCTAGGGTTAGGGTTATGTTGAAGGCTAGGGTTAGAAAACCAGTTAGGCTTCCGATTGGACCTAGGGTTTGGGTTATGTTGAGGGCTAGAGTTAGAGATCCGGTTACGGTTCCTATTGGACCTATGGTTAGGGTTATGTTGAGGGCTAGGGTTAGAGATCCGGTTAGGGTTCTGATTGGACCTAGGGTTAGGGTTATGTTGAGGGCTAGGTTTAGAGATCCTGTTAGGGTTCCGATTGAACCTAGGGTTAGGGTTATGCTGAGGGCTTGGGTTAGAGATCCGGTTAGGGTTCCGATTGGACCTACGGTTAGGGTTATGTTGAGGGCTAGGGTTAGAGATCCGGTTAGGGTTCTGATTGGACCTAGGGTTAGGGTTATGTTGAGGGCTAGGGTTAGAGATCCTGTTAGGGTTCCGATTGGACCTAGGGTTAGGGTTATGTTGAGGTCTAGGGTTAGAGATCTGGTTAGGGTTTTCATTGGACCTAGGGTTAGGGTTATGTTGAGAGCTAGGGTTAAATATCCGGTTAGGGTTCCGATTGGACCTATGGTTAGGGTTACATAGATGGCGAGGGGTAGAGACCCTGTTAGGGTTCCGATTGGACCTAGGGTTAGGGTTATATTGAGGGCGAGGGCTAGAGACCCTGTTATGCTTCCGATTGGACCTAGAGTTAGGGTTATATTGAGGGCGAGGGGTAGAGACCCTGTTAGGGTTCCGATTGGACCTAGGGTTAGGGTTATGTTGAGGGCGAGGTGTAGAGATCCTGTTAGGGTTCCGATTGGCCCTAGGGTTAGGTTTATGTGGAGGGAGAGGGTTACAGATCCGGTTATGGTTCCGATTGGACCTAGGGTTAGGTTTATGTGGAGGGAGAGGTTTAGAGATCCGGTTAGGGTTCCAATTGGACCTAGGGTTAGGGTTATGTTGAGGGCTAGGTAGACAGATCCGGTTAGGGTTCCGATTGGACCTAGGTTTAGGGTTATGTTGAGGGCTAGGTATACAGATCCGGTTAGGGTTCCGATTGGACCTAGGTTTAGGGTTATGTTGAGGGCTAGGTATACAGATCCGGTTATTGTTCCGATTGGACCTAGGGTTAGGGTTATGTTGAAGGCTAGGTTTAGAAATCCGGTTAGGGTTCCGATTGGACCTAGTGTTAGGGTTATGTTGATGGCTAGGATTAGAGATCCGGTTAGGGTTCCGATTGGACCTAGGTTTAGGGTTATGTTGAGAGCTAGGGTTAGAGATCCGGTTAGGATTCCGATTGTACGTAGGGTTAGGGTTATGTTGAGGGCTAGGGTTAGAGACACTTTTAGGATTCCAATTGGACCTAGGGTTAAGGTTATGTTGAGGGCGAGGGGTAGAGATCCTGTTAGGGTTCCGATTGGACCTAGGGTTAGGGTTATGTTGAGGGCTAGGGTTAGATATCCGTTTTGGGTTCCGATTGGACCTAGGGTTAGGTTTATAGGGAGGGAGAGGATTACAGATCCGGTTGGGGTTCCGATTGGACCTAGGGTTAGGTTTATGTGGAGGGAGAGGGTTAGAGATCCGGTTAGGGTTCCGATTGGACCTAGGATTAGTGTTATGTTGAGGGCGACGTGTAGAGATCCTGTTATGGTTCCGATTGGACCTAGGGTTAGGGTTATGTTGAGGACTAGGGTTAGATATCCGGTTAGGGTTCTGATTGGACCTAGGGTTAGGGTTATGTTGAGGGCTAGGGTTAGAGATCCGGTTAGGGTTCCAATTGGACCTAGGGTTAGGGTAATGTTGAGGTCTAGGGTTAGAGATCCGGTTACTGTTCATATTGGACCTATGGTTAGGGTTATGTTGAGGGCTAGGTTTAGAGATCCGGTTAGGGTTCCGATTGAACCTAGGGTTAGGGTTATGCTGAGGGCTAGGGTTAGAGATCCGGTTAGGGTTCCTATTGGACCTATTGTTAGGGTTATGTTGAGGGCTAGGGTTAGAGATCCGGTTAGGGTTCTGATTTGACCTAGGGTTATGGTTATGTTGAGGGCTAGGGTTATATATCCGTTTTGGGTTCCCATTGGACCTAGGGTTTAGTTTATATGGAGGGAGAGGGTTACAGATCCGGTTAGGGTTCCGATTGGACCTAGGGTTAGGTTTATGTGGAGGGAGAGGGTTAGAGATCCGGTTAGGGTTCCGATTGGACCTAGGGTTAGGGTTATGTTGAGGGCTAGGGTTAGATATCCGGTTAGGGTTCCGATTGGACCTAGGGTTAGGGTTATGTTGAGGGCTAGGGTTAGAGATCCGGTTAGGGTTCTGATTGGACCTAGGGATAGGGTTATGTTGAGGGCTAGGTATACAGATCCAGTTAGGGTTCCGAATGGACCTAGGGTTTGGGTTATGTTGAAGGCTAGGTTTCGAAATCCGGTTAGGGTTCCGATTGGACCTAGGGTTAGGGTTATGTTGAGGGCTAGGGGTAGAGATCCTGTTAGAGTTCCAATTGGTCCTAGGGTTAGGGTTATGTTGAGGGTAGGTATACAGATCCGGTTTGGGTTCCGGTTAGGGTTATGTTGAGGGCGAGGGGTAGAGATCCTGTTAGGGTTCCGATTGGACCTAGGGTTAGGGTTATGTTGAGGGCTGCAATAGAGATCCTGTTAGGGTTCCGATTGGATCTAGGGTTAGGGTTATGTTGAGGGCTAGGGTTAGATATCCGGTTAGGGTTCCGATTGGACCTAGGGTTAGGGTTATGTTGAGGGCTAGAGTTAGAGATCCGATTAGGGTTCCGATTGGACCTAAGGTTAGGGTTATGTTGAGGGCTAGGGTTAGAGATCTGGTTAGGGTTTTGATTGGACCTAGGGTTAGGGTTATGTTGAGGGCTAAGGTTAGATATCCGGTTAAGGTTCCGATTGGAGCTAGGGTTAGGGTTATGTTGAGGGCTAGGGTTAGAGATCTGGTTATGGTTTTGATTGGACCTAGGGTTAGGGTTATGTTGAGGGCTAGGGTTAGAGATCCGGTTAGGGTTCCGATTGGAGCTAGGGTTAGGGATATTTTCAGGGCTAGGGTTAGAGTTCCGGTTAGCGTTCCGATTGGACCTAGGGATGGGGTTATGTTGAGGGCTCGGGTTAGATATCCGTTTAGGGTTCCGATTGGACCTAGGGTTAGGGTTATGTTGAGGGCTCGGGTTAGAGATCCGTGTAGGGTTCCGATTGGACCTAGGTTTAGGGTTATGTTCAGGGCTAGGGTTAGAGATCCGGTTAGGGTTCCGATTGGACCTAGGGTTAGGGTTATAGTGAGGGCGAGGGGTAGAGACCCTGTAGGGTTCCTATTGGACCTAGGGTTACGGTTATGTTGAGGGCGAGGTGTAGAAATACTGTTAGGGTTCCGATTGGACCTAGGGTTAGGGTGATGTTGAGGGCTAGGGTTAGATATCCGGTTAGGGTTCCGATTGGAACTAGGGTTAGGGTTATAGTGAGGGCGAGGGGTAGAGACCCTGTTAGGGTTCCGATTGGACCTCGGGTTACGGTTATGTTGAGGGCGAGGTGTAGAAATAGTGTTAGGGTTCCGATTGGACCTAGGGTTAGGGTTATGTTGAGGGCTAGAGTTAGATATCCGGTTAGGGTTCCGATTGGACCTAGGGTTAGGGTTATGTTGAGGGCTAGGGTTAGATATCTGTTTTGGGTTCTGATTGGACCTAGGGTTAGGGTTATGTTGAGGGCTAGGGTTAGATATCCGTTTAGGGTTCCGATTGGACCTAGGTTTAGGTTTATGTGGAGGGATAGGGTTACAGATCCGTTTAGGGTTCCGATTGGACCTAGGGTTACGTTTATGTTGAGGGCGAGGTGTAGAGATCCTGTTAGGGTTCCGATTGGACCTAGGGTTAGGGTTATGTTGAGGGCTAGGGTTAGAGATCCCTTTAGGGTTCCGATTGGACCTAGGGTTAGGGTTATCTTGAAGGCTATGGTTAGATATCCGGTTAGGGTTCCGATTGGACCTAGGGTTAGGGTTATGTTGAGGGCGAGGGGTAGAGATCCTGTTAGGGTTCCGATTGGACCTAGGGTTAGGATTATGTTGAGGGCTAGGGTTAGAGATCCGGTTAGGGTTCCGATTGGACCCAGTGTTAGGGTTATGTTGAGGGCTAGGGTTAGATATCCGTTTTGGGTTCCGATTGGTCCTAGGGTTAGGGTTATGGTGAGGGCTAGGTTTAGATATTTGTTTAGGGTTCCGATTGGACCTAAGGTTAGGGTTATGTTGAGGGCTAGGGTTTGAGATCCGGTTAGGGTTCCGATTGGTCCTATGGTCACGGTTATGTTGAGGGCGAGGGGTAGAGATCCTCTTAGGGTTACGATTGGACCTACGGTTAGTGTTATGTTGAGGGCTAGGGTTAGATATCCGGTTAGAGTTCCGAGTGGACCTAGGGTTAGGGTTATGTTGAGGGCTAGGGTTAGAGATCCGTTTAGGGATCCGATTGGACCTAGGGTTAGGGTTATGTTGAGGGCTAGGTATACAGATCCGGTTAGGGTTCCGATTGGACCTAGGGTTAGGGTTATGTTGAGGGCTAGGATTAGAGATCCGGTTAGGGTTCCGATTGGACCTAGGGTTAGGGTTATGTTGAGGGCGAGGGGTAGAGATCCTGTTAGGGTTCCGATTGGACCTAGGGTTAGGGTTATGTTGAGGGCTAGGTATATATATATCCGGTTAGGGTTCCGATTGGACCTAGCGTTAGGGTTATGTTGAGGGCTAGGGTTAGAGATCCGGTTAGGGTTCCGATTGGACCTAGGGTTAGGGTTATGTTGAGGGCTAGGGTTAGATATCCGTTTAGGGTTCCGATTGGACCTAGGGTTAGGGTTATGTTGAGGGCTAGGGATAGAGATCCGGTTAGGGTTCCGATTGGACCTAGGATTAGGGTTATGTTGAGGGCTAGGGTTAGAGATACGGATAGGGTTCCGATTGGACCTAGGGTTAGTGTTCTGTTGAGGGCTAGGGTTAGAGATCTCGTTAGGGTTCCGATTGGACCTAGGGTTAGGGTTATGTTGAGGGCGTGGGGTAGAGATCCTGTTAGGGTTCCGATTGGACCTAGGGTTAGGGTTATGTTGAGGGCTAGGGTTAGAGATCCGGTTAGGGTTCCGATTGGACCTACGGTTAGGGTTATGTTGAGGGTGTGGGGTAGAGATCCTGTTAGGGTTCCGATTGGACCTAGGGTAGGGTTATGTTGAGGGCTAGGGTTAGCGATCCGGTTAGGGTTCTGATTGGACCTAGGGTTAGGGTTAGGTTGAGGGCTAGGGTAAGAGATCCAGTGAGGGTTTTGATTGGATCTAGGGTTAGGGTTATGTTGAGGGCTAGGGTTAGAGATCCGGTTATTGTTCCGATTGGACCTCGGGTTAGGGTTATGTTTAGCGCTAGGGTTAGAGATCAGGTTAGGGTTCAGATTGGACCTAGGGTTAGGGTTATGTTGAGGGCTAGGGATAGAGATCCGGTTAGGGTACCGATTGGACCTAGGGTTAGGGTTATGTTGAGGGCTGGTGTTAGAGATCCGGTTAGGGTTCCGATTGGATCTAGGGTTAGGGTTATGTTGAGAGCTAGGGTTAGAGATCCGTTTAAGGTTCCGATTGGACCTAGGGTTAGGGTTATGTTGAGGGCTAGGGGTAGAGATCCTGTTAGGGTTCCAATTGGACCTAGGGTTAGGGTTATGTTGAGGGTAGGTATACAGATCTGGTTTGGGTTCCGATTGGACCTAGGGTTAGGGTTATGTTGAAGGCTAGGTTTAGAAAACCGGTTAGGCTTCCGATTGGACCTAGGGTTAGGGTTATGTTGAGGGCTAGGGTTAGAGATCCGGTTAGGGTTCCTATTGGACCTATGGTTAGGGTTATGTTGAGAGCTAGGGTTAGAGACCCGGTTTAGGTTCCGAGTGGACCTAGGAGTAGGGTTATGTTGAGGTCTAGTTTTAGATTTCCGGTTAGGGTTCAGATTGGACCAAGGGTTAGGGTAATGTTGAGGGCGAGGGGTAGAGATCCGGTTAGGGATCCGATTGGACCTAGGGTTAGGGTTATGTTGAGGGCTAGGTTTAGAGATCTGGTTAGGGATCCGATTGGACCTAGAGTTAGGGTTATGTTGAGGGCTAGGTTTAGAGATCTGGTTAGGGATCCGATTGGACCTAGGGTTAGGGTTATGTTGAGGGCTAGGGTTAGAGATCCGTTTAGGGTTCCGATTGGACCTAGGGTTAGGGTTATGTTGAGGGCTAGGTATACAGATCAGGTTAGGGTTCCGATTGGACCTAGGGTTAGGGTTATGTTGAGGGCTATTGTTAGAGATCCGGTTAGGGTTCCGATTGAACCTAGGGTTAGGGTTATGTTGAGGGCTAGGGTTAGAGATTCGGTTAGGGTTCCGATTGGACCTAGGGTTAGGGTTATGTTGAGGGCGAGGGGTAGAGATTCGGTTAGGGTTACTATTGGACCTAGGGTTAGGGTTATGTTGAGAGCTAGGGTTAGAGATCCGGTTAGGGTTCCGATTGGACCTAGGGTTAGGATTATGTTGAGGGCGAGGGGTAGAGTTCCTGTTAGGGTTCCGATTGGACCTAGGGTTAGGGTTATGTTGAGGGTTAGGGTTAGAGATCCGGTTAGGATTCCGATTGAACCTAGGGTTAGGGTTATGTTGAGGGCTAGGGTTAGAGATCCGGTTAGGGTTCCGATTGGACCTAGGGTTAAGGTTATGTTGAGTGCTAGGTATACAGATCCGGTTAGGGTTCCGATTGGACCTAGGGTTAGAGTTATGTTTAAGGCTAGGTTTAGAAATCCGGTTAGGGTTCCGATTGGAACTAGGGTTAGGGTTATGTTGAGGGCGAGGGGTAGAGATCCGTTTAGGGTTCCGATTGTTCCTAGGGTTAGGGTTATGTTGAGGGCTGTGGTAGAGATCCTGTTAGGGTTCCCATTGGACCTAGGGTTAGGCTTATGTTGAGGGCTGCGATAGAGATCCTGTTAGGGTTCCGATTGGATCTAGGGTTAGGGTTATGTTGAGGGCTAGGGTTAGATATCCGGTTAGGGTTCCGATTGGACCTACGGTTAGGGTTATGTTGAGGGCTAGGGTTAGATATCCGTTTAGGGTTCCGATTGGACCTAGGGTTAGTGATATGTTGAGGGCTAGGGTTAGAAATCCGGTTAGGGTTCCGAATGGACCTAAGGTTTGGGTTATTTTCAGGGCTAGGGTTAGAGATCCAGTTAGGGTTCCCATTGGACCTAGGGTTAGGGTTATGTTGAGGGCTAGGTACACAGATCCGGTTAGGCATCCGATTGGACCTAGTGTTAGGGTTATGTTGAGGGCTAGGGTTAGAGATCCGGTTACGGTTCCGATTGGACCTAGGGTTAGTGTTCTGTTGAGGGCTAGGGTTAGAGATCCGGTTAGGGTTCCGATTGGACCTAGGGTTAGGGTTATCTTGAGGTCGAGGGGTAGAGATCCTGTTAGGGTTCAGATTTGACCTAGGGTCACGGTTATGTTGAGGGCGAGGGGTAGAGATCCTGTTAGGGTTCCTCTTGGACCTAGGGTTAGTGTTATGTTGAGGGCTAGTGTTAGATATCCGGTTAGGGTTCCGATCGGACCTAGGGTTAGGGTTATGTTGAGGGCTAGGGTTAGATATCCATTTAGGGTTCCGATTGGACCTAGGGATATGGATATGTTGAGCGCTAGAGTTAGAGATCTGTTTAGGGATCCGATTGGACCTAGGGTTAGGGTTATGTTGAGGGCTAGGGTTAGAGATCCGGTTAGGGTTCCGATTGGAGCTAAGGTTAGGGTTATTTTGAGGGCTAGGGTTAGAGTTCCGGTTAGGGTTCCGATTGGAGCTAGGGTTAGGGTTATGTTGAGGGCTAGGGTTAGAGATGTGGTTAGGGTTTTGATTGAACCTAGGGTTAGGGTTATGTTGAGGGCTAGGGTTAGATATCCGGTTAAGGTTCCGATTGAACCTAGGGTTAGGGTTATGTTGAGGGCTCTGGTTAGATATCCGTTTAGGGTTCCGATTGGAGCTAGGGTTAGGGTTATGTTGAGGGCTAGAGTTAGAGATCCGATTATGGTTCCGATTGGACCTAAGGTTAGGGTTATGTTGAGGGCTAGGGTTAGAGATCTGGTTAGGGTTTTGATTGGACCTAGGGTTAGGGTTATGTTGAGGGCTAGGGTTAGATATCCGGTTAAGGTTCCGATTGGAGCTAGGGTTAGGGTTATGTTGAGGGCTAGGGTTAGAGATCTGGTTATGGTTTTGATTGGACCTAGGGTTAGGGTTATGTTGAGTGCTAGGTTTAGAGATCTGGTTAGGGATCCGATTGGACCTAGGGTTAGGGTTATGTTGAGGGCTAGGTTTAGAGATCTGGTTAGGGATCCGATTGGACCTAGGGTTAGGGTTATGTTGAGGGCTAGGTATACAGATCAGGTTAGGGTTCCGATTGGACCTAGGGTTAGGGTTATGTTGAGGGCTAGGTATACAGATCAGGTTAGGGTTCCGATTGGACCTAGGGTTAGGGTTATGTTGAGGGCTATTGTTAGAGATCCGGTTAGGGTTCCGATTGAACCTAGGGTTAGGGTTATGTTGAGGGCTAGGGTTAGAGATTCGGTTAGGGTTCCGATTGGACCTAGGGTTAGGGTTATGTTGAGGGCGAGGGGTAGAGATTCGGTTAGGGTTACTATTGGACCTAGGGTTAGGGTTATGTTGAGAGCTAGGGTTAGAGATCCGGTTAGGGTTCCGATTGGACCTAGGGTTAGGATTATGTTGAGGGCGAGGGGTAGAGATCCTGTTAGGGTTCCGATTGGACCTAGGGTTAGGGTTATGTTGAGGGTTAGGGTTAGAGATCCGGTTAGGGTTCCGATTGAACCTAGGGTTAGGGTTATGTTGAGGGCTAGGGTTAGAGATCCGGTTAGGGTTCCGAATGGACCTAGGGTTAAGGTTATGTTGAGTGCTAGGTATACAGATCCGGTTAGGGTTCCGATTGGACCTAGGGTTAGAGTTATGTTTAAGGCTAGGTTTAGAAATCCGGTTAGGGTTCCGATTGGAACTAGGGTTAGGGTTATGTTGAGGGCGAGGGGTAGAGATCCGTTTAGGGTTCCGATTGGACCTAGGGTTAGGGTTATGTTGAGGGCTGTGGTAGAGATCCTGTTAGGGTTCCCATTGGACCTAGGGTTAGGCTTATGTTGAGGGCTGCGATAGAGATCCTGTTAGGGTTCCGATTGGATCTAGGGTTAGGGTTATGTTGAGGGCTAGGGTTAGATATCCGGTTAGGGTTCCGATTGGACCTACGGTTAGGGGTATGTTGAGGGCTAGGGTTAGATATCCGTTTAGGGTTCCGATTGGACCTAGGGTTAGTAATATGTTGAGGGCTAGGGTTAGAAATCCGGTAGGGTTCCGAATGGACCTAAGGTTTGGGTTATTTTCAGGGCTAGGGTTAGAGATCCAGTTAGGGTTCCCATTGGACCTAGGGTTAGGGTTATGTTGAGGGCTAGGTACACAGATCCGGTTAGGCATCCGATTGGACCTAGTGTTAGGGTTATGTTGAGGGCTAGGGTTAGAGATCCGGTTAGGGTTCCGATTGGACCTAGGGTTAGTGTTCTGTTGAGGGCTAGGGTTAGAGATCCGGTTAGGGTTCCGATTGGACCTAGGGTTAGGGTTATGTTGAGGTCGAGGGGTAGAGATCCTGTTAGGGTTCAGATTGGACCTAGGGTCACGGTTATGTTGAGGGCGAGGGGTAGAGATCCTGTTAGGGTTCCTCTTGGACCTAGGGTTAGTGTTATGTTGAGGGCTAGTGTTAGATATCCGGTTAGGGTTCCGATCGGACCTAGGGTTAGGGTTATGTTGAGGGCTAGGTTTAGATATCCGTTTAGGGTTCCGATTGGACCTAGGGATATGGATATGTTGAGCGCTAGAGTTAGAGATATGTTTAGGGATCCGATTGGACCTAGGGTTAGGGTTATGTTGAGGGCTAGGGTTAGAGATCCGGTTAGGGTTCCGATTGGAGCTAAGGTTAGGGTTATTTTGAGGGCTAGGGTTAGAGTTCCGGTTAGGGTTCGGATTGGAGCTAGGGTTAGGGTAATGTTGAGGGCTAGGGTTAGAGATCTGGTTAGGGTTTTGATTGAACCTAGGGTTAGGGTTATGTTGAGGGCTAGGGTTAGATATCCGGTTAAGGTTCCGATTGAACCTAGGGTTAGGGTTATGTTGAGGGCTCTGGTTAGATATCCGTTTAGGGTTCCGATTGGAGCTAGGGTTAGGGTTATGTTGAGGGCTAGAGTTAGAGATCCGATTATGGTTCCGATTGGACCTAAGGTTAGGGTTATGTTGAGGGCTAGGGTTAGAGATCTGGTTAGGGTTTTGATTGGACCTAGGGTTAGGGTTATGTTGAGGGCTAGGGTTAGATATCCGGTTAAGGTTCCGATTGGAGCTAGGGTTAGGGTTATGTTGAGGGCTAGGGTTAGAGATCTGGTTATGGTTTTGATTGGACCTAGGGTTAGGGTTATGTTGAGTGATAGGTTTAGAGATCTGGTTAGGGATCCGATTGGACCTAGGGTTAGGGTTATGTTGAGGGCTAGGTTTAGAGATCTGGTTAGGGATCCGATTGGACCTAGGGTTAGGGTTATGTTGAGGGCTAGGGTTAGAGATCCGTTTAGGGTTCCGATTGGACCTAGGGTTAGGGTTATGTTGAGGGCTAGGTATACAGATCAGGTTAGGGTTCCGATTGGACCTAGGGTTAGGGTTATGTTGAGGGCTATTGTTAGAGATCCGGTTAGGGTTCCGATTGAACCTAGGGTTAGGGTTATGTTGAGGGCTAGGGTTAGAGATTCGGTTAGGGTTCCGATTGGACCTAGGGTTAGGGTTATGTTGAGGGCGAGGGGTAGAGATTCGGTTAGGGTTACTATTGGACCTAGGGTTAGGGTTATGTTGAGAGCTAGGGTTAGAGATCCGGTTAGGGTTCCGATTGGACCTAGGGTTAGGATTATGTTGAGGTCGAGGGGTAGAGATCCTGTTAGGGTTCCGATTGGACCTAGGGTTAGGGTTATGTTGAGGGTTAGGGTTAGAGATCCGGTTAGGGTTCCGATTGAACCTAGGGTTAGGGTTATGTTGAGGGCTAGGGTTAGAGATCCGGTTAGGGTTCCGAATGGACCTAGGGTTAAGGTTATGTTGAGTGCTAGGTATACAGATCCGGTTAGGGTTCCGATTGGACCTAGGGTTAGAGTTATGTTTAAGGCTAGGTTTAGAAATCCGGTTAGGGTTCCGATTGGAACTAGGGTTAGGGTTATGTTGAGGGCGAGGGGTAGAGATCCGTTTAGGGTTCCGATTGGACCTAGGGTTAGGGTTATGTTGAGGGCTGTGGTAGAGATCCTGTTAGGGTTCCCATTGGACCTAGGGTTAGGCTTATGTTGAGGGCTGCGATAGAGATCCTGTTAGGGTTCCGATTGGATCTAGGGTTAGGGTTATGTTGAGGGCTAGGGTTAGATATCCGGTTAGGGTTCCGATTGGACCTACGGTTAGGGTTATGTTGAGGGCTAGGGTTAGATATCCGTTTAGGGTTCCGATTGGACCTAGGGTTAGTAATATGTTGAGGGCTAGGGTTAGAAATCCGGTAGGGTTCCGAATGGACCTAAGGTTTGGGTTATTTTCAGGGCTAGGGTTAGAGATCCAGTTATGGTTCCCATTGGACCTAGGGTTAGGGTTATGTTGAGGGCTAGGTACACAGATCCGGTTAGGCATCCGATTGGACCTAGTGTTAGGGTTATGTTGAGGGCTAGGGTTAGAGATCCGGTTAGGGTTCCGATTGGACCTAGGGTTAGTGTTCTGTTGAGGGCTAGGGTTAGAGATCCGGTTAGGGTTCCGATTGGACCTAGGGTTAGGGTTATGTTGAGGTCGAGGGGTAGAGATCCTGTTAGGGTTCAGATTGGACCTAGGGTCACGGTTATGTTGAGGGCGAGGGGTAGAGATCCTGTTAGGGTTCCTCTTGGACCTAGGGTTAGTGTTATGTTGAGGGCTAGTGTTAGATATCCGGTTAGGGTTCCGATCGGACCTAGGGTTAGGGTTATGTTGAGGGCTAGGGTTAGATATCCGTTTAGGGTTCCGATTGGACCTAGGGATATGGATATGTTGAGCGCTAGAGTTAGAGATATGTTTAGGGATTCGATTGGACCTAGGGTTAGGGTTATGTTGAGGGCTAGGGTAGATATCCGGTTAGGGTTACGATTGGACCTAGGGTTAGGGTTATGTTGAGGGCTAGGGTTAGAGATCTGGTTAGGGTTACCTTTGGACCTAGGGTTAGGGTTATGTTGAGGGCTAGGGTTAGATATCCGGTTAGGGTTCCGATTGGAGCTAAGGTTAGGGTTATTTTGAGGGCTAGGGTTAGAGTTCCGGTTAGGGTTACGATTGGACCTAGGGTTAGGGTTATGTTGAGGGCTAGGGTTAGAGATCTGGTTAGGGTTTTGATTGAACCTAGGGTTAGGGTTATGTTGAGGGCTAGGGTTAGATATCCGGTTAAGGTTCCGATTGAACCTAGGGTTAGGGTTATGTTGAGGGCTCTGGTTAGATATCCGTTTAGGGTTCCGATTGGAGCTAGGGTTAGGGTTATGTTGAGGGCTAGAGTTAGAGATCCGATTATGGTTCCGATTGGACCTAAGGTTAGGGTTATGTTGAGGGCTAGGGTTAGAGATCTGGTTAGGGTTTTGATTGGACCTAGGGTTAGGGTTATGTTGAGGGCTAGGGTTAGATATCCGGTTAAGGTTCCGATTGGAGCTAGGGTTAGGGTTATGTTGAGGGCTAGGGTTAGAGATCTGGTTATGGTTTTGATTGGACCTAGGGTTAGGGTTATGTTGAGGGCTAGGGTTAGAGATCCGGTTAGGGTTCCGATTGGAGCTAGGGTTAGGGATATTTTGAGGGCTAGGGTTAGAGTTCCGGTTAGCGTTCCGATTGGACCTAGGGATGGGGTTATGTTGAGAGCTCGGGTTAGATATCCATTTAGGGTTCCGATTGGACCTAGGGTTAGGGTTATGTTGAGGGCTCGGGTTAGAGATTCGTGTAGGGTTCCGATTGGACCTAGGTTTAGGGTTATGTTCAGGGCTAGGGTTAGAGATCCGGTTAGGGTTCCGATTGGACCTAGGGTTAGGGTTATAGTGAGGGCGAGGGGTAGAGACCCTGTAGGGTTCCGATTGGACCTAGGGTTACGGTTATGTTGAGGGCGAGGTGTAGAAATACTGTTAGGGTTCCGATTGGACCTAGGGTTAGGGTTATGTTGAGGGCTAGGGTTAGATATCCGGTTAGGGTTCCGATTGGAACTAGGGTTAGGGTTATAGTGAGGGCGAGGGGTAGAGACCCTGTTAGGGTTCCGATTGGACCTCGGGTTACGGTTATGTTGAGGGCGAGGTGTAGAAATACTGTTAGGGTTCCGATTGGACCTAGGGTTAGGGTTATGTTGAGGGCTAGAGTTAGATATCCGGTTAGGGTTCCGATTGGACCTAGGGTTAGGGTTATGTTGAGGGCTAGGGTTAGATATCTGTTTTGGGTTCCGATTGGACCTAGGGTTAGGGTTATATTGAGGGCTAGGGTTAGATATCCGTTTAGGGTTCCGATTGGACCTAGGTTTAGGTTTATGTGGAGGGATAGGGTTACAGATCCGGTTAGGGTTCCGATTGGACCTAGGGTTACGGTTATGTTGAGGGCGAGGTGTAGAGATCCTGTTAGGGTTCCGATTGGACCTAGGGTTAGGGTTATGTTGAGGGCTAGGGTTAGAGATCCGGTTAGGGTTCCGATTGGACCTAGGGTTAAGGTTATCTTGAAGGCTATGGTTAGATATCCGGTTAGGGTTCCGATTGGACCTAGGGTTAGGGTTATGTTGAGGGCGAGGTGTAGAGATCCTGTTAGGGTTCCGATTGGACCTAGGGTTAGGATTATGTTGAGGGCTAGGGTTAGAGATGCGGTTAGGGTTCCGATTGGACCTAGTGTTAGGGTTATGTTGAGGGCTAGGGTTAGATATCCGTTTTGGGTTCCGATTGGTCCTAGGGTTAGGGTTATGGTGAGGGCTAGGTTTAGATATCTGTTTAGGGTTCCGATTGGACCTAAGGTTAGGGTTATGTTGAGGGAGAGCGTTAGAGATCCGGTTAGGGTTCCGATTGGTCCTATGGTCACGGTATGTTGAGGGCGAGGGGTAGAGATCCTCTTAGGGTTACGATTGGACCTACGGTTAGTGTTATGTTGAGGGCTAGGGTTAGATATCCTATTAGAGTTCCGAGTGAACCTAGGGTTAGGGTTATGTTGAGGGCTAGGGTTAGAGATCCGTTTAGGGATCCGATTGGACCTAGGGTTAGGGTTATGTTTAGGGCTAGGTATACAGATCCGGTTAGGGTTCCGATCGGACCTAGGGTTAGGGTTATGTTGAGGGCTATTGTTAGAGATCCGGTTAGGGTTCCGATTGAACCTAGGGTTAGGATTATGTTGAGGGCTAGGGTTAGAGATTCGGTTAGGGTTCCGATTGGACCTAGGGTTAGGGTTATGTTGAGGGCGAGGGGTAGAGATTCGGTTAGGGTTCCGATTGGACCTAGGTTAGGGTTATGTTGAGGGCTAGGGTTAGAGATCCGGTTAGGGTTCCGATTGGACCTAGGGTTAGGGTTAGGTTGAGGGCGAGGGGTAGAGATGCTGTTAGGGTTCCGATTGGACCTAGGGTTAGGGTTATGTTGAGGGTAGGTATACAGATCCGGTTTGGGTTCCGATTGGACCTAGGGTTAGGGTTATATTGAGGGCTAGGGGTAGAGATCCTGTTAGGGTTAGGATTGGACCTAGCGTTAGGGTTATGTTGAGGGTAGGTATACAGATCCGGTTTGGGTTCCGATTGGACCTAGGGTTAGGGTTATGTTCAGGGCTAGGTATACAGATCCGGTTAGGGTTCCGATTGGACCTAGGGT
Source organism: Miniopterus natalensis (assembly GCF_054644295.1). Classification (NCBI taxonomy): domain Eukaryota; kingdom Metazoa; phylum Chordata; class Mammalia; order Chiroptera; family Miniopteridae; genus Miniopterus; species Miniopterus natalensis. The sequence goes on from NC_142089.1 coordinate 85,611,205, forward strand.
TAGGGTTATGTTGAAGGCTAGGGTTGGAAAACCGGTTAGGCTTCCGATTGGACCTAGGGTTAGGGTTATGTTGAGGGCTAGGGTTAGAGATCCGGTTAGGGTTCCTATTGGACCTATGGTAGGGTTATGTTGAGAGCTAGGGTTAGAGACCCGGTTTAGGTTCCGAGTGGACCTAGGAGTAGGGTTATGTTGAGGTCTAGTTTTAGATTTCCGGTTAGGGTTCAGATTGGACCAAGGGTTAGGGTTATGTTGAGGGCGAGAGGTAGAGATCCAGTTAGTGTTCCGATTGGACCTAGGGTTAGGGTTATGTTGAGGGCTAAGGGGTAGAGATCCTGTTAGGGTTCCGATTGGACATAGGGTTAGGGTTATGTTCAGGGCTAGGATTAGATATCCGGTTAGGGTTCCGATTGGACCTAGGGTTAGGGTTATGTTGAGCGCTAGGGTTAGAGATCCGGTTAGGGTTCCGATTGCACCTCGGGTTAGGGTTATGTTGAGGGCTAGGTTTAGAGATCTGGTTAGGGATCCGATTGGACCTAGGGTTAGGGTTATGTTGAGGGCTAGGTTTAGAGATCTGGTTAGGGTTCCGATTGGACCTAGGGTTAGGGTTATGTTGAGAGCTAGGGTTAGAGATCCGTTTAGGGTTCCGATTGGACCTAGGGTTAGGGTTATGTTGAGGGCTAGGTATACAGATCCGGTTAGGGTTCCGATTGGACCTAGGGTTAGGGTTATGTTGAGGGCGAGGGGTAGAGATTCGATTAGGGTTCCGATTGGACCTAGGGTTAGGGTTATGTTGAGGGCTAGGTATACAGATCCGGTTAGGGTTCCGATTGGACCTAGGGTTAGGGTTATGTTGAGGGCTAGGTATACAGATCCGGTTAGGGTTCCGATTGGACCTAGGGTTAGGGTTATGTTGAGAGCTAGGTATACAGATCCGGTTAGGGTTCCGATTGGACCTAGGGTTAGGTTTATGTGGAGGGAGAGCGTTAGAGATCCGGTTAGGGTTCCGATTGGTCCTATGGTCACGGTTTATGTTGAGGGCGAGGGGTAGAGATCCTGTTAGGGTTACGATTGGACCTACGGTTAGTGTTATGTTGAGGGCTAGGGTTAGATATCCGGTTAGGGTTCCGGGGACCTAGGGTTAGGGTTATGTTGAGGGCTAGGGTTAGAGATCCGTTTAGGGATCCGATTGGACCTAGGGTTAGGGTTATGTTGAGGGCTAGGTATACAGATTCTGTTAGGGTTCCGATTGGACCTAGGGTTAGTTTTATGTTGAGGGCTATTGTTAGAGATCCGGTTAGGGTTCCGATTGAACCTAGGGTTAGGATTATGTTGAGGGCTAGGTTTAGAGATTCGGTTAGGGTTCCGATTGGACCTAGGGTTAGGGTTATGTTGAGGGCGAGGGGTAGAGATTCGGTTAGGGTTCCGATTGGACCTAGGGTTAGGGTTATGTTGAGGGTTAGGGTTAGAGATCCGGTTAGGGTTCCGATTGGACCTAGGGTTAGGGTTATGTTGAGGGCGAGGGGTAGAGATCCTGTTAGGGTTCCGATTGGACCTAGGGTTAGGGTTATGTTGAGGGCTAGGTGTACAGATCCGGTTAGGGTTCCGATTGGACCTAGGGTTAGGGTTATGTTGAAGGCTAGGTTTAGAAATCCGGTTAAGGGTTCCGATTGGACCTAGGGTTAGGGTTATGTTGAGGGCTAGGGTTAGAGATCCGGTTAGGGTTCCGATTGGACCTAGGGTTAAGGTTATGTTGAGTGCTAGGTATACAGATCCGGTTAGGGTTCCGATTGGACCTAGGGTTAGGGTTATGTTTAAGGCTAGGTTTAGAAATCCGGTTAGGGTTCCGATTGGACCTAGGGTTAGGGATATGTTGAGAGCTAGGTTTAGAGATCCGGTTAGGGTTCCGATTGGACCAAGGGTTAGGGTTATGTTGAGGGCGAGGGGTAGACATCCGGTTAGGGTTCCGATTGTACCTAGGCTTAGGGTTATGTTGAGGGCGAGGGGTAGAGATCCGTTTAGGGTTCCGATTGGACCTAGGGTTAGGGTTATGTTGAGGGCTGTGGTAGAGATCCTGTTAGGGTTCCCATTGGACCTAGGGTTAGGCTTATGTTGAGGGCTGGGATAGAGATCCTGTTAGGGTTCCGATTGGACCTAGGGTTAGGGTTATGTTGAGTGCTAGGGTTAGATATCCGGTTAGGGTTCCGAGTGGACCTAGGGTTAGGGTTATGTTGAGGGCTAGGGTTAGAGATCCGGTTAGGGTTCCGATTGGACCTAGGGTTAGGGTTATGTTGAGGGCTAGGGGTAGAGATCCTGTTAGGGTTACGATTGGACCTAGGGTTAGGGTTATGTTGAGGGTAGGTATACAGATCCGGTTTGGGTTCCGATTGGACCTAGGGTTAGGGTTATGTTGAGGGCTAGGTATACAGATCCGGTTAGGGTTCCGTTTGGACCTAGGGTTAGGGTTATGTTGAAGGCTAGGGTTAGAAAACCGGTTAGGCTTCCGATTGGACCTAGGGTTAGGGTTATGTTGAGGGCTAGGGTTAGAGATCCGGTTAGGCTTCCGATTGGACCTAGGGTTAGGGTTATGTTGAGAGCTAGGGTTAGAGATCCGGTTAGGGTTCCGATTGGTCCTATGGTCACGGTTATGTTGAGGGCGAGGGGTAGAGATCCTCTTAGGGTTACGATTGGACCTACGGTTAGTGTTATGTTGAGGGCTAGGGTTAGATATCCGGTTAGAGTTCCGAGTGGACCTAGGGTTAGGGTTATGTTGAGGGCTAGGGTTAGAGATCCGTTTAGGGATCCGATTGGACCTAGGGTTAGGGTTATGTTGAGGGCTAGGTATACAGATCCGGTTTGGGTTCCGATTGGACCTAGGGTTAGGGTTATGTTGAGGGCTATTGTTAGAGATCCGGTTAGGGTTCCGATTGAACCTAGGGTTAGGATTATGTTGAGGGCTAGGGTTAGAGATTCGGTTAGGGTTCCGATTGGACCTAGGGTTAGGATTATGTTGAAGGCTAGGTTTAGAAATCCGGTTAAGGGTTCCGATTGGACCTAGGGTTAGGGTTATGTTGAGGGCTAGGGTTAGAGATCCGGTTAGGGTTCCGATTGTACCTAGGGTTAAGGTTATGTTGAGTGCTAGGTATACAGATCCGGTTAGGGTTCCGATTGGACCTAGGGTTAGGGTTATGTTGAGGGCTAGAGATAGATATCCGGTTAGGGTTCCGATTGGACCTAGGGTTAGGGATATGTTGAGAGCTAGGGTTAGAGATCCGGTTAGGGTTCCGATTGGACCAAGGGTTAGGGTTATGTTGAGGGCGAGGGGTAGACATCCGGTTAGGGTTCCGATTGGACCTAGGGTTAGGGTTATGTTGAGGGCTGTGGTAGAGATCCTGTTAGGGTTCCCATTGGACCTAGGGTTAGGCTTATGTTGAGGGCTGGGATAGAGATCCCGGTAGGGTTCCGATTGGACCTAGGTTTAGGGTTATGTTGAGGGCTAGGGTTAGATATCCGGTTAGGGTTCCGATTGGACCTAGGGTTAGGGTTATGTTGAGGGCTAGGGTTAGATATCCGTTTAGGGTTCCGATTGGACCTAGGGTTAGTGATATGTTGAGGGCTAGGGTTAGAGATCCGGTTATGGTTCCGATTGGACCTAGGGTTAGGGTTATGTTGAGGGTAGGTATACAGATCCGGTTTGGGTTCCGATTGGACCTAGGGTTAGGGTTATGTTGAGGGCTAGGTATACAGATCCGGTTAGGGTTCCGATTGGACCTAGGGTTAGGGTTATGTTGAAGGCTAGGGTTAGAAAACCGGTTAGGCTTCCGATTGGACCTAGGGTTAGGGTTATGTTGAGGGCTAGGGTTAGAGATCCGGTTAGGGTTCCTATTGGACCTATGGTTAGGGTTATGTTGAGAGCTAGGGTTAGAGACCCGGTTTAGGTTCCGAGTGGACCTAGGAGTAGGGTTATGTTGAGGTCTAGTTTTAGATTTCCGGTTAGGGTTCAGATTGGACCAAGGGTTAGGGTTATGTTGAGGGCGAGAGGTAGAGATCCAGGTAGTGTTCCGATTGGACCTAGGGTTAGGGTTATGTTGAGGGCTAAGGGGTAGAGATCCTGTTAGGGTTCCGATTGGACATAGGGTTAGGGTTATGTTGAGGGCTAGGATTAGATATCCGGTTAGGGTTCCGATTGGACCTAGGGTTAGGGTTATGTTGAGCGCTAGGGTTAGAGATCCGGTTAGGGTTCCGATTGGACCTCGGGTTAGGGTTATGTTGAGGGCTAGGTTTAGAGATCTGGTTAGGGATCCGATTGGACCTAGGGTTAGGGTTATGTTGAGGGCTAGGTTTAGAGATCTGGTTAGGGATCCGATTGGACCTAGGGTTAGGGTTATGTTGAGGGCTAGGGTTAGAGATCCGTTTAGGGTTCCGATTGGACCTAGGGTTAGGGTTATGTTGAGGGCTAGGTATACAGATCCGGTTAGGGTTCCGATTGGACCTAGGGTTAGTGTTATGTTGAGGGCTATTGTTAGAGATCCGGTTAGGGTTCCGATTGAACCTAGGGTTAGGGTTATGTTGAGGCCTAGGGTTAGAGATTCGGTTAGGGTTCCAATTGGACCTAGGGTTAGGGTTATGTTGAGGGCGAGGGGTAGAGATTCGGTTAGGGTTCCGATTGGACCTAGGGTTAGGGTTATGTTGAGAGCTAGGTATACAGATCCGGTTAGGGTTCCGATTGGACCTAGGGTTAGGGTTATGTTGAGGGTTAGGGTTAGAGATCCGGTTAGGGTTCCGATTGAACCTAGGGTTAGGCTTATGTTGAGGGCTAGGTTTAGATATCTGTTTAGGGTTCCGATTGGTCCTAAGGTTAGGGTTATGTTGAGGGCTAGGGTTTGAGATCCGGTTAGGGTTCCGATTGGACCTAGGGTTAGGTTTATGTGGAGGGAGAGCGTTAGAGATCCGGTTAGGGTTCCGATTGGTCCTATGGTCACGGTTTATGTTGAGGGCGAGGGGTAGAGATCCTGTTAGGGTTACGATTGGACCTACGGTTAGTGTTATGTTGAGGGCTAGGGTTAGATATCAGGTTAGGGTTCCGAGTGAACCTAGGGTTATTGTTATGTTGAGGGCTAGGGTTAGAGATCCGTTTAGGGATCCGATTGGACCTAGGGTTAGGGTTATGTTGAGGGCTAGGTATACAGATTCTGTTAGGGTTCCGATTGGACCTAGGGTTAGTTTTATGTTGAGGGCTATTGTTAGAGATCCGGTTAGGGTTCCGATTGAACCTAGGGTTAGGATTATGTTGAGGGCTAGGGTTAGAGATTCGGTTAGGGTTCCGATTGGACCTAGGGTTAGGGTTATGTTGAGGGCTAGGGTTAGAGATCCGGTTAGGGTTCCGATTGGAGCTAGGGTTAGGTTTATTTTGAGGGCTAGGGTTAGAGTTCCGGTTAGGGTTCCGATTGGAGCTAGGGTTAGGGTTATGTTGAGGGCTAGAGTTAGAGATCCGATTAGGGTTCCGATTGGACCTAATGTTACGGTTATGTTGAGGGCTAGGGTTAGAGATCTGGTTAGGGTTTTGATTGGACCTAGGGTTAGGGTTATGTTGAGGGCTAGGGTTAGATATCCGTTTAGGGTTCCGATTGGAGCTAGGGTTAGGGTTATGTTGAGGGCTAGAGTTAGAGATCCGATTAGGGTTCCGATTGGACCTAATGTTACGGTTATGTTGAGGGCTAGGGTTAGAGATCTGGTTAGGGTTTTGATTGGACCTAGGGTTAGGGTTATGTTGAGGGCTAGGGTTAGATATCCGGTTAAGGTTCCGATTGGAGCTAGGGTTAGGGTTATGTTGAGGGCTAGGGTTAGAGATCCGGTTATGGTTTTGATTGGACCTAGGGTTAGGGTTATGTTGAGGGCTAGGGTTAGAGATCCGGTTAGGGTTCCGATTGGAGTTAGGGTTAGGGATAATTTGAGGGCTAGGTTTAGAGTTCCGGTTAGGGTTCCGATTGGACCTAGGGTTAGGGTTATGTTGAGGGCTCGGGTTAGATATCCGTTTAGGGTTCCGATTGGACCTAGGGTTAGGGTTATGTTGAGGGCTAGGTATACAGATCCTGTTAGGGTTCCGATTGGACCTAGGGTTAGTTTTATGTTGAGGGCTATTGTTAGAGATCCGGTTAGGGTTCCATTGAACCTAGGGTTAGGATTATGTTGAGGGCTAGGGTTAGAGATTCGGTTAGGGTTCCGATTGGACCTAGGGTTAGGGTTATGTTGAGGGCGAGGGGTAGAGATTCGGTTAGGGTTCCGATTGGACCTAGGGTTAGGGTTATGTTGACGGCTAGGGTTAGATATCCGTTTAGGGTTCCGATTGGACCTAGGGTTAGGGTTATGTTGAGGGCTAGGGTTAGATATCCGTTTAGGGTTCCGATTGGATCTAGGGTTAGTGATATGTTGATGGCTAGGGTTAGAGATCCCGTTAGGGTTCCGAATGGACCTAAGGTTTGGGTTATTTTCAGGGCTAGGGTTAGAGATCCAGTTAGGGTTCCCATTGGACCTAGGGTTAGGGTTATGTTGAGGGCTAGGTACACAAATCCGGTTAGGGTTCCGATTGGACCTAGTGTTAGGGTTATGTTGAGGGCTAGGGTTAGATATCCGTTTTGGTTTCCGATTGGACCTAGGGTTAGGGTTATGTTGAGGGGTAGGTTTAGATATCTGTTTAGGGTTCCGATTGGACCTAAGGTTAGGGTTATGTTGAGGGCTAGGGTTTGAGATCCGTTTGGGGTTCCGATTGGACCTAGGTTTAGGTTTATGTGGAGGGAGAGCGTTAGAAATCCGGTTAGGGTTCCGATTGGACCTAGGGTCACGGTTATGTTGAGGGCGAGGGGTAGAGATCCTGTTAGGGTTCCTCTTGGACCTACGGTTAGTGTTATGTTGAGGGCTAGTGTTAGATATCCGGTTAGGGTTCCGATTGGACCTAGGGTTAGGGTTATGTTGAGGGCTAGGGTTAGATATCCGTTTAGGGTTCCGATTGGACCTAGGGATATGGATATGTTGAGGGCTAAAGTTAGAGATCAGTTTAGGGATCCGATTGGACCTAGGGTTAGGGTTATGTTGAGGGCTAGGGTTAGAGATCCGGTTAGGGTTCCGATTGGAGCTAGGGTTAGGTTTATTTTGAGGTCTAGGGTTAGAGTTCCGGTTAGGGTTCCGATTGGAGCTAGGGTTAGGTTTATGTTGAGGGCTAGGGTTAGAGAACTGGTTAGGGTTTTGATTGGACCTAGGGTTAGGCTTATGTTGAGGGCTAGGGTTAGATATCCGGTTAAGGTTCCGATTGAACCTAGGTTTAGGGTTATGTTGAGGGCTCGGGTAAGATATCCGTTTAGGGTTCCGATTGGAGCTAGGGTTAGGGTTATGTTGAGGGCTAGAGTTAGAGATCCGATTAGGGTTCCGATTGGACCTAATGTTACGGTTATGTTGAGGGCTAGGGTTAGAGTTCTGGTTAGGGTTTTGATTGGACCTAGGGTTAGGGTTATGTTGAGGGCTAGGGTTAGATATCCGGTTAAGGTTCCGATTGGAGCTAGGGTTAGGGTTATGTTGAGGGCTAGGGTTAGAGATCTGGTTATGGTTTTGATTGGACCTAGGGTTAGGGTTATGTTGAGGGCTAGGGTTAGAGATCCGGTTAGGGTTCCGATTGGAGTTAGGGTTAGGGATAATTTGAGGGCTAGGGTTAGAATTCCGGTTAGGGTTCCGATTGGACCTAGGGTTAGGGTTATGTTGAGGGCTCGGGTTAGATATCCGTTTAGGGTTCCGATTGTACCTAGGGTTAGGGTTATGTTGAGGGCTAGGTATACAGATCCTGTTAGGGTTCCGATTGGACCTAGGGTTAGTTTTATGTTGAGGGCTATTGTTAGAGATCCGGTTAGGGTTCCGATTGAACCTAGGGTTAGGATTATGTTGAGGGCTAGGGTTAGAGATTCGGTTAGGGTTCCGATTGGACCTAGGGTTAGGGTATTGTTGAGGGCGAGGGGTAGAGATTCGGTTAGGGTTCCGATTGGACCTAGGGTTAGGGTTATGTTGAGGGCTAGGGTTAGAGATCCGGTTAGTGTTCCTATTGGACCTAAGATTAGGGTTATGTTGAGGGCGAGGGGTAGAGATCCTGTTAGGGTTCCGATTGGACCTAGGGTTAGGGTTATGTTGAGGGCTAGGTGTACAGATCCGGTTAGGGTTCCGATTGGACCTAGGGTTAGGGTTATGTTGAAGGCTAGGTTTAGAAATCCGGTTAGGGTTCCGATTGGACCTAGGGTTAGGGATATGTTGAGAGCTAGGTTTAGAGATCTGGTTATGGTTTTGATTGGACCTAGGATTAGGGTTATGTTGAGGGCTAGGGTTAGAGATCCGGTTAGGGTTCCGATTGGAGTTAGGGTTAGGGATAATTTGAGGGCTAGGGTTAGAGTTCCGGTTAGGGTTCCGATTGGACCTAGGGTTAGGGTTATGTTGAGAGCTAGGTTTAGAGATCCGGTTAGGGTTCCGATTGGACCAAGTGTTAGGGTTATGTTGAGGGCGAGGGGTAGACATCCGGTTAGGGTTCCGATTGTACCTAGGCTTAGGGTTATGTTGAGGGCGAGTGGTAGAGATCCGTTTAGGGTTCCGATTGGACCTAGGGTTAGGGTTATGTTGAGGGCTGTGGTAGAGATCCTGTTAGGGTTCCCATTGGACCTAGGGTTAGGCTTATGTTGAGGGCTGGGATAGAGATCCTGTTAGGGTTCCGATTGGACCTAGGGTTAGGGTTATGTTGAGGGCTAGGGTTAGATATCCGGTTAGGGTTCCGAGTGGACCTAGGGTTAGGGTTATGTTGAGGGCTAGGGTTAGATATCCGTTTAGGGTTCCGATTGGACCTAGTGTTAGTGATATGTTGAGGGCTAGGGTTAGAGATCCGGTTAGGGTTCCGATTGGACCTAGGGTTAGGGTTATGTTGAGGGCTAGGGGTAGAGATCCTGTTAGGGTTACGATTGGACCTAGGGTTAGGGTTATGTTGAGGGTAGGTATACAGATCCGGTTTGGGTTCCGATTGGACCTAGGGTTAGGGTTATGTTGAGGGCTAGGTATACAGATCCGGTTAGGGTTCCGATTGGACCTAGGGTTAGGGTTATGTTGAAGGCTAGGGTTAGAAAACCGGTTAGGCTTCCGATTGGACCTAGGGTTAGGGTTATGTTGAGGGCTAGGGTTAGAGATCCGGTTAGGGTTCCTATTGGACCTATGGTTAGGGTTATGTTGAGAGCTAGGGTTAGAGATCCGGTTTAGGTTCCGAGTGGACCTAGGAGTAGGGTTATGTTGAGGTCTAGTTTTAGATTTCCAGTTAGGGTTCAGATTGGACCAAGGGTTAGGGTTATGTTGAGGGCGCGGGGTAGAGATCAGGTTATGGTTCCGATTGGACCTAGGGTTAGGGTTATGTTGAGGGCGAGGGGTAGAGATCCAGTTAGTGTTCCGATTGGACCTAGGGTTAGGGTTATGTTGAGAGCTAAGGGGTAGAGATCCTGTTAGGGTTCCGATTGGACCTAGGGTTAGGGTTATGTTGAGGGCTAGGATTAGATATCCGGTTAGGGTTCCGATTGGACCTAGGGTTAGGGTTATGTTGAGCGCTAGGTTTAGAGATCCGGTTAGGGTTCCGATTGGACCTCGGGTTAGGGTTATGTTGAGGGCTAGGTTTAGATATCTGGTTAGGGATCCGATTGGACCTAGGGTTAGGGTTATGTTGAGGGCTAGGTTTAGAGTTCTGGTTAGGGATCCGATTGGACCTAGGGTTAGGGTTATGTTGAGGGCTAGGGTTAGATATCCGTTTAGGGTTCCGATTGGACCTAGGATTAGTGATATGTTGAGGGCTAGGGTTAGAGATCCGGTTAGGTTTCCGATTGGACCTAGGGTTAGGGTTATGTTGAGGGCTAGGGGTAGAGATCCTGTTAGGGTTCCGATTGGACCTAGGGTTAGGGTTATGTTGAGGGTAGGTATACAGATCCGGTTTGGGTCCCGATTGGACCTAGGGTTAGGGTTATGTTGAGGGCTAGGTATACAGATCCGGTTAGGGTTCCGATTAGACCTAGGGTTACGGTTATGTTGAAGGCTAGGGTTAGAAAACCGGTTAGGCTTCCGATTGGACCTAGGGTTAGGGTTATGTTGAGGGCTAGCGTTAGAGATCCGGTTAGGGTTCCTATTGGACCTATGGTTAGGGTTATGTTGAGAGCTAGGGTTAGGGATCCGGTTTAGGTTCCGAGTGGACCTAGGAGTAGGGTTATGTTGAGGTCTAGTTTTAGATTTCCAGTTAGGGTTCAGATTGGACCAAGGGTTAGGGTTATGTTGAGGGCGAGGGGTAGAGATCAGGTTAGGGTTCCGATTGGACCTAGGGTTAGGGTTATGTTGAGGGCGAGGGGTAGAGATCCAGTTAGTGTTCCGATTGGACCTAGGGTTAGGGTTATGTTGAGGGCTAAGGGGTAGAGATCCTGTTAGGGTTCCGATTGGACCTAGGGTTAGGGTTATGTTGAGGGCTAGGATTAGATATCCAGTTAGGGTTCCGATTGGACCTGGGGTTAGGGTTATGTTGAGCGCTAGGTTTAGAGATCCGGTTAGGGTTCCGATTGGACCTCGGTTTAGGGTTATGTTGAGGGCTAGGTTTAGAGATCTGGTTAGGGATCCGATTGGACCTAGGGTTAAGGTTATGTTGAGGGCTAGGGTTAGAGATCTGGTTAGGGATCCGATTGGACCTAGGGTTAGGGTTATGTTGAGGGCTATGGTTAGAGATCCTGTTCGGGTTCCGATTGGACCTAGGGTTAGGGTTATGTTGAGGGCTAGGTATACAGATCCGGTTAGGGTTCCGATTGTACCTAGGGTTAGGGTTATGTTGAGGGCTAGGTATACAGATCCGGTTAGGGTTCCGATTGGACCTAGGGTTAGGGTTATGTTGAGGGTTAGGGTTAGAGATCCGGTTAGGGTTCCGATTGAACCTAGGGTTAGGGTTATGTTGAGGGCTAGGGTTAGAGATCCGGTTAGGGTTCCGATTGGACCTAGGGTTAAGGTTATGATGAGTGCTAGCTATACAGATCCGGCTAGGGTTTCGATTGGACCTAGGGTTAGGGTTATGTTTAAGGCTAGGTTTACAAATCCGGTTAGGGTTCCGATTGGAACTAGGGTTAGGGATATGTTGAGAGCTAGGGTTAGAGATCCGGTTAGGGTTCCGATTGGACCTAGGGTTAGGGTTATGTTGAGGGCTAGTGTTAGATATCCGGTTAGGGTTCCGATTGGACCAAGGGTTAGGGTTATGTTGAGGGCGAGCGGTAGATATCCGGTTAGGGTTCCGATTGGACCTAGGGTTAGGGTTATGTTGAGGGCTAGGGTTAGATATCCGTTTAGGGTTCCGATTGGACCTAGGGATATGGATATGTTGAGGGCTAAAGTTAGAGATCTGTTTAGGGATCCGATTGGACCTAGGGTTAGGGTTATGTTGAGGGCTAGGGTTAGAGATCCGGTTAGGGTTCCGATTGGAGCTAGGGTTAGGGTTATGTTGAGGGCTAGGGTTAAAGATCTGGTTAGGGTTTTGATTGGACCTAGGGTTAGGGTTATGTTAAGGGCTAGGGTTAGATATCCGGTTAAGGTTCCGATTGAACCTAGGTTTAGGGTTATGCTGAGGGCTCGGGTTAGATATCCGTTTAGGGTTCCGATTGGAGCTAGGGTTAGGGTTATGTTGAGGGCTAGAGTTAGAGATCCGATTAGGGTTCCGATTGGACCTAATGTTACGGTTATGTTGAGGGCTAGGGTTAGAGATCTGGTTAGGGTTTTGATTGGACCTAGGGTTAGGGTTATGTTGAGGGCTAGGGTTAGATATCCCGTTAAGGTTCCGATTGGAGCTAGGGTTAGGGTTATGTTGAGGGCTAGGGTTAGAGATCTGGTTATGGTTTTGATTGGACCTAGGGTTAGGGTTATGTTGAGGGCTAGGGTTAGAGATCCGGTTAGGGTTCCGATTGGAGTTAGGGTTAGGGATAATTTGAGGGCTAGGGTTAGAGTTCCGGTTAGGGTTCCGATTGGACCTAGGGTTAGGGTTATGTTGAGGGCTAGGTATACAGATCCTGTTAGGGTTCCGATTGGACCTAGGGTTAGTTTTATGTTGAGGGCTATTGTTAGAGATCCGGTTAGGGTTCCGATTGAACCTAGGGTTAGGATTATGTTGAGGGCTAGGGTTAGAGATTCGGTTAGGGTTCCGATTGGACCTAGGGTTAGGGTTATGTTGAGGGCGAGGGGTAGAGATTCGGTTAGGGTTCCGATTGGACCTAGGGTTAGGGTTATGTTGAGGGCTAGGTATACAGATCCGGTTAGGGTTCCGATTAGACCTAGGGTTACGGTTATGTTGAAGGCTAGGGTTAGAAAACCGGTTAGGCTTCCGATTGGACCTAGGGTTAGGGTTATGTTGAGGGCTAGCGTTAGAGATCCGGTTAGGGTTCCTATTGGACCTATGGTTAGGGTTATGTTGAGAGCTAGGGTTAGGGATCCGGTTTAGGTTCCGAGTGGACCTAGGAGTAGGGTTATGTTGAGGTCTAGTTTTAGATTTCCAGTTAGGGTTCAGATTGGACCAAGGGTTAGGGTTATGTTGAGGGCGAGGGGTAGAGATCAGGTTAGGGTTCCGATTGGACCTAGGGTTAGGGTTATGTTGAGGGCGAGGGGTAGAGATCCAGTTAGTGTTCCGATTGGACCTAGGGTTAGGGTTATGTTGAGGGCTAAGGGGTAGAGATCCTGTTAGGGTTCCGATTGGACCTAGGGTTAGGGTTATGTTGAGGGCTAGGATTAGATATCCAGTTAGGGTTCCGATTGGACCTGGGGTTAGGGTTATGTTGAGCGCTAGGTTTAGAGATCCGGTTAGGGTTCCGATTGGACCTCGGTTTAGGGTTATGTTGAGGGCTAGGTTTAGAGATCTGGTTAGGGATCCGATTGGACCTAGGGTTAAGGTTATGTTGAGGGCTAGGGTTAGAGATCTGGTTAGGGATCCGATTGGACCTAGGGTTAGGGTTATGTTGAGGGCTATGGTTAGAGATCCTGTTCGGGTTCCGATTGGACCTAGGGTTAGGGTTATGTTGAGGGCTAGGTATACAGATCCGGTTAGGGTTCCGATTGTACCTAGGGTTAGGGTTATGTTGAGGGCTAGGTATACAGATCCGGTTAGGGTTCCGATTGGACCTAGGGTTAGGGTTATGTTGAGGGTTAGGGTTAGAGATCCGGTTAGGGTTCCGATTGAACCTAGGGTTAGGGTTATGTTGAGGGCTAGGGTTAGAGATCCGGTTAGGGTTCCGATTGGACCTAGGGTTAAGGTTATGATGAGTGCTAGCTATACAGATCCGGCTAGGGTTTCGATTGGACCTAGGGTTAGGGTTATGTTTAAGGCTAGGTTTACAAATCCGGTTAGGGTTCCGATTGGAACTAGGGTTAGGGATATGTTGAGAGCTAGGGTTAGAGATCCGGTTAGGGTTCCGATTGGACCTAGGGTTAGGGTTATGTTGAGGGCTAGTGTTAGATATCCGGTTAGGGTTCCGATTGGACCAAGGGTTAGGGTTATGTTGAGGGCGAGCGGTAGATATCCGGTTAGGGTTCCGATTGGACCTAGGGTTAGGGTTATGTTGAGGGCTAGGGTTAGATATCCGTTTAGGGTTCCGATTGGACCTAGGGATATGGATATGTTGAGGGCTAAAGTTAGAGATCTGTTTAGGGATCCGATTGGACCTAGGGTTAGGGTTATGTTGAGGGCTAGGGTTAGAGATCCGGTTAGGGTTCCGATTGGAGCTAGGGTTAGGGTTATGTTGAGGGCTAGGGTTAAAGATCTGGTTAGGGTTTTGATTGGACCTAGGGTTAGGGTTATGTTAAGGGCTAGGGTTAGATATCCGGTTAAGGTTCCGATTGAACCTAGGTTTAGGGTTATGCTGAGGGCTCGGGTTAGATATCCGTTTAGGGTTCCGATTGGAGCTAGGGTTAGGGTTATGTTGAGGGCTAGAGTTAGAGATCCGATTAGGGTTCCGATTGGACCTAATGTTACGGTTATGTTGAGGGCTAGGGTTAGAGATCTGGTTAGGGTTTTGATTGGACCTAGGGTTAGGGTTATGTTGAGGGCTAGGGTTAGATATCCCGTTAAGGTTCCGATTGGAGCTAGGGTTAGGGTTATGTTGAGGGCTAGGGTTAGAGATCTGGTTATGGTTTTGATTGGACCTAGGGTTAGGGTTATGTTGAGGGCTAGGGTTAGAGATCCGGTTAGGGTTCCGATTGGAGTTAGGGTTAGGGATAATTTGAGGGCTAGGGTTAGAGTTCCGGTTAGGGTTCCGATTGGACCTAGGGTTAGGGTTATGTTGAGGGCTAGGTATACAGATCCTGTTAGGGTTCCGATTGGACCTAGGGTTAGTTTTATGTTGAGGGCTATTGTTAGAGATCCGGTTAGGGTTCCGATTGAACCTAGGGTTAGGATTATGTTGAGGGCTAGGGTTAGAGATTCGGTTAGGGTTCCGATTGGACCTAGGGTTAGGGTTATGTTGAGGGCGAGGGGTAGAGATTCGGTTAGGGTTCCGATTGGACCTAGGGTTAGGGTTATGTTGAGGGCTAGGGTTAGAGATCCGGTTTGGGTTCCGATTGGACCTAGGGTTAGGGTTATGTTGAGGGCGAGGGGTAGAGATCCTGTAAGGGTTCCGATTGGACCTAGGGTTAGGGTTATGTTGAGGGCTGTGGTAGAGATCCTGTTAGGGTTCCCATTGGACCTAGGGTTAGGCTTATGTTGAGGGCTGGGATAGAGATCCTGTTAGGGTTCCGATTGGACCTAGGGTTAGGGTTATGTTGAGGGCTAGGGTTAGATATCCGGTTAGGGTTCCGAGTGGACCTAGGGTTAGGGTTATGTTGAGGGCTAGGGTTAGATATCCGTTTAGGGTTCCGATTGGACCTAGGGTTAGTGATATGTTGAGGGCTAGGGTTAGAGATCCGGTTAGGGTTCCGATTGGACCTAGGGTTAGGGTTATGTTGAGGGCTAGGGGTAGAGATCCTGTTAGGGTTACGATTGGACCTAGGGTTAGGGTTATGTTGAGGGTAGGTATACAGATCCGGTTTGGGTTCCGATTGGACCTAGGGTTAGGGTTATGTTGAGGGCTAGGTATACAGATCCGGTTAGGGTTCCGATTGGACCTAGGGTTAGGGTTATGTTGAAGGCTAGGGTTAGAAAACCGGTTAGGCTTCCGATTGGACCTAGGGTTAGGGTTATGTTGAGGGCTAGGGTTAGAGATCCGGTTAGGGTTCCTATTGGACCTATGGTTAGGGTTATGTTGAGAGCTAGGGTTAGAGATCCGGTTTAGGTTCCGAGTGGACCTAGGAGTAGGGTTATGTTGAGGTCTAGTTTTAGATTTCCAGTTAGGGTTCAGATTGGACCAAGGGTTAGGGTTATGTTGAGGGCGCGGGGTAGAGATCAGGTTACGGTTCCGATTGGACCTAGGGTTAGGGTTATGTTGAGGGCGAGGGGTAGAGATCCAGTTAGTGTTCCGATTGGACCTAGGGTTAGGGTTATGTTGAGGGCTAAGGGGTAGAGATCCTGTTAGGGTTCCGATTGGACCTAGGGTTAGGGTTATGTTGAGGGCTAGGATTAGATATCCGGTTAGGGTTCCGATTGGACCTAGGGTTAGGGTTATGTTGAGCGCTAGGTTTAGAGATCCGGTTAGGGTTCCGATTGGACCTCGGGTTAGGGTTATGTTGAGGGCTAGGTTTAGATATCTGGTTAGGGATCCGACTGGACCTAGGGTTAGGGTTATGTTGAGGGCTAGGTTTAGAGATCTGGTTAGGGATCCGATTGGACCTAGGGTTAGGGTTATGTTGAGGGCTAGGGTTAGATATCCGTTTAGGGTTCCGATTGGACCTAGGGTTAGTGATATGTTGATGGCTAGGGTTAGAGATCCTGTTAGGGTTCCGATTGGACCTAGGGTTAGGCTTATGTTGAGGGCTAGGGGTAGAGATCCTGTTAGGGTTCCGATTGGACCTAGGGTTAGGGTTATGTTGAGGGTAGGTATACAGATCCTGTTTGGGTTCCGATTGGACCTAGGGTTAGGGTTATGTTGAGGGCTAGGTATACAGATCCGGTTAGGGTTCCGATTGGACCTAGGGTTAGGGTTATGTTGAGGGCTATTGTTAGAGATCCGGTTAGGGTTCCGATTGGACCTAGGGTTAGGGTTATGTTGAGGGCGAGGGTTAGAGATCCGGTTAGGGTTCCGATTGGACCTAGGGTTAGGGTTATGTTGAGGGCGAGGGTTAGAGATCCGGTTAGGATTCCGATTGAACCTAGGGTTAGGGTTATGTTGAGGGCTAGGGTTAGAGATTCGGTTAGGGTTCCGATTGGACCTAGGGTTAGGGTTATGTTGAGGTCTAGGGTTAGAGATCCGGTTAGGGTTCCGATTGGACCTAGGGTTAGGGTTATGTTGAGGGCGAGGGGTAGAGATCCTGTTCGGGTTCCGATTGGACCTAGGGTTAGGGTTATGTTGAGGGCTAGGTATACAGATCCGGTTAGGGTTCCGATTGTACCTAGGGTTAGGGTTATGTTGAGGGCTAGGTATACAGATCCGGTTAGGGTTCCGATTGGACCTAGGGTTAGGGTTATGTTGAGGGTTAGGGTTAGAGATCCGGTTAGGGTTCCGATTGAACCTAGGGTTAGGGTTATGTTGAGGGCTAGGGTTAGAGATCCGGTTAGGGTTCCGATTGGACCTAGGGTTAAGGTTATGATGAGTGCTAGCTATACAGATCCGGCTAGGGTTTCGATTGGACCTAGGGTTAGGGTTATGTTTAAGGCTAGGTTTACATTCCGGTTAGGGTTCCGATTGGAACTAGGGTTAGGGATATGTTGAGAGCTAGGGTTAGAGATCCGGTTAGGGTTCCGATTAGACCTAGGGTTAGGGTTATGTTGAGGGCTAGGGTTAGAGATCCGTTTAGGTTTCCGATTGGACCTAGGGTTAGGGTTATGTTGAGGGCTAGGTATACAGACCCGGTTAGGGTTCCGATTGGACCTAGGGTTAGGGTTATGTTGAGGGCTATTGTTAGAGATCCGGTTAGGGTTCCGATTGGACCTAGGGTTAGGGTTATGTTGAGGGCGAGGGTTAGAGATCCGGTTAGGGTTCCGATTGGACCTAGGGTTAGGGTTATGTTGAGGGCGATGGTTAGAGATCCGGTTAGGATTCCGATTGAACCTAGGGTTAGGGTTATGTTGAGGGCTAGGGTTAGAGATTCGGTTAGGGTTCCGATTGGACCTAGGGTTAGGGTTATGTTGAGGTCTAGGGTTAGAGATCCGGTTAGGGTTCCGATTGGACCTAGGGTTAGGGTTATGTTGAGGGCGAGGGGTAGAGATCCTGTTCGGGTTCCGATTGGACCTAGGGTTAGGGTTATGTTGAGGGCTAGGTATACAGATCAGGTTAGAGTTCCGATTGTACCTAGGGTTAGGGTTATGTTGAGGGCTAGCGTTAGAGATCCGGTTAGGGTTCCTATTGGACCTATGGTTAGGGTTATGTTGAGAGCTAGGGTTAGAGATCCGGTTTAGGTTCCGAGTGGACCTAGGAGTAGGGTTATGTTGAGGTCTAGTTTTAGATTTCCAGTTAGGGTTCAGATTGGACCAAGGGTTAGGGTTATGTTGAGGGCGAGGGGTAGAGATCAGGTTAGGGTTCCGATTGGACCTAGGGTTAGGGTTATGTTGAGGGCGAGGGGTAGAGATCCAGTTAGTGTTCCGATTGGACCTAGGGTTAGGGTTATGTTGAGGGCTAAGGGGTAGAGATCCTGTTAGGGTTCCGATTGGACCTAGGGTTAGGGTTATGTTGAGGGCTAGGATTAGATATCCAGTTAGGGTTCCGATTGGACCTAGGGTTAGGGTTATGTTGAGGGCTGTGGTAGAGATCCTGTTAGCGTTCCCATTGGCCTAGGGTTAGGCTTATGTTGAGGGCTGGGATAGAGATCCTGTTAGGGTTCCGATTGGACCTAGGGTTTGGGTTATGTTGACGGCTAGGGTTAGATATCCGGTTAGGGTTCCGATTGGACCTAGGGTTAGGGTTATGTTGAGGGCTAGGGTTAGATATCCGTTTAGGGTTCCGAATGGATCTAGGGTTAGTGATATGTTGAGGGCTAGGGTTAGAGATCCGGTTAGGGTTCCGAATGGACCTAATGTTTGGGTTATTTTCAGGGCTAGGGTTAGAGATCCAGTTAGGGTTCCCATTGGACCTAGGGTTAGGGTTATGTTGAGGGCTAGGTACACAAATCCGGTTAGGGTTCCGATTGGACCTAGTGTTAGGGTTATGTTGAGGGCTAGGGTTAGATATCCGTTTTGGTTTCCGATTGGACCTAGGGTTAGGGTTATGTTGAGGGGTAGGTTTAGATATCTGTTTAGGGTTCCGATTGGACCTAAGGTTAGGGTTATGTTGAGGGCTAGGGTTTGAGATCCGTTTGGGGTTCCGATTGGACCTAGGGTTAGGTTTATGTGGAGGGAGAGCGTTAGAGATCCGGTTAGGGTTCCGATTGGACCTAGGGTCACGGTTATGTTGAGGGCGAGGGGTAGAGATCCTGATAGGGTTCCTCTTGGACCTAGGGTTAGTGTTATGTTGAGGGCTAGTGTTAGATATCCGGTTAGGGTTCCGATTGGACCTAGGGTTAGTTTTATCTTGAGGGCTAGGGTTAGATATACGTTTAGGGTTCCGATTGGACCTAGGGATATGGATATGTTGAGGGCTAAAGTTAGAGATCTGTTTAGGGATCCGATTGGACCTAGGGTTAGGGTTATGTTGAGGGCTAGGGTTAGAGATCCGGTTAGGGTTCCGATTGGAGCTAGGGTTAGGGTTATGTTGAGGGCTAGGGTTAGAGATCTGGTTAGGGTTTTGATTGGACCTAGGGTTAGGGTTATGTTAAGGGCTAGGGTTAGATATCCGGTTAAGGTTCCGATTGAACCTAGGTTTAGGGTTATGTTGAGGGCTCGGGTTAGATATCCGTTTAGGGTTCCGATTGGAGCTAGGGTTAGGGTTATGTTGAGGGCTAGAGTTAGAGATCCGATTAGGGTTCCGATTGGACCTAATGTTACGGTTATGTTGAGGGCTAGGGTTAGAGATCTGGTTAGGGTTTTGATTGGACCTAGGGTTAGGGTTATGTTGAGGGCTAGGGTTAGATATCCCGTTAAGGTTCCGATTGGAGCTAGGGTTAGGTTTATGTTGAGGGCTAGGGTTAGAGATCTGGTTATGCTTTTGTTTGGACCTAGGGTTAGGGTTATGTTGAGGGCTAGGGTTAGAGATCCGGTTAGGGTTCCGATTGGAGTTAGGGTTAGGAATAATTTGAGGGCTAGGGTTAGAGTTCCGGTTAGGGTTCCGATTGGACCTAGGGTTAGGGTTATGTTGAGGGCTAGGGTTAGATATACGTTTAGGGTTCCGATTGGACCTAGGGATATGGATATGTTGAGGGCTAAAGTTAGAGATCTGTTTAGGGATCCGATTGGACCTAGGGTTAGGGTTATGTTGAGGGCTAGGGTTAGAGATCCGGTTAGGGTTCCGATTGGAGCTAGGGTTAGGGTTATGTTGAGGGCTAGGGTTAGAGATCTGGTTAGGGTTTTGATTGGACCTAGGGTTAGGGTTATGTTAAGGGCTAGGGTTAGATATCCGGTTAAGGTTCCGATTGAACCTAGGTTTAGGGTTATGTTGAGGGCTCGGGTTAGATATCCGTTTAGGGTTCCGATTGGAGCTAGGGTTAGGGTTATGTTGAGGGCTAGAGTTAGAGATCCGATTAGGGTTCCGATTGGACCTAATGTTACGGTTATGTTGAGGGCTAGGGTTAGAGATCTGGTTAGGGTTTTGATTGGACCTAGGGTTAGGGTTATGTTGAGGGCTAGGGTTAGATATCCCGTTAAGGTTCCGATTGGAGCTAGGGTTAGGGTTATGTTGAGGGCTAGGGTTAGAGATCTGGTTATGGTTTTGATTGGACCTAAGGTTAGGGTTATGTTGAGGGCTCGGTTTAGATATCCGTTTAGGGTTCCGATTGGACCTAGGAGTAGGGTTATGTTGAGGGCTCGGGTTAGAGATCCGTTTAGGGTTCCGAATGGATCTAGGTTTAGGGTTATGTTGAGGGCTAGGGTTAGAGATCCGGTTAGGGTTACGATTGGACCTAGGGTTAGGGTTATATTGAGGGCGAGGGGTAGAGACACTTTTAGGATTCCAATTGGACCTAGGTTTAGGGTTATGTTGAGGGCGAGGTGTAGAGATCCTGTTAGGGTTCCGATTGGACCTAGGGTTAGGGTTATGTTGAGGGCTAGGGTTAGATATCCGGTTAGGGTTCCGATTGGAGCTAAGTTTAGGCTTATTTTGAGGGCTAGGGTTAGAGTTCCGGTTAGGGTTCCGATTGGACCTAGAGTTAGGGTTATGTTGAGGGCTAGGGTTAGAGATCTGGTTAGGGTTCCGATTGGACCTAGGGTTAGGTTTATGTGTAGGGAGAGCGTTATAGATCCCGTTAGGGTTCCGATTGGACCTAGGGTCACGGTTATGTTGACGGCGAGGGGTAGAGATCCTGTTAGGGTTCCGATTGGACCTAGGGTTAGTGTTATGTTGAGGGCTAGGGTTAGATATCCGGTTAGGGTTCCGATTGGACCTAGGGTTAGGGTTATGTTGAGGGCTAGGGTTAGATATCCGTTTAGGGTTCCGATTGGACCTAGGGTTATGGAGATGTTGAGGGCTAGAGTTAGAGATCTGTTTAGGGTTCCGATTGGACCTAGGGTTAGGCTTATGTTGAGGGCTAGGGTTAGAGATCTGGTTAGGGTTTTGATTGGACCTAGGGTTAGGGTTATGTTGAGGGCTAGGGTTAGATATCCGGTTACGGTTCCGATTGGAGCTAGGGTTAGGGTTATGTTGAGGGCTAGGGTTAGAGATCTGGTTAGGGTTTTGATTGGACCTAGGGTTAGGGTTATGTTGAGGGCTAGGGTTAGAGATCCGGTTAGGGTTCCGATTGGAGCTAGGGTTAGGTTTATTTTGAGGACTAGGGTTAGAGTTCCTGTTAGGGTTCCGATTGGACCTAGAGTTAGGGTTATCTTGAGGGCTAGGGTTAGAGATCTGGTTAGGGTTTTCATTGGACCTAGGGTTAGGGTTATGTTGAGAGCTAGGGTTAAATATCCGGTTAGGGTTCCGATTGGACCTATGGTTAGGGTTATATTGATGGCGAGGGGTAGAGACCCTGTTAGGGTTCCGATTGGACCTAGGGTTAGGGTTATATTGAGGGCGAGGGCTAGAGAACCTGTTAGGGTTCCGATTGGACCTAGAGTTAGGGTTATATTGAGGGCGAGGGGTAGAGACCCTGTTAGGGTTCCGATTGGACCTAGGGTTAGGGTTATGTTGAGGGCGAGGTGTAGAGATCCTGTTAGGGTTCCGATTGGCCCTAGGGTTAGGTTTATGTGGAGGGAGAGGGTTACAGATCCGGTTAGGGTTCCGATTGGACCTAGGGTTAGGTTTATGTGGAGGGAGACGATTAGAGATCCGGTTAGGGTTCCGATTGGACCTAGGGTTAGGGTTATGTTGAGGGCTAGGTATACAGATCCGGTTAGGGTTCCGAATGGACCTAGGGTTTGGGTTATGTTGAAGGCTAGGTTTAGAAATCCGGTTAGGGTTCCGATTGGACCTAGGGTTAGGGTTATGTAGAGGGCTCGGTTTAGATATCCATTTAGGGTTCCAATTGGACCTAGGAGTAGGGTTATGTTGAGGGCTCGGGTTAGAAATCCGTTTAGGGTTCCGAATGGATCTATGTTTAGGGTTATGTTGAGGGCTAGGGTTAGAGATCCGGTTAGGGTTCCGAATGGATCTATGTTTAGGGTTATGTTGAGGGCTAGGGTTAGAGATCCGGTTAGGGTTACGATAGGACCTAGGGTTAGGGTTATATTGAGGGCGAGGGGTAGAGACACTTTTAGGATTCCAATTGGACCTAGGGTTAGGGTTATGTTGAGGGCTAGGTATACAGATCCTGTTAGGGTTCCGATTGGACCTAGGGTTAGTTTTATGTTGAGGGCTATTGTTAGAGATCCGGTTAGGGTTCCGATTGAACCTAGGGTTAGGATTATGTTGAGGGCTAGGGTTAGAGATTCGGTTAGGGTTCCGATTGGACCTAGGGTTAGGGTTATGTTGAGGGCGAGGGGTAGAGATTCGGTTAGGGTTCCGATTGGACCTAGGGTTAGGGTTATGTTGAGGGCTAGGGTTAGAGATCCGGTTTGGGTTCCGATTGGACCTAGGGTTAGGGTTATGTTGAGGGCGAGGGGTAGAGATCCTGTAAGGGTTCCGATTGGACCTAGGGTTAGGGTTATGTTGAGGGCTGTGGTAGAGATCCTGTTAGGGTTCCCATTGGACCTAGGGTTAGGCTTATGTTGAGGGCTGGGATAGAGATCCTGTTAGGGTTCCGATTGGACCTAGGGTTAGGGTTATGTTGAGGGCTAGGGTTAGATATCCGGTTAGGGTTCCGAGTGGACCTAGGGTTAGGGTTATGTTGAGGGCTAGGGTTAGATATCCGTTTAGGGTTCCGATTGGACCTAGGGTTAGTGATATGTTGAGGGCTAGGGTTAGAGATCCGGTTAGGGTTCCGATTGGACCTAGGGTTAGGGTTATGTTGAGGGCTAGGGGTAGAGATCCTGTTAGGGTTACGATTGGACCTAGGGTTAGGGTTATGTTGAGGGTAGGTATACAGATCCGGTTTGGGTTCCGATTGGACCTAGGGTTAGGGTTATGTTGAGGGCTAGGTATACAGATCCGGTTAGGGTTCCGATTGGACCTAGGGTTAGGGTTATGTTGAAGGCTAGGGTTAGAAAACCGGTTAGGCTTCCGATTGGACCTAGGGTTAGGGTTATGTTGAGGGCTAGGGTTAGAGATCCGGTTAGGGTTCCTATTGGACCTATGGTTAGGGTTATGTTGAGAGCTAGGGTTAGAGATCCGGTTTAGGTTCCGAGTGGACCTAGGAGTAGGGTTATGTTGAGGTCTAGTTTTAGATTTCCAGTTAGGGTTCAGATTGGACCAAGGGTTAGTGTTATGTTGAGGGCGCGGGGTAGAGATCAGGTTACGGTTCCGATTGGACCTAGGGTTAGGGTTATGTTGAGGGCGAGGGGTAGAGATCCAGTTAGTGTTCCGATTGGACCTAGGGTTAGGGTTATGTTGAGGGCTAAGGGGTAGAGATCCTGTTAGGGTTCCGATTGGACCTAGGGTTAGGGTTATGTTGAGGGCTAGGATTAGATATCCGGTTAGGGTTCCGATTGGACCTAGGGTTAGGGTTATGTTGAGCGCTAGGTTTAGAGATCCGGTTAGGGTTCCGATTGGACCTCGGGTTAGGGTTATGTTGAGGGCTAGGTTTAGATATCTGGTTAGGGATCCGACTGGACCTAGGGTTAGGGTTATGTTGAGGGCTAGGTTTAGAGATCTGGTTAGGGATCCGATTGGACCTAGGGTTAGGGTTATGTTGAGGGCTAGGGTTAGATATCCGTTTAGGGTTCCGATTGGACCTAGGGTTAGTGATATGTTGATGGCTAGGGTTAGAGATCCTGTTAGGGTTCCGATTGGACCTAGGGTTAGGCTTATGTTGAGGGCTAGGGGTAGAGATCCTGTTAGGGTTCCGATTGGACCTAGGGTTAGGGTTATGTTGAGGGTAGGTATACAGATCCTGTTTGGGTTCCGATTGGACCTAGGGTTAGGGTTATGTTGAGGGCTAGGTATACAGATCCGGTTAGGGTTCCGATTGGACCTAGGGTTAGGGTTATGTTGAGGGCTATTGTTAGAGATCCGGTTAGGGTTCCGATTGGACCTAGGGTTAGGGTTATGTTGAGGGCGAGGGTTAGAGATCCGGTTAGGGTTCCGATTGGACCTAGGGTTAGGGTTATGTTGAGGGCGAGGGTTAGAGATCCGGTTAGGATTCCGATTGAACCTAGGGTTAGGGTTATGTTGAGGGCTAGGGTTAGAGATTCGGTTAGGGTTCCGATTGGACCTAGGGTTAGGGTTATGTTGAGGTCTAGGGTTAGAGATCCGGTTAGGGTTCCGATTGGACCTAGGGTTAGGGTTATGTTGAGGGCGAGGGGTAGAGATCCTGTTCGGGTTCCGATTGGACCTAGGGTTAGGGTTATGTTGAGGGCTAGGTATACAGATCCGGTTAGGGTTCCGATTGTACCTAGGGTTAGGGTTATGTTGAGGGCTAGGTATACAGATCCGGTTAGGGTTCCGATTGGACCTAGGGTTAGGGTTATGTTGAGGGTTAGGGTTAGAGATCCGGTTAGGGTTCCGATTGAACCTAGGGTTAGGGTTATGTTGAGGGCTAGGGTTAGAGATCCGGTTAGGGTTCCGATTGGACCTAGGGTTAAGGTTATGATGAGTGCTAGCTATACAGATCCGGCTAGGGTTTCGATTGGACCTAGGGTTAGGGTTATGTTTAAGGCTAGGTTTACATTCCGGTTAGGGTTCCGATTGGAACTAGGGTTAGGGATATGTTGAGAGCTAGGGTTAGAGATCCGGTTAGGGTTCCGATTAGACCTAGGGTTAGGGTTATGTTGAGGGCTAGGGTTAGAGATCCGTTTAGGTTTCCGATTGGACCTAGGGTTAGGGTTATGTTGAGGGCTAGGTATACAGACCCGGTTAGGGTTCCGATTGGACCTAGGGTTAGGGTTATGTTGAGGGCTATTGTTAGAGATCCGGTTAGGGTTCCGATTGGACCTAGGGTTAGGGTTATGTTGAGGGCGAGGGTTAGAGATCCGGTTAGGGTTCCGATTGGACCTAGGGTTAGGGTTATGTTGAGGGCGATGGTTAGAGATCCGGTTAGGATTCCGATTGAACCTAGGGTTAGGGTTATGTTGAGGGCTAGGGTTAGAGATTCGGTTAGGGTTCCGATTGGACCTAGGGTTAGGGTTATGTTGAGGTCTAGGGTTAGAGATCCGGTTAGGGTTCCGATTGGACCTAGGGTTAGGGTTATTTTGAGGGCGAGGGGTAGAGATCCTGTTCGGGTTCCGATTGGACCTAGGGTTAGGGTTATGTTGAGGGCTAGGTATACAGATCAGGTTAGAGTTCCGATTGTACCTAGGGTTAGGGTTATGTTGAGGGCTAGCGTTAGAGATCCGGTTAGGGTTCCTATTGGACCTATGGTTAGGGTTATGTTGAGAGCTAGGGTTAGAGATCCGGTTTAGGTTCCGAGTGGACCTAGGAGTAGGGTTATGTTGAGGTCTAGTTTTAGATTTCCAGTTAGGGTTCAGATTGGACCAAGGGTTAGGGTTATGTTGAGGGCGAGGGGTAGAGATCAGGTTAGGGTTCCGATTGGACCTAGGGTTAGGGTTATGTTGAGGGCGAGGGGTAGAGATCCAGTTAGTGTTCCGATTGGACCTAGGGTTAGGGTTATGTTGAGGGCTAAGGGGTAGAGATCCTGTTAGGGTTCCGATTGGACCTAGGGTTAGGGTTATGTTGAGGGCTAGGATTAGATATCCAGTTAGGGTTCCGATTGGACCTAGGGTTAGGGTTATGTTGAGGGCTGTGGTAGAGATCCTGTTAGCGTTCCCATTGGCCTAGGGTTAGGCTTATGTTGAGGGCTGGGATAGAGATCCTGTTAGGGTTCCGATTGGACCTAGGGTTTGGGTTATGTTGACGGCTAGGGTTAGATATCCGGTTAGGGTTCCGATTGGACCTAGGGTTAGGGTTATGTTGAGGGCTAGGGTTAGATATCCGTTTAGGGTTCCGAATGGATCTAGGGTTAGTGATATGTTGAGGGCTAGGGTTAGAGATCCGGTTAGGGTTCCCATTGGACCTAGGGTTAGGGTTATGTTGAGGGCTAGGTACACAAATCCGGTTAGGGTTCCGATTGGACCTAGTGTTAGGGTTATGTTGAGGGCTAGGGTTAGATATCCGTTTTGGTTTCCGATTGGACCTAGGGTTAGGGTTATGTTGAGGGGTAGGTTTAGATATCTGTTTAGGGTTCCGATTGGACCTAAGGTTAGGGTTATGTTGAGGGCTAGGGTTTGAGATCCGTTTGGGGTTCCGATTGGACCTAGGGTTAGGTTTATGTGGAGGGAGAGCGTTAGAGATCCGGTTAGGGTTCCGATTGGACCTAGGGTCACGGTTATGTTGAGGGCGAGGGGTAGAGATCCTGATAGGGTTCCTCTTGGACCTAGGGTTAGTGTTATGTTGAGGGCTAGTGTTAGATATCCGGTTAGGGTTCCGATTGGACCTAGGGTTAGTTTTATCTTGAGGGCTAGGGTTAGATATACGTTTAGGGTTCCGATTGGACCTAGGGATATGGATATGTTGAGGGCTAAAGTTAGAGATCTGTTTAGGGATCCGATTGGACCTAGGGTTAGGGTTATGTTGAGGGCTAGGGTTAGAGATCCGGTTAGGGTTCCGATTGGAGCTAGGGTTAGGGTTATGTTGAGGGCTAGGGTTAGAGATCTGGTTAGGGTTTTGATTGGACCTAGGGTTAGGGTTATGTTAAGGGCTAGGGTTAGATATCCGGTTAAGGTTCCGATTGAACCTAGGTTTAGGGTTATGTTGAGGGCTCGGGTTAGATATCCGTTTAGGGTTCCGATTGGAGCTAGGGTTAGGGTTATGTTGAGGGCTAGAGTTAGAGATCCGATTAGGGTTCCGATTGGACCTAATGTTACGGTTATGTTGAGGGCTAGGGTTAGAGATCTGGTTAGGGTTTTGATTGGACCTAGGGTTAGGGTTATGTTGAGGGCTAGGGTTAGATATCCCGTTAAGGTTCCGATTGGAGCTAGGGTTAGGTTTATGTTGAGGGCTAGGGTTAGAGATCTGGTTATGGTTTTGTTTGGACCTAGGGTTAGGGTTATGTTGAGGGCTAGGGTTAGAGATCCGGTTAGGGTTCCGATTGGAGTTAGGGTTAGGAATAATTTGAGGGCTAGGGTTAGAGTTCCGGTTAGGGTTCCGATTGGACCTAGGGTTAGGGTTATGTTGAGGGCTAGGGTTAGATATACGTTTAGGGTTCCGATTGGACCTAGGGATATGGATATGTTGAGGGCTAAAGTTAGAGATCTGTTTAGGGATCCGATTGGACCTAGGGTTAGGGTTATGTTGAGGGCTAGGGTTAGAGATCCGGTTAGGGTTCCGATTGGAGCTAGGGTTAGGGTTATGTTGAGGGCTAGGGTTAGAGATCTGGTTAGGGTTTTGATTGGACCTAGGGTTAGGGTTATGTTAAGGGCTAGGGTTAGATATCCGGTTAAGGTTCCGATTGAACCTAGGTTTAGGGTTATGTTGAGGGCTCGGGTTAGATATCCGTTTAGGGTTCCGATTGGAGCTAGGGTTAGGGTTATGTTGAGGGCTAGAGTTAGAGATCCGATTAGGGTTCCGATTGGACCTAATGTTACGGTTATGTTGAGGGCTAGGGTTAGAGATCTGGTTAGGGTTTTGATTGGACCTAGGGTTAGGGTTATGTTGAGGGCTAGGGTTAGATATCCCGTTAAGGTTCCGATTGGAGCTAGGGTTAGGGTTATGTTGAGGGCTAGGGTTAGAGATCTGGTTATGGTTTTGATTGGACCTAAGGTTAGGGTTATGTTGAGGGCTCGGTTTAGATATCCGTTTAGGGTTCCGATTGGACCTAGGAGTAGGGTTATGTTGAGGGCTCGGGTTAGAGATCCGTTTAGGGTTCCGAATGGATCTAGGTTTAGGGTTATGTTGAGGGCTAGGGTTAGAGATCCGGTTAGGGTTACGATTGGACCTAGGGTTAGGGTTATATTGAGGGCGAGGGGTAGAGACACTTTTAGGATTCCAATTGGACCTAGGTTTAGGGTTATGTTGAGGGCGAGGTGTAGAGATCCTGTTAGGGTTCCGATTGGACCTAGGGTTAGGGTTATGTTGAGGGCTAGGGTTAGATATCCGGTTAGGGTTCCGATTGGAGCTAAGTTTAGGCTTATTTTGAGGGCTAGGGTTAGAGTTCCGGTTAGGGTTCCGATTGGACCTAGAGTTAGGGTTATGTTGAGGGCTAGGGTTAGAGATCTGGTTAGGGTTCCGATTGGACCTAGGGTTAGGTTTATGTGTAGGGAGAGCGTTATAGATCCCGTTAGGGTTCCGATTGGACCTAGGGTCACGGTTATGTTGACGGCGAGGGGTAGAGATCCTGTTAGGGTTCCGATTGGACCTAGGGTTAGTGTTATGTTGAGGGCTAGGGTTAGATATCCGGTTAGGGTTCCGATTGGACCTAGGGTTAGGGTTATGTTGAGGGCTAGGGTTAGATATCCGTTTAGGGTTCCGATTGGACCTAGGGTTATGGAGATGTTGAGGGCTAGAGTTAGAGATCTGTTTAGGGTTCCGATTGGACCTAGGGTTAGGGTTATGTTGAGGGCTAGGGTTAGAGATCTGGTTAGGGTTTTGATTGGACCTAGGGTTAGGGTTATGTTGAGGGCTAGGGTTAGATATCCGGTTACGGTTCCGATTGGAGCTAGGGTTAGGGTTATGTTGAGGGCTAGGGTTAGAGATCTGGTTAGGGTTTTGATTGGACCTAGGGTTAGGGTTATGTTGAGGGCTAGGGTTAGAGATCCGGTTAGGGTTCCGATTGGAGCTAGGGTTAGGTTTATTTTGAGGACTAGGGTTAGAGTTCCTGTTAGGGTTCCGATTGGACCTAGAGTTAGGGTTATCTTGAGGGCTAGGGTTAGAGATCTGGTTAGGGTTTTCATTGGACCTAGGGTTAGGGTTATGTTGAGAGCTAGGGTTAAATATCCGGTTAGGGTTCCGATTGGACCTATGGTTAGGGTTATATTGATGGCGAGGGGTAGAGACCCTGTTAGGGTTCCGATTGGACCTAGGGTTAGGGTTATATTGAGGGCGAGGGCTAGAGAACCTGTTAGGGTTCCGATTGGACCTAGAGTTAGGGTTATATTGAGGGCGAGGGGTAGAGACCCTGTTAGGGTTCCGATTGGACCTAGGGTTAGGGTTATGTTGAGGGCGAGGTGTAGAGATCCTGTTAGGGTTCCGATTGGCCCTAGGGTTAGGTTTATGTGGAGGGAGAGGGTTACAGATCCGGTTAGGGTTCCGATTGGACCTAGGGTTAGGTTTATGTGGAGGGAGACGATTAGAGATCCGGTTAGGGTTCCGATTGGACCTAGGGTTAGGGTTATGTTGAGGGCTAGGTATACAGATCCGGTTAGGGTTCCGAATGGACCTAGGGTTTGGGTTATGTTGAAGGCTAGGTTTAGAAATCCGGTTAGGGTTCCGATTGGACCTAGGGTTAGGGTTATGTAGAGGGCTCGGTTTAGATATCCATTTAGGGTTCCAATTGGACCTAGGAGTAGGGTTATGTTGAGGGCTCGGGTTAGAAATCCGTTTAGGGTTCCGAATGGATCTATGTTTAGGGTTATGTTGAGGGCTAGGGTTAGAGATCCGGTTAGGGTTCCGAATGGATCTATGTTTAGGGTTATGTTGAGGGCTAGGGTTAGAGATCCGGTTAGGGTTACGATAGGACCTAGGGTTAGGGTTATATTGAGGGCGAGGGGTAGAGACACTTTTAGGATTCCAATTGGACCTAGGGTTAGGGTTATGTTGAGGGCTAGGTATACAGATCCTGTTAGGGTTCCGATTGGACCTAGGGTTAGTTTTATGTTGAGGGCTATTGTTAGAGATCCGGTTAGGGTTCCGATTGAACCTAGGGTTAGGATTATGTTGAGGGCTAGGGTTAGAGATTCGGTTAGGGTTCCGATTGGACCTAGGGTTAGGGTTATGTTGAGGGCGAGGGGTAGAGATTCGGTTAGGGTTCCGATTGGACCTAGGGTTAGGGTTATGTTGAGGGCTAGGGTTAGAGATCCGGTTTGGGTTCCGATTGGACCTAGGGTTAGGGTTATGTTGAGGGCGAGGGGTAGAGATCCTGTAAGGGTTCCGATTGGACCTAGGGTTAGGGTTATGTTGAGGGCTGTGGTAGAGATCCTGTTAGGGTTCCCATTGGACCTAGGGTTAGGCTTATGTTGAGGGCTGGGATAGAGATCCTGTTAGGGTTCCGATTGGACCTAGGGTTAGGGTTATGTTGAGGGCTAGGGTTAGATATCCGGTTAGGGTTCCGAGTGGACCTAGGGTTAGGGTTATGTTGAGGGCTAGGGTTAGATATCCGTTTAGGGTTCCGATTGGACCTAGGGTTAGTGATATGTTGAGGGCTAGGGTTAGAGATCCGGTTAGGGTTCCGATTGGACCTAGGGTTAGGGTTATGTTGAGGGCTAGGGGTAGAGATCCTGTTAGGGTTACGATTGGACCTAGGGTTAGGGTTATGTTGAGGGTAGGTATACAGATCCGGTTTGGGTTCCGATTGGACCTAGGGTTAGGGTTATGTTGAGGGCTAGGTATACAGATCCGGTTAGGGTTCCGATTGGACCTAGGGTTAGGGTTATGTTGAAGGCTAGGGTTAGAAAACCGGTTAGGCTTCCGATTGGACCTAGGGTTAGGGTTATGTTGAGGGCTAGGGTTAGAGATCCGGTTAGGGTTCCTATTGGACCTATGGTTAGGGTTATGTTGAGAGCTAGGGTTAGAGATCCGGTTTAGGTTCCGAGTGGACCTAGGAGTAGGGTTATGTTGAGGTCTAGTTTTAGATTTCCAGTTAGGGTTCAGATTGGACCAAGGGTTAGGGTTATGTTGAGGGCGCGGGGTAGAGATCAGGTTACGGTTCCGATTGGACCTAGGGTTAGGGTTATGTTGAGGGCGAGGGGTAGTGATCCAGTTAGTGTTCCGATTGGACCTAGGGTTAGGGTTATGTTGAGGGCTAAGGGGTAGAGATCCTGTTAGGGTTCCGATTGGACCTAGGGTTAGGGTTATGTTGAGGGCTAGGATTAGATATCCGGTTAGGGTTCCGATTGGACCTAGGGTTAGGGTTATGTTGAGCGCTAGGTTTAGAGATCCGGTTAGGGTTCCGATTGGACCTCGGGTTAGGGTTATGTTGAGGGCTAGGTTTAGATATCTGGTTAGGGATCCGACTGGACCTAGGGTTAGGGTTATGTTGAGGGCTAGGTTTAGAGATCTGGTTAGGGATCCGATTGGACCTAGGGTTAGGGTTATGTTGAGGGCTAGGGTTAGATATCCGTTTAGGGTTCCGATTGGACCTAGGGTTAGTGATATGTTGATGGCTAGGGTTAGAGATCCTGTTAGGGTTCCGATTGGACCTAGGGTTAGGCTTATGTTGAGGGCTAGGGGTAGAGATCCTGTTAGGGTTCCGATTGGACCTAGGGTTAGGGTTATGTTGAGGGTAGGTATACAGATCCTGTTTGGGTTCCGATTGGACCTAGGGTTAGGGTTATGTTGAGGGCTAGGTATACAGATCCGGTTAGGGTTCCGATTGGACCTAGGGTTAGGGTTATGTTGAGGGCTATTGTTAGAGATCCGGTTAGGGTTCCGATTGGACCTAGGGTTAGGGTTATGTTGAGGGCGAGGGTTAGAGATCCGGTTAGGGTTCCGATTGGACCTAGGGTTAGGGTTATGTTGAGGGCGAGGGTTAGAGATCCGGTTAGGATTCCGATTGAACCTAGGGTTAGGGTTATGTTGAGGGCTAGGGTTAGAGATTCGGTTAGGGTTCCGATTGGACCTAGGGTTAGGGTTATGTTGAGGTCTAGGGTTAGAGATCCGGTTAGGGTTCCGATTGGACCTAGGGTTAGGGTTATGTTGAGGGCGAGGGGTAGAGATCCTGTTCGGGTTCCGATTGGACCTAGGGTTAGGGTTATGTTGAGGGCTAGGTATACAGATCCGGTTAGGGTTCCGATTGTACCTAGGGTTAGGGTTATGTTGAGGGCTAGGTATACAGATCCGGTTAGGGTTCCGATTGGACCTAGGGTTAGGGTTATGTTGAGGGTTAGGGTTAGAGATCCGGTTAGGGTTCCGATTGAACCTAGGGTTAGGGTTATGTTGAGGGCTAGGGTTAGAGATCCGGTTAGGGTTCCGATTGGACCTAGGGTTAAGGTTATGATGAGTGCTAGCTATACAGATCCGGCTAGGGTTTCGATTGGACCTAGGGTTAGGGTTATGTTTAAGGCTAGGTTTACATTCCGGTTAGGGTTCCGATTGGAACTAGGGTTAGGGATATGTTGAGAGCTAGGGTTAGAGATCCGGTTAGGGTTCCGATTAGACCTAGGGTTAGGGTTATGTTGAGGGCTAGGGTTAGAGATCCGTTTAGGTTTCCGATTGGACCTAGGGTTAGGGTTATGTTGAGGGCTAGGTATACAGACCCGGTTAGGGTTCCGATTGGACCTAGGGTTAGGGTTATGTTGAGGGCTAGGGTTAGAGATCTGGTTAGGGTTCCGATTGGACCTAGGGTTAGGTTTATGTGGAGGGAGAGCGTTATAGATCCCGTCAGGGTTCCGATTGGACCTAGGGTTAGTGTTATGTTGAGGGCTAGGGTTAGAGATTCGGTTAGGGTTCCTATTGGACCTAGTGTTAGGGTTATGTTGAGGGCTAGGAGTAGAGATCCGGTTAGGGTTCCGATTGGACCTAGGGTTAGGGTTATGTTGAGGGCGAGGGGTAGAGTTCCTGTTAGGGTTCCGACTGGACCTAGGGTTAGGGTTATGTTGAGGGCTAGGTATATATATATCCGGTTAGGGTTCCGATTGGACCTAGCGTTAGGGTTATGTTGAGGGCTAGGGTTAGAGATCCGGTTAGGGTTCCGATTGGACCTAGGGTTAGGGTTATGTTGAGGGCTAGGGTTAGAGATCTGGTTAGGGTTCCGATTGGACCTAGGGTTAGGTTTATGTGGAGGGAGAGCGTTATAGATCCCGTCAGGGTTCCGATTGGACCTAGGGTTAGTGTTATGTTGAGGGCTAGGGTTAGAGATTCGGTTAGGGTTCCTATTGGACCTAGTGTTAGGGTTATGTTGAGGGCTAGGAGTAGAGATCCGGTTAGGGTTCCGATTGGACCTAGGGTTAGGGTTATGTTGAGGGCTAGGTATATATATATCAGGTTAGGGTTCCGATTGGACCTAGCGTTAGGGTTATGTTGAGGGCTAGGGTTAGAGATCCGGTTAGGGTTCCGATTGGAGCTAGGTTTAGGCTTATTTTGAGGGCTAGGGTTAGAGTTCCGATTAGGGTTCCGATTGGACCTAGAGTTAGGGTTATGTTGAGGGCTAGGGTTAGAGATCTGGTTAGGGTTCCCATTGGACCTAGGGTTAGGTTTATGTGGAGGGAGAGCGTTATAGATCCCGTCAGGGTTCCGATTGGACCTAGGGTTAGTGTTATGTTGAGGGCTAGGGTTAGAGATTCGGTTAGGGTTCCTATTGGACCTAGTGTTAGGGTTATGTTGAGGGCTAGGAGTAGAGATCCGGTTAGGGTTCCGATTGGACCTAGGGTTAGGGTTATGTTGAGGGCGAGGGGTAGAGTTCCTGTTAGGGTTCCGACTGGACCTAGGGTTAGGGTTATGTTGAGGGCTAGGTATATATATATCCGGTTAGGGTTCCGATTGGACCTAGCGTTAGGGTTATGTTGAGGGCTAGGGTTAGAGATCCGGTTAGGGTTCCGATTGGACCTAGGGTTAGGGTTATGTTGAGGGCTAGGTACACAGATTCGGTTAGGGTTCCGATTGGACCTAGGGTTAGGGTTATGTTGAGGGCTAGGGATAGAGATCCGGTTAGGGTTCCGATTGGACCTAGGGTTAGTGTTCTGTTGAGGGCTAGGGTTAGAGATCCGGTTAGGGTTCCGATTGGACCTAGGGTTAGGGTTATGTTGAGGGCTACGGTTAGAGATCCGGTTAGGGTTCCGATTGGACCTAGGGTTAGTGTTCTGTTGAGGGCTAGGGTTAGAGATCCGGTTAGGGTTCCGATTGGACCTAGGGTTAGGGTTATGTTGAGGGCTAGGGTTAGAGATCTGGTTAGGGTTCCGATTGGACCTAGGGTAGGGTTATGTTGAGGGCTAGGGTTAGCGATCCGGTTAGGGTTCTGATTGGACCTAGGGTTAGGGTTATGTTGAGGGCTAGGGGTAGAGATCCTGTTAGGGTTCCAATTGGACCTAGGGTTAGGGTTATGCTGAGAGCTAGGGTTAGAGATCCGTTTAAAGTTCCGATTGGACCTAGGGTTAGGGTTATGTTGAGGGCTAGGGGTAGAGATCCTGTTAGGGTTCCAATTGGACCTAGGGTTAGGGTTATGTTGAGGGTAGGTATACAGATCCGGTTTGGGTTCCGATTGGACCTAGGGTTAGGGTTATGTTGAAGGCTAGGGTTAGAAAACCGGTTAGGCTTCCGATTGGACCTAGGGTTAGGGTTATGTTTAGGGCTAGGGTTAGAGATCCGGTTAGGGTTCCTATTGGACCTATGGTTAGGGTTATGTTGAGGGCTAGGGTTAGAGATCCGGTTAGGGTTCTGATTGGACCTAGGGTTAGGGTTATGTTGAGGGCTAGGTTTAGAGATCCTGTTAGGGTTCCGATTGAACCTAGGGTTAGGGTTATGCTGAGGGCTAGGGTTAGAGATCCGGTTAGGGTTCCGATTGGACCTACGGTTAGGGTTATGTTGAGGGCTAGGGTTAGAGATCCGGTTAGGGTTCTGATTGGACCTAGGGTTAGGGTTATGTTGACGGCTAGGGTTAGAGATCCTGTTAGGGTTCCGATTGGACCTAGGGTTAGGGTTATGTTGAGGTCTAGGGTTAGAGATCCGGTTAGGGTTCATATTGGACCTAGGGTTAGGGTTATGTTGAAGGCTAGGTTTAGAGATCCGGTTAGGGTTCCGATTGAACCTAGGGTTAGGGTTATGCTGAGGGCTAGGGTTAGAGATCCAGTTAGGGTTCCTATTGGACCTAGTGTTAGGGTTATGTTGAGGGCTAGGGTTAGAGGTCCAGTTAGGGTTCCGATTTGACCTAGGGTTATGGTTATGTTGAGGGCTAGGGTTATATATCCGTTTTGGGTTCCCATTGGACCTAGTGTTAGGTTTATATGGAGGGAGAGGGTTACAGATCCGGTTAGGGTTCCGATTGGACCAGGGTTAGGTTTATGTGGAGGGAGAGGGTTAGAGATCCGGTTAGGGTTCCGATTGGACCTAGGGTTAGGGTTATGTTGAGGGCTAGGGTTAGATATCCGGTTAGGGTTCCGATTGGACCTAGGGTTAGGGTTATGTTGAGGGCTAGGGATAGAGATCCGGTTAGGGTTCTGATTGGACCTAGGGATAGGGTTATGTTGAGGGCTAGGTATACAGATCCGGTTAGGGTTCCGAATGGACCTAGGGTTTGGGTTATGTTGAAGGCTAGGTTTCGAAATCCGGTTAGGGTTCCGATTGGACCTAGGTTTAGGGTTATGTTGAGGGCTAGGGTTAGATATCCGGTTAGGGTTCCGATTGGACCTAGTGTTAGTGTTCTGTTGAGGGCTAGGGTTAGAGATCTGGTTAGGATTCCGATTGGACCTAGGGTCACGGTTATGTTGAGGGTGAGGGGTAGAGATCCTGTTAGGGTTCCGATTGGACCTAGGGTTAGTGTTATGTTGAGGGCTAGGGTTAGATATCCGGTTAGGTTTCCGATTGGACCTAGGGTTAGGGTTATGTTGAGGGCTAGGGTTAGATATCTGTTTAGGGTTCCGATTGGACCTAGGGTTATGGAGATGTTGAAGGCTAGAGTTAGAGATCTGTTTTGGGTTCCGATTGGACTTAGGGGTAGTGTTATGTTGAGGGCTAGGGTTAGATATCCGTTTAGGGTTCCGATTGCACCTAGGGTTAGGTTTATGTGGAGGGAGAGGGTTACAGATCCTCTTAGGGTTCGGATTGGACCTAGGGTTAGGTTTATGTGGAGGGAGAGGGTTAAAGATCCGGTTAGGGTTCCGATTGGACCTACGGTTAGGGTTATGTTGAGGGCTAGGGTTAGAGATCCGGTTAGGGTTCTGATTGGACCTAGGGTTAGGGTTATGTTGAGGGCTAGGTTTAGAGATCCTGTTAGGGTTCCGATTGAACCTAGGGTTAGGGTTATGCTGAGGGCTAGGGTTAGAGATCCGGTTAGGGTTCCGATTGGACCTAGGGTTAGGGTTATGTTGAGGGCTAGGGTTAGAGATTCGGTTAGGGTTCCTATTGGACCTAGTGTTAGGGTTATGTTGAGGGCTAGGAGTAGAGATCCGGTTAGGGTTCCGATTGGACCTATTGTTAGGGTTATGTTGAGGGCGAGGGGTAGAGTTCCTGTTAGGGTTCCGATTGGACCTAGGGTTAGGGTTATGTTGAGGGCTAGGTATATATATATCCGGTTAGGGTTCCGATTGGACCTAGCGTTAGGGTTATGTTGAGGGCTAGGGTTAGAGATCCGGTTAGGGTTCCGATTGGACCTAGGGTTAGGGTTATGTTGAGGGCTAGGGTTAGATATCCGTTTAGGGTTCCGATTGGACCTAGGGTTAGGGTTATGTTGAGGGCTAGGTACACAGATTCGGTTACGGTTCCGATTGGACCTAGGGTTAGGGTTATGTTGAGGGCTAGGGATAGAGATCCGGTTAGGGTTCCGATTGGACCTAGGGTTAGTGTTCTGTTGAGGGCTAGGGTTAGAGATCCTGTTAGGGTTCCGATTGGACCTAGGGTTAGGGTTATGTTGAGGGCTAGGGTTAGAGATCCGGTTAGGGTTCCGATTGGACCTAGGGTTAGTGTTCTGTTGAGGGCTAGGGTTAGAGATCCGGTTAGGGTTCCGATTGGACCTAGGGTTAGGGTTATGTTGAGGGCTAGGGTTAGAGATCTGGTTAGGGTTCCGATTGGACCTAGGGTAGGGTTATGTTGAGGGCTAGGGTTAGCGATCCGGTTAGGGTTTTGATTGGACCTAGGGTTAGGGTTAGGTTGAGGGCTAGGGTTAGAGATCCAGTGAGGGTTTTGATTGGATCTAGGGTTAGGGTTATGTTGAGGGCTAGGGTTAGAGATCCGGTTATTGTTCCGATTGCACCTCGGGTTAGGGTTATGTTTAGCGCTAGGGTTAGAGATCAGGTTAGGGTTCAGATTGGACCTAGGGTTAGGGTTATGTTGAGGGCTAGGGTTAGAGATCCGGTTAGGGTACCGATTGGACCTAGGGTTAGGGTTATGTTGAGGGCTAGTGTTAGAGATCCGGTTAGGGTTCCGATTGGACCTAGGGTTAGGGTTATGTTGAGAGCTAGGGTTAGAGATCCGTTTAAGGTTCCGATTGGACCTAGGGTTAGGGTTATGTTGAGGGCTAGGTGTAGAGATCCTGTTAGGGTTCCAATTGGACCTAGGTTTAGGGTTATGTTGAGGGTAGGTATACAGATCCGGTTAGGGTTCCGATTGGAGCTAGGTTTAGGCTTATTTTGAGGGCTAGGGTTAGAGTTCCGATTAGGGTTCCGATTGGACCTAGAGTTAGGGTTATGTTGAGGGCTAGGGTTAGAGATCTGGTTAGGGTTCCGATTGGACCTAGGGTTAGGTTTATGTGGAGGGAGAGCGTTATAGATCCCGTCAGGGTTCCGATTGGACCTAGGGTTAGTGTTATGTTGAGGGCTAGGGTTAGAGATTCGGTTAGGGTTCCTATTGGACCTAGTGTTAGGGTTATGTTGAGGGCTAGGAGTAGAGATCCGGTTAGGGTTCCGATTGGACCTAGGGTTAGGGTTATGTTGAGGGCGAGGGGTAGAGTTCCTGTTAGGGTTCCGACTGGACCTAGGGTTAGGGTTATGTTGAGGGCTAGGTATATATATATCCGGTTAGGGTTCCGATTGGACCTAGCGTTAGGGTTATGTTGAGGGCTAGGGTTAGAGATCCGGTTAGGGTTCCGATTGGACCTA
Organism: Miniopterus natalensis; assembly: GCF_054644295.1. Taxonomy (NCBI): domain Eukaryota; kingdom Metazoa; phylum Chordata; class Mammalia; order Chiroptera; family Miniopteridae; genus Miniopterus; species Miniopterus natalensis. The sequence goes on from NC_142089.1 coordinate 85,648,865, forward strand.
GGGTTAGGGTTATGTTGAGGGCTAGGTACACAGATTCGGTTAGGGTTCCGATTGGACCTAGGGTTAGGGTTATGTTGAGGGCTAGGGATAGAGATCCGGTTAGGGTTCCGATTGGACCTAGGGTTAGTGTTCTGTTGAGGGCTAGGGTTAGAGATCCGGTTAGGGTTCCGATTGGACCTAGGGTTAGGGTTATGTTGAGGGCTACGGTTAGAGATCCGGTTAGGGTTCCGATTGGACCTAGGGTTAGTGTCTGTTGAGGGCTAGGGTTAGAGATCCGGTTAGGGTTCCGATTGGACCTAGGGTTAGGGTTATGTTGAGGGCTAGGGTTAGAGATCTGGTTAGGGTTCCGATTGGACCTAGGGTAGGGTTATGTTGAGGGCTAGGGTTAGCGATCCGGTTAGGGTTCTGATTGGACCTAGGGTTAGGGTTAGGTTGAGGGCTAGGGTTAGAGATCCAGTGAGGGTTTTGATTGGATCTAGGGTTAGGGTTATGTTGAGGGCTAGGGTTAGAGATCCGGTTATTCTTCCGATTGCACCTCGGGTTAGGGTTATGTTTAGCGCTAGGGTTAGAGATCAGGTTAGGGTTCAGATTGGACCTAGGGTTAGGGTTATGTTGAGGGCTAGGGTTAGAGATCCGGTTAGGGTACCGATTGGACCTAGGGTTAGGGTTATGTTGAGGGCTAGTGTTAGAGATCCGGTTAGGGTTCCGATTGGACCTACGGTTAGGGTTATGTTGAGAGCTAGGGTTAGAGATCCGTTTAAAGTTCCGATTGGACCTAGGGTTAGGGTTATGTTGAGGGCTAGGGGTAGAGATCCTGTTAGGGTTCCAATTGGACCTAGGGTTAGGGTTATGTTGAGGGTAGGTATACAGATCCGGTTTGGGTTCCGATTGGACCTAGGGTTAGGGTTATGTTGAAGGCTAGGGTTAGAAAACCGGTTAGGCTTCCGATTGGACCTAGGGTTAGGGTTATGTTTAGGGCTAGGGTTAGAGATCCGGTTAGGGTTCCTATTGGACCTATGGTTAGGGTTATGTTGAGGGCTAGGGTTAGAGATCCGGTTAGGGTTCTGATTGGACCTAGGGTTAGGGTTATGTTGAGGGCTAGGTTTAGAGATCCTGTTAGGGTTCCGATTGAACCTAGGGTTAGGGTTATGCTGAGGGCTAGGGTTAGAGATCCGGTTAGGGTTCCGATTGGACCTACGGTTAGGGTTATGTTGAGGGCTAGGGTTAGAGATCCGGTTAGGGTTCTGATTGGACCTAGGGTTAGGGTTATGTTGACGGCTAGGGTTAGAGATCCTGTTAGGGTTCCGATTGGACCTAGGGTTAGGGTTATGTTGAGGTCTAGGGTTAGAGATCCGGTTAGGGTTCATATTGGACCTAGGGTTAGGGTTATGTTGAAGGCTAGGTTTAGAGATCCGGTTAGGGTTCCGATTGAACCTAGGGTTAGGGTTATGCTGAGGGCTAGGGTTAGAGATCCGGTTAGGGTTCCTATTGGACCTAGTGTTAGGGTTATGTTGAGGGCTAGGGTTAGAGGTCCGGTTAGGGTTCCGATTTGACCTAGGGTTATGGTTATGTTGAGGGCTAGGGTTATATATCCGTTTTGGGTTCCCATTGGACCTAGTGTTAGGTTTATATGGAGGGAGAGGGTTACAGATCCGGTTAGGGTTCTGATTGGACCAGGGTTAGGTTTATGTGGAGGGAGAGGGTTAGAGATCCGGTTAGGGTTCCGATTGGACCTAGGGTTAGGGTTATGTTGAGGGCTAGGGTTAGATATCCGGTTAGGGTTCCGATTGGACCTAGGGTTAGGGTTATGTTGAGGGCTAGGGATAGAGATCCGGTTAGGGTTCTGATTGGACCTAGGGATAGGGTTATGTTGAGGGCTAGGTATACAGATCCGGTTAGGGTTCCGAATGGACCTAGGGTTTGGGTTATGTTGAAGGCTAGGTTTCGAAATCCGGTTAGGGTTCCGATTGGACCTAGGTTTAGGGTTATGTTGAGGGCTAGGGTTAGATATCCGGTTAGGGTTCCGATTGGACCTAGTGTTAGTGTTCTGTTGAGGGCTAGGGTTAGAGATCTGGTTAGGGTTCCGATTGGACCTAGGGTCACGGTTATGTTGAGGGTGAGGGGTAGAGATCCTGTTAGGGTTCCGATTGGACCTAGGGTTAGTGTTATGTTGAGGGCTAGGGTTAGATATCCGGTTAGGTTTCCGATTGGACCTAGGGTTAGGGTTATGTTGAGGGCTAGGGTTAGATATCTGTTTAGGGTTCCGATTGGACCTAGGGTTATGGAGATGTTGAAGGCTAGAGTTAGAGATCTGTTTTGGGTTCCGATTGGACTTAGGGGTAGTGTTATGTTGAGGGCTAGGGTTAGATATCCGTTTAGGGTTCCGATTGCACCTAGGGTTAGGTTTATGTGGAGGGAGAGGGTTACAGATCCTCTTAGGGTTCGGATTGGACCTAGGGTTAGGTTTATGTGGAGGGAGAGGGTTAAAGATCCGGTTAGGGTTCCGATTGGACCTACGGTTAGGGTTATGTTGAGGGCTAGGGTTAGAGATCCGGTTAGGGTTCTGATTGGACCTAGGGTTAGGGTTATGTTGAGGGCTAGGTTTAGAGATCCTGTTAGGGTTCCGATTGGACCTAGGGTTAGGGTTATGTTGAGGGCTAGGGTTAGAGATTCGGTTAGGGTTCCTATTGGACCTAGTGTTAGGGTTATGTTGAGGGCTAGGAGTAGAGATCCGGTTAGGGTTCCGATTGGACCTAGGGTTAGGGTTATGTTGAGGGCGAGGGGTAGAGTTCCTGTTAGGGTTCCGATTGGACCTAGGGTTAGGGTTATGTTGAGGGCTAGGTATATATATATCCGGTTAGGGTTCCGATTGGACCTAGCGTTAGGGTTATGTTGAGGGCTAGGGCTAGAGATCCGGTTAGGGTTCCGATTGGACCTAGGGTTAGGGTTATGTTGAGGGCTAGGGTTAGATATCCGTTTAGGGTTCCGATTGGACCTAGGGTTAGGGTTATGTTGAGGGCTAGGTACACAGATTCGGTTACGGTTCCGATTGGACCTAGGGTTAGGGTTATGTTGAGGGCTAGGGATAGAGATCCGGTTAGGGTTCCGATTGGACCTAGGGTTAGTGTTCTGTTGAGGGCTAGGGTTAGAGATCCGGTTAGGGTTCCGATTGGACCTAGGGTTAGGGTTATGTTGAGGGCTAGGGTTAGAGATCCGGTTAGGGTTCCGATTGGACCTAGGGTTAGTGTTCTGTTGAGGGCTAGGGTTAGAGATCCGGTTAGGGTTCCGATTGGACCTAGGGTTAGGGTTATGTTGAGGGCTAGGGTTAGAGATCTGGTTAGGGTTCCGATTGGACCTAGGGTAGGGTTATGTTGAGGGCTAGGGTTAGCGATCCGGTTAGGGTTTTGATTGGACCTAGGGTTAGGGTTAGGTTGAGGGCTAGGGTTAGAGATCCAGTGAGGGTTTTGATTGGATCTAGGGTTAGGGTTATGTTGAGGGCTAGGGTTAGAGATCCGGTTATTGTTCCGATTGCACCTCGGGTTAGGGTTATGTTTAGCGCTAGGGTTAGAGATCAGGTTAGGGTTCAGATTGGACCTAGGGTTAGGGTTATGTTGAGGGCTAGGGTTAGAGATCCGGTTAGGGTACCGATTGGACCTAGGGTTAGGGTTATGTTGAGGGCTAGTGTTAGAGATCCGGTTAGGGTTCCGATTGGACCTAGGGTTAGGGTTATGTTGAGAGCTAGGGTTAGAGATCCGTTTAAGGTTCCGATTGGACCTAGGGTTAGGGTTATGTTGAGGGCTAGGGGTAGAGATCCTGTTAGGGTTCCAATTGGACCTAGGTTTAGGGTTATGTTGAGGGTAGGTATACAGATCCGGTTTGGGTTCCGATTGGACCTAGGGTTAGGGTTATGTTGAAGGCTAGGGTTAGAAAACCAGTTAGGCTTCCGATTGGACCTAGGGTTTGGGTTATGTTGAGGGCTAGAGTTAGAGATCCGGTTACGGTTCCTATTGGACCTATGGTTAGGGTTATGTTGAGGGCTAGGGTTAGAGATCCGGTTAGGGTTCTGATTGGACCTAGGGTTAGGGTTATGTTGAGGGCTAGGTTTAGAGATCCTGTTAGGGTTCCGATTGAACCTAGGGTTAGGGTTATGCTGAGGGCTTGGGTTAGAGATCCGGTTAGGGTTCCGATTGGACCTACGGTTAGGGTTATGTTGAGGGCTAGGGTTAGAGATCCGGTTAGGGTTCTGATTGGACCTAGGGTTAGGGTTATGTTGAGGGCTAGGGTTAGAGATCCTGTTAGGGTTCCGATTGGACCTAGGGTTAGGGTTATGTTGAGGTCTAGGGTTAGAGATCTGGTTAGGGTTTTCATTGGACCTAGGGTTAGGGTTATGTTGACGGCTAGGGTTAAATATCCGGTTAGGGTTCCGATTGGACCTATGGTTAGGGTTACATAGATGGCGAGGGGTAGAGACCCTGTTAGGGTTCCGATTGGACCTAGGTTTAGCGTTATATTGAGGGCGAGGGTTAGAGACCCTGTTATGCTTCCGATTGGACCTAGAGTTAGGGTTATATTGAGGGCGAGGGGTAGAGACCCTGTTAGGGTTCCGATTGGACCTAGGGTTAGGGTTATGTTGAGGGCGAGGTGTAGAGATCCTGTTAGGGTTCCGATTGGCCCTAGGGTTAGGTTTATGTGGAGGGAGAGGGTTACAGATCCGGTTATGGTTCCGATTGGACCTAGGGTTAGGTTTATGTGGAGGGAGAGGTTTAGAGATCCGGTTAGGGTTCCAATTGGACCTAGGGTTAGGGTTATGTTGAGGGCTAGGTAGACAGATCCGGTTAGGGTTCCGATTGGACCTAGGTTTAGGGTTATGTTGAGGGCTAGGTATACAGATCCGGTTAGGGTTCCGATTGGACCTAGGTTTAGGGTTATGTTGAGGGCTAGGTATACAGATCCGGTTATTGTTCCGATTGGACCTAGGGTTAGGGTTATGTTGAAGGCTAGGTTTAGAAATCCGGTTAGGGTTCCGATTGGACCTAGTGTTAGGGTTATGTTGATGGCTAGGATTAGAGATCCGGTTAGGGTTCCGATTGGACCTAGGTTTAGGGTTATGTTGAGAGCTAGGGTTAGAGATCCGGTTAGGATTCCGATTGTACGTAGGGTAAGGGTTATGTTGAGGGCTAGGGTTAGAGACACTTTTAGGATTCCAATTGGACCTAGGGTTAAGGTTATGTTGAGGGCGAGGGGTAGAGATCCTGTTAGGGTTCCGATTGGACCTAGGGTTAGGGTTATGTTGAGGGCTAGGGTTAGATATCCGTTTTGGGTTCCGATTGGACCTAGGGTTAGGTTTATAGGGAGGGAGAGGGTTACAGATCCGGTTGGGGTTCCGATTGGACCTAGGGTTAGGTTTATGTGGAGGGAGAGGGTTAGAGATCCGGTTAGGGTTCCGATTGGACCTAGGATTAGTGTTATGTTGAGGGCGACGTGTAGAGATCCTGTTAGGGTTCCGATTGGACCTAGGGTTAGGGTTATGTTGAGGGCTAGGGTTAGATATCCGGTTAGGGTTCCGATTGGACCTAGGGTTAGGGTTATGTTGAGGGCTAGGGTTATATATCCGGTTAGGGTTCCGAATGGACCTAGGGTTAGGGTTATGTTGAAGGCTAGGTTTAGAAATCCAGTTAGGGTTCCGATTGGACCTAGGGTTAGGGTTATGTTGAGGGCTAGGTTTAGAGATCCGGTTAGGTTTCCGGTTGGACCTAGGGTTAGGGTGTTGTTGAGAGCTAGGGTTAGAGATCTGGTTAGGGTTCCGATTGGACCTAGTGTTAGGGTTATGTTGAGGGCTAGGGTTAGATATCCGGTTAGGGTTCCGATTGGACCTAGGGTTAGGGATATGTTGAGGGCTAGATTTAGAGATCTGGTTAGGGATTCTATTGGACCTAGGGTTAGGGTTATTTTGAGGGCTAGGGTTAGATATCTGTTTTGGGTTCCGATTGGACTTAGGGGTAGTGTTATGTTGAGGGCTAGGGATAGATATCCGTTTAGGGTTCCGATTGCACCTAGGGTTAGGTTTATGTGGAGGGAGAGGGTTACAGATCCGGTTAGGGTTCTGATTGGACCTAGGGATAGGTTTATGAGGAGGGAGAGGGTTAGAGATCCGGTTAGGGTTCCGATTGGACCTAGGGTTAGGGTTATGTTGAGGACTAGGGTTAGATATCCGGTTAGGGTTCTGATTGGACCTAGGGTTAGGGTTATGTTGAGGGCTAGGGTTAGAGATCCGGTTAGGGTTCCAATTGGACCTAGGGTTAGGGTTATGTTGAGGTCTAGGGTTAGAGATCCGGTTACTGTTCATATTGGACCTAGGGTTAGGGTTATGTTGAGGGCTAGGTTTAGAGATCCGGTTAGGGTTCCGATTGAACCTAGGGTTAGGGTTATGCTGAGGGCTAGGGTTAGAGATCCGGTTAGGGTTCCTATTGGACCTATTGTTAGGGTTATGTTGAGGGCTAGGGTTAGAGATCCGGTTAGGGTTCTGATTTGACCTAGGGTTATGGTTATGTTGAGGGCTAGGGTTATATATCCGTTTTGGGTTCCCATTGGACCTAGGGTTAGGTTTATATGGAGGGAGAGGGTTACAGATCCGGTTAGGGTTCCGATTGGACCTAGGGTTAGGTTTATGTGGAGGGAGAGGGTTAGAGATCCGGTTAGGGTTCCGATTGGACCTAGGGTTAGGGTTATGTTGAGGGCTAGGGTTAGATATCCGGTTAGGGTTCCGATTGGACCTAGGGTTAGGGTTATGTTGAGGGCTAGGGTTAGAGATCCGGTTAGGGTTCTGATTGGACCTAGGGATAGGGTTATGTTGAGGGCTAGGTATACAGATCCAGTTAGGGTTCCGAATGGACCTAGGGTTTGGGTTATGTTGAAGGCTAGGTTTCGAAATCCGGTTAGGGTTCCGATTGGACCTAGGGTTAGGGTTATGTTGAGGGCTAGGGTTAGATATCCGGTTAGGGTTCCGATTGGACCTAGGGTTAGTGTTCTGTTGAGGGCTAGGGTTAGAGATCCGGTTAGGGTTCCGATTGGACCTAGGATTAGGGTTATGTTGAGGGCGTGGGGTAGAGATCCTGTTAGGGTTCCGATTGGACCTAGGGTTAGGGTTATGTTGAGGGCTAGGGTTAGAGATCTGGTTAGGGTTCCGATTGGACCTAAGGTTAGGGTTATGTTGAGGGCCAGGGTTAGTGATCCGGTTAGGGTTCTGATTGGACCTAGGGTTAGGGTTATATTGAGGGCTAGGGTTAGATATCCGGTTAGGGTTCCCATTGGACCTAGGGTTAGGGTTATGTTGAGGGCTAGGGTTAGATATCCGGTTAGGGTTCCGATTGGACCTAGGGTTAGGGTTATGTTGAGGGCTAGGGTTAGATATCCGGTTAGGGTTCCGATTGGACCTAGGGTTAGGGATATGTTGAGGGCTAGGTTTAGAGATCAGGTTAGGGATCCGATTGGACCTAGGGTTAGGGTTATGTTGAGGGCTAGGGTTAGATATCTGTTTTGGGTTCCGATTGGACATAGGGTTAGTGTTATGTTGAGGGCTAGGGTTAGATATCCATTTAGGGTTCCAATTGCACCTAGGGTTAGGTTTATGTGGAGGGAGAGGGTTACAGATCCGGTTAGGGTTCGGATTGGACCTAGGGTTAGGTTTATGTGGAGGGAGAGGGTTAAAGATCCGGTTAGGGTTCCAATTGGACCTACGGTTAGGGTTATGTTGAGGGCTAGGGTTAGAGATCCGGTTAGGGTTCTGATTGGACCTAGGGTTAGGGTTATGTTGAGGGCTAGGTTTAGAGATCGTGTTAGGGTTCCGATTGAACCTAGGGTTACGGTTATGCTGAGGGCTAGGGTTAGAGATCCGGTTAGGGTTCCGATTGGACCTAGGGTTAGGGTTATGTTGAGGACTAGGGTTAGATATCCGGTTAGGGTTCTGATTGGACCTAGGGTTAGGGTTATGTTGAGGGCTAGGGTTAGAGATCCGGTTAGGGTTCCAATTGGACCTAGGGTTAGGGTTATGTTGAGGTCTAGGGTTAGAGATCCGGTTACTGTTCATATTGGACCTAGGGTTAGGGTTATGTTGAGGGCTAGGTTTAGAGATCCGGTTAGGGTTCCGATTGAACCTAGGGTTAGGGTTATGCTGAGGGCTAGGGTTAGAGATCCGGTTAGGGTTCCTATTGGACCTATTGTTAGGGTTATGTTGAGGGCTAGGGTTAGAGATCCGGTTAGTGTTCTTATTTGACCTAGGGTTATGGTTATGTTGAGGGCTAGGGTTATATATCCGTTTTGGGTTCCCATTGGACCTAGGGTTAGGTTTATATGGAGGGAGAGGGTTACAGATCCGGTTAGGGTTCCGATTGGACCTAGGGTTAGGTTTATGTGGAGGGAGAGGGTTAGAGATCCGGTTAGGGTTCCGATTGGACCTAGGGTTAGGGTTATGTTGAGGGCTAGGGTTAGATATCCGGTTAGGGTTCCGATTGGACCTAGGGTTAGGGTTATGTTGAGGGCTAGGGTTAGAGATCCGGTTAGGGTTCTGATTGGACCTAGGGATAGGGTTATGTTGAGGGCTAGGTATACAGATCCAGTTAGGGTTCCGAATGGACCTAGGGTTTGGGTTATGTTGAAGGCTAGGTTTCGAAATCCGGTTAGGGTTCCGATTGGACCTAGGGTTAGGGTTATGTTGAGGGCTAGGGTTAGATATCCGGTTAGGGTTCCGATTGGACCTAGGGTTAGTGTTCTGTTGAGGGCTAGGGTTAGAGATCAGGTTAGGGTTCCGATTGGACCTAGGATTAGGGTTATGTTGAGGGCGTGGGGTAGAGATCCTGTTAGGGTTCCGATTGGACCTAGGGTTAGGGTTATGTTGAGGGCTAGGGTTAGAGATCTGGTTAGGGTTCCGATTGGACCTAAGGTTAGGGTTATGTTGAGGGCCAGGGTTAGTGATCCGGTTAGGGTTCTGATTGGACCTAGGGTTAGGGTTATATTGAGGGCTAGGGTTAGATATCCGGTTAGGGTTCCCATTGGACCTAGGGTTAGGGTTATGTTGAGGGCTAGGGTTAGATATCCGGTTAGGGTTCCGATTGGACCTAGGGTTAGGGTTATGTTGAGGGCTAGGGTTAGATATCCGGTTAGGGTTCCGATAGGACCTAGGGTTAGGGATATGTTGAGGGCTAGGTTTAGAGATCAGGTTAGGGATCCGATTGGACCTAGGGTTAGGGTTATGTTGAGGGCTAGGGTTAGATATCTGTTTTGGGTTCCGATTGGACATAGGGTTAGTGTTATGTTGAGGGCTAGGGTTAGATATCCATTTAGGGTTCCAATTGCACCTAGGGTTAGGTTTATGTGGAGGGAGAGGGTTACAGATCCGGTTAGGGTTCGGATTGGACCTAGGGTTAGGTTTATGTGGAGGGAGAGGGTTAAAGATCCGGTTAGGGTTCCAATTGGACCTACGGTTAGGGTTATGTTGAGGGCTAGGGTTAGAGATCCGGTTAGGGTTCTGATTGGACCTAGGGTTAGGGTTATGTTGAGGGCTAGGTTTAGAGATCCTGTTAGGGTTCCGATTGAACCTAGGGTTACGGTTATGCTGAGGGCTAGGGTTAGAGATCCGGTTAGGGTTCCGATTGGACCTAGGGTTAGGGTTATGTTGAGGGCTAGGGTTAGAGATTCGGTTAGGGTTCCTATTGGACCTAGTGTTAGGGTTATGTTGAGGGCTAGGATTAGAGATCCTGTTAGGGTTCCGATTGGACCTAGGGTTAGGGTTATGTTGAGGGCGAGGGGTAGAGATCCTGTTAGGGTTCCAATTGGACCTAGGGTTAGGGTTATGTTGAGGGCTAGGTATATATATATCCGGTTAGGGTTCCGATTGGACCTAGCGTTAGGGTTATGTTGAGGGCTAGGGTTAGAGATCCGGTTAGGGTTCCGATTGGACCTAGGGTTAGGGTTATGTTGAGGGCTAGGTACACATATTCGGTTAGGGTTCCGATTGGACCTAGGGTTAGGGTTATGTTGAGGGCTAGGGTTAGAGATCCGGTTAGGGTTCCGATTGGACCTAGGGTTAGTGTTCTGTTGAGGGCTAGGGTTAGAGATCCGGTTAGGGTTCCGATTGGACCTAGGGTTAGGGTTATGTTGAGGGCGTGGGGTAGAGATCCTGTTAGGGTTCCGATTGGACTTAGGGTTAGGGTTATGTTGAGGGCTAGGGTTAGAGATCTGGTTAGGGTTCCGATTGGACCTAGGGTAGGGTTATGTTGAGGGCTAGGGTTAGCGATCCGGTTAGGGTTCTGATTGGACCTAGGGTTAGGGTTAGGTTGAGGGCTAGGGTTAGAGATCCAGTGAGGGTTTTGATTGGATCTAGGGTTAGGGTTATGTTGAGGGCTAGGGTTAGAGATCCGGTTATTGTTCCGATTGGACCTCGGGTTAGGGTTATGTTTAGCGCTAGGGTTAGAGATCAGGTTAGGGTTCAGATTGGACGTAGGGTTAGGGTTATGTTGAGGGCTAGGGTTAGAGATCCGGTTAGGGTACCGATTGGACCTAGGGTTAGGGTTAGGTTGAGGGCTAGTGTTAGAGATCCGGTTAGGGTTCCGATTGGACCTAGGGTTAGGGTTATGTTGAGAGCTAGGGTTAGAGATCCGTTTAAGGTTCCGATTGGACCTAGGGTTAGGGTTATGTTGAGGGCTAGGGGTAGAGATCCTGTTAGGGTTCCAATTGGTCCTAGGGTTAGGGTTATGTTGAGGGTAGGTATACAGATCCGGTTTGGGTTCCGGTTAGGGTTATGTTGAGGGCGAGGGGTAGAGATCCTGTTAGGGTTCCGATTGGACCTAGGGTTAGGGTTATGTTGAGGGTTAGGGTTAGAGATCCGGTTAGGGTTCCGATTGAACCTAGGGTTAGGGTTATGTTGAGGGCTAGGGTTAGAGATCCGGTTAGGGTTCCGATTGGACCTAGGGTTAAGGTTATGTTGAGTGCTAGGTATACAGATCCGGTTAGGGTTCCGATTGGACCTAGGGTTAGAGTTATGTTTAAGGCTAGGTTTAGAAATCCGGTTAGGGTTCCGATTGGACCTAGGGTTAGGGTTATAGTGAGGGCGAGGGGTAGAGACCCTGTAGGGTTCCGATTGGACCTAGGGTTACGGTTATGTTGAGGGCGAGGTGTAGAAATACTGTTAGGGTTCCGATTGGACCTAGGGTTAGGGTTATGTTGAGGGCTGTGGTAGAGATCCTGTTAGGGTTCCCATTGGACCTAGGGTTAGGCTTATGTTGAGGGCTGCAATAGAGATCCTGTTAGGGTTCCGATTGGATCTAGGGTTAGGGTTATGTTGAGGGCTAGGGTTAGATATCCGGTTAGGGTTCCGATTGGACCTAGGGTTAGGGTTATGTTGAGGGCTAGAGTTAGAGATCCGATTAGGGTTCCGATTGGACCTAAGGTTAGGGTTATGTTGAGGGCTAGGGTTAGAGATCTGGTTAGGGTTTTGATTGGACCTAGGGTTAGGGTTATGTTGAGGGCTAAGGTTAGATATCCGGTTAAGGTTCCGATTGGAGCTAGGGTTAGGGTTATGTTGAGGGCTAGGGTTAGAGATCCGGTTAGGGTTCCGATTGGAGCTAGGGTTAGGGATATTTTGAGGGTTAGGGTTAGAGTTCCGGTTAGCGTTCCGATTGGACCTAGGGATGGGGTTATGTTGAGGGCTCGGGTTAGATATCCGTTTAGGGTTCCGATTGGACCTAGGGTTAGGGTTATGTTGAGGGCTCGGGTTAGAGATCCGTGTAGGGTTCCGATTGGACCTAGGTTTAGGGTTATGTTCAGGGCTAGGGTTAGAGATCCGGTTAGGGTTCCGATTGGACCTAGGGTTAGGGTTATAGTGAGGGCGAGGGGTAGAGACCCTGTAGGGTTCCTATTGGACCTAGGGTTACGGTTATGTTGAGGGCGAGGTGTAGAAATACTGTTAGGGTTCCGATTGGACCTAGGGTTAGGGTGATGTTGAGGGCTAGGGTTAGATATCCGGTTAGGGTTCCGATTGGAACTAGGGTTAGGGTTATAGTGAGGGCGAGGGGTAGAGACCCTGTTAGGGTTCCGATTGGACCTCGGGTTACGGTTATGTTGAGGGCGAGGTGTAGAAATAGTGTTAGGGTTCCGATTGGACCTAGGGTTAGGGTTATGTTGAGGGCTAGAGTTAGATATCCGGTTAGGGTTCCGATTGGACCTAGGGTTAGGGTTATGTTGAGGGCTAGGGTTAGATATCTGTTTTGGGTTCTGATTGGACCTAGGGTTAGGGTTATGTTGAGGGCTAGGGTTAGATATCCGTTTAGGGTTCCGATTGTACCTAGGTTTAGGTTTATGTGGAGGGATAGGGTTACAGATCCGTTTAGGGTTCCGATTGGACCTAGGGTTACGTTTATGTTGAGGGCGAGGTGTAGAGATCCTGTTAGGGTTCCGATTGGACCTAGGGTTAGGGTTATGTTGAGGGCTAGGGTTAGAGATCCCGTTAGGGTTCCGATTGGACCTAGTGTTAGGGTTATCTTGAAGGCTATGGTTAGATATCCGGTTAGGGTTCCGATTGGACCTAGGGTTAGGGTTATGTTGAGGGCGAGGGGTAGAGATCCTGTTAGGGTTCCGATTGGACCTAGGGTTAGGATTATGTTGAGGGCTAGGGTTAGAGATCCGGTTAGGGTTCCGATTGGACCCAGTGTTAGGGTTATGTTGAGGGCTAGGGTTAGATATCCGTTTTGGGTTCCGATTGGTCCTAGGGTTAGGGTTATGGTGAGGGCTAGGTTTAGATATTTCTTTAGGGTTCCGATTGGACCTAAGGTTAGGGTTATGTTGAGGGCTAGGGTTTGAGATCCGGTTAGGGTTCCGATTGGTCCTATGGTCACGGTTATGTTGAGGGCGAGGGGTAGAGATCCTCTTAGGGTTACGATTGGACCTACGGTTAGTGTTATGTTGAGGGCTAGGGTTAGATATCCGGTTAGAGTTCCGAGTGGACCTAGGGTTAGGGTTATGTTGAGGGCTAGGGTTAGAGATCCGTTTAGGGATCCGATTGGACCTAGGGTTAGGGTTATGTTGAGGGCTAGGTATACAGATCCGGTTAGGGTTCCGATTGGACCTAGGGTTAGGGTTATGTTGAGGGCTAGGATTAGAGATCCGGTTAGGGTTCCGATTGGACCTAGGGTTAGGGTTATGTTGAGGGCGAGGGGTAGAGATCCTGTTAGGGTTCCGATTGGACCTAGGGTTAGGGTTATGTTGAGGGCTAGGTATATATATATCCGGTTAGGGTTCCGATTGGACCTAGCGTTAGGGTTATGTTGAGGGCTAGGGTTAGAGATCCGGTTAGGGTTCCGATTGGACCTAGGGTTAGGGTTATGTTGAGGGCTAGGGTTAGATATCCGTTAGGGTTCCGATTGGACCTAGGGTTAGGGTTATGTTGAGGGCTAGGGATAGAGATCCGGTTAGGGTTCCGATTGGACCTAGGATTAGGGTTATGTTGAGGGCTAGGGTTAGAGATACGGATAGGGTTCCGATTGGACCTAGGGTTAGTGTTCTGTTGAGGGCTAGGGTTAGAGATCTCGTTAGGGTTCCGATTGGACCTAGGGTTAGGGTTATGTTGAGGGCGTGGGGTAGAGATCCTGTTAGGGTTCCGATTGGACCTAGGGTTAGGGTTATGTTGAGGGCTAGGGTTAGAGATCCGGTTAGGGTTCCGATTGGACCTACGGTTAGGGTTATGTTGAGGGTGTGGGGTAGAGATCCTGTTAGGGTTCCGATTGGACGTAGGGTAGGGTTATGTTGAGGGCTAGGGTTAGCGATCCGGTTAGGGTTCTGATTGGACCTAGGGTTAGGGTTAGGTTGAGGGCTAGGGTAAGAGATCCAGTGAGGGTTTTGATTGGATCTAGGGTTAGGGTTATGTTGAGGGCTAGGGTTAGAGATCCGGTTATTGTTCCGATTGGACCTCGGGTTAGGGTTATGTTTAGCGCTAGGGTTAGAGATCAGGTTAGGGTTCAGATTGGACCTAGGGTTAGGGTTATGTTGAGGGCTAGGGATAGAGATCCGGTTAGGGTACCGATTGGACCTAGGGTTAGGGTTATGTTGAGGGCTAGTGTTAGAGATCCGGTTAGGGTTCCGATTGGACCTAGGGTTAGGGTTATGTTGAGAGCTAGGGTTAGAGATCCGTTTAAGGTTCCGATTGGACCTAGGGTTAGGGTTATGTTGAAGGCTAGGTTTAGAAAACCGGTTAGGCTTCCGATTGGACCTAGGGTTAGGGTTATGTTGAGGGCTAGGGTTAGAGATCCGGTTAGGGTTCCTATTGGACCTATGGTTAGGGTTATGTTGAGAGCTAGGGTTAGAGACCCGGTTTAGGTTCCGAGTGGACCTAGGAGTAGGGTTATGTTGAGGTCTAGTTTTAGATTTCCGGTTAGGGTTCAGATTGGACCAAGGATTAGGGTAATGTTGAGGGCGAGGGGTAGAGATCCGGTTAGGGATCCGATTGGACCTAGGGTTAGGGTTATGTTGAGGGCTAGGTTTAGAGATCTGGTTAGGGATCCGATTGGACCTAGAGTTAGGGTTATGTTGAGGGCTAGGTTTAGAGATCTGGTTAGGGATCCGATTGGACCTAGGGTTAGGGTTATGTTGAGGGCTAGGGTTAGAGATCCGTTTAGGGTTCCGATTGGACCTAGGGTTAGGGTTATGTTGAGGGCTAGGTATACAGATCAGGTTAGGGTTCCGATGGGACCTAGGGTTAGGGTTATGTTGAGGGCTATTGTTAGAGATCCGGTTAGGGTTCCGATTGAACCTAGGGTTAGGGTTATGTTGAGGGCTAGGGTTAGAGATTCGGTTAGGGTTCCGATTGGACCTAGGGTTAGGGTTATGTTGAGGGCGAGGGGTAGAGATTCGGTTAGGGTTACTATTGGACCTAGGGTTAGGGTTATGTTGAGAGCTAGGGTTAGAGATCCGGTTAGGGTTCCGATTGGACCTAGGGTTAGGATTATGTTGAGGGCGAGGGGTAGAGATCCTGTTAGGGTTACGATTGGACCTAGGGTTAGGGTTATGTTGAGGTTTAGGGTTAGAGATCCGGTTAGGATTCCGATTGAACCTAGGGTTAGGGTTATGTTGAGGGCTAGGGTTAGAGATCCGGTTAGGGTTCCGATTGGACCTAGGGTTAAGGTTATGTTGAGTGCTAGGTATACAGATCCGGTTAGGGTTCCGATTGGACCTAGGGTTAGAGTTATGTTTAAGGCTAGGTTTAGAAATCCGGTTAGGGTTCCGATTGGAACTAGGGTTAGGGTTATTTTGAGGGCGAGGGGTAGAGATCCGTTTAGGGTTCCGATTGGACCTAGGGTTAGGGTTATGTTGAGGGCTGTGGTAGAGATCCTGTTAGGGTTCCCATTGGACCTAGGGTTAGGCTTATGTTGAGGGCTGCGATAGAGATCCTGTTAGGGTTCCGATTGGATCTAGGGTTAGGGTTATGTTGAGGGCTAGGGTTAGATATCCGGTTAGGGTTCCGATTGGACCTACGGTTAGGGTTATGTTGAGGGCTAGGGTTAGATATCCGTTTAGGGTTCCGATTGGACCTAGGGTTAGTGATATGTTGAGGGCTAGGGTTAGAAATCCGGTTAGGGTTCCGAATGGACCTAAGGTTTGGGTTATTTTCAGGGCTAGGGTTAGAGATCCAGTTAGGGTTCCCATTGGACCTAGGGTTAGGGTTATGTTGAGGGCTAGGTACACAGATCCGGTTAGGCATCCGATTGGACCTAGTGTTAGGGTTATGTTGAGGGCTAGGGTTAGAGATCCGGTTAGGGTTCCGATTGGACCTAGGGTTAGTGTTCTGTTGAGGGCTAGGGTTAGAGATCCGGTTAGGGTTCCGATTGGACCTAGGGTTAGGGTTATGTTGAGGTCGAGGGGTAGAGATCCTGTTAGGGTTCAGATTTGACCTAGGGTCACGGTTATGTTGAGGGCGAGGGGTAGAGATCCTGTTAGGGTTCCTCTTGGACCTAGGGTTAGTGTTATGTTGAGGGCTAGTGTTAGATATCCGGTTAGGGTTCCGATCGGACCTAGGGTTAGGGTTATGTTGAGTGCTAGGGTTAGATATCCATTTAGGGTTCCGATTGGACCTAGGGATATGGATATGTTGAGCGCTAGAGTTAGAGATCTGTTTAGGGATCCGATTGGACCTAGGGTTAGGGTTATGTTGAGGGCTAGGGTTAGAGATCCGGTTAGGGTTCCGATTGGAGCTAAGGTTAGGGTTATTTTGAGGGCTAGGGTTAGAGTTCCGGTTAGGGTTCCGATTGGAGCTAGGGTTAGGGTTATGTTGAGGGCTAGGGTTAGAGATCTGGTTAGGGTTTTGATTGAACCTAGGGTTAGGGTTATGTTGAGGGCTAGGGTTAGATATCCGGTTAAGGTTCCGATTGAACCTAGGGTTAGGGTTATGTTGAGGGCTCTGGTTAGATATCCGTTTAGGGTTCCGATTGGAGCTAGGGTTAGGGTTATGTTGAGGGCTAGAGTTAGAGATCCGATTATGGTTCCGATTGGACCTAAGGTTAGGGTTATGTTGAGGGCTAGGGTTAGAGATCTGGTTAGGGTTTTGATTGGACCTAGGGTTAGGGTTATGTTGAGGGCTAGGGTTAGATATCCGGTTAAGGTTCCGATTGGAGCTAGGGTTAGGGTTATGTTGAGGGCTAGGGTTAGAGATCTGGTTATGGTTTTGATTGGACCTAGGGTTAGGGTTATGTTGAGTGCTAGGTTTAGAGATCTGGTTAGGGATCCGATTGGACCTAGGGTTAGGGTTATGTTGAGGGCTAGGTTTAGAGATCTGGTTAGGGATCCGATTGGACCTAGGGTTAGGGTTATGTTGAGGGCTAGGGTTAGAGATCCGTTTAGGGTTCCGATTGGACCTAGGGTTAGGGTTATGTTGAGGGCTAGGTATACAGATCAGGTTAGGGTTCCGATTGGACCTAGGGTTAGCGTTATGTTGAGGGCTATTGTTAGAGATCCGGTTAGGGTTCCGATTGAACCTAGGGTTAGGGTTATGTTGAGGCCTAGGGTTAGAGATCCGGTTAGGGTTCCGATTGGACCTAGGGTTAGGATTATGTTGAGGGCGAGGGGTAGAGATCCTGTTAGGGTTCCGATTGGACCTAGGGTTAGGGTTATGTTGAGGGTTAGGGTTAGAGATCCGGTTAGGGTTCCGATTGAACCTAGGGTTAGGGTTATGTTGAGGGCTAGGGTTAGAGATCCGGTTAGGGTTCCGAATGGACCTAGGGTTAAGGTTATGTTGAGTGCTAGGTATACAGATCCGGTTAGGGTTCCGATTGGACCTAGGGTTAGAGTTATGTTTAAGGCTAGGTTTAGAAATCCGGTTAGGGTTCCGATTGGAACTAGGGTTAGGGTTATGTTGAGGGCGAGGGGTAGAGATCCGTTTAGGGTTCCGATTGGACCTAGGGTTAGGGTTATGTTGAGGGCTGTGGTAGAGATCCTGTTAGGGTTCCCATTGGACCTAGGGTTAGGCTTATGTTGAGGGCTGCGATAGAGATCCTGTTAGGGTTCCGATTGGATCTAGGGTTAGGGTTATGTTGAGGGCTAGGGTTAGATATCCGGTTAGGGTTCCGATTGGACCTACGTTTAGGGTTATGTTGAGGGCTAGGGTTAGATATCCGTTTAGGGTTCCGATTGGACCTAGGGTTAGTAATATGTTGAGGGCTAGGGTTAGAAATCCGGTAGGGTTCCGAATGGACCTAAGGTTTGGGTTATTTTCAGGGCTAGGGTTAGAGATCCAGTTAGGGTTCCCATTGGACCTAGGGTTAGGGTTATGTTGAGGGCTAGGTACACAGATCCGGTTAGGCATCCGATTGGACCTAGTGTTAGGGTTATGTTGAGGGCTAGGGTTAGAGATCCGGTTAGGGTTCCGATTGGACCTAGGGTTAGTGTTCTCTTGAGGGCTAGGGTTAGAGATCCGGTTAGGGTTCCGATTGGACCTAGGGTTAGGGTTATGTTGAGGTCGAGGGGTAGAGATCCTGTTAGGGTTCAGATTGGACCTAGGGACACGGTTATGTTGAGGGCGAGGGGTAGAGATCCTGTTAGGGTTCCTCTTGGACCTAGGGTTAGTGTTATGTTGAGGGCTAGTGTTAGATATCCGGTTAGGGTTCCGATCGGACCTAGGGTTAGGGTTATAGTGAGGGCGAGGGGTAGAGACCCTGTAGGGTTCCGATTGGACCTAGGGTTACGGTTATGTTGAGGGCGAGGTGTAGAAATACTGTTAGGGTTCCGATTGGACCTAGGGTTAGGGTGATGTTGAGGGCTAGGGTTAGATATCCGGTTAGGGTTCCGATTGGAACTAGGGTTAGGGTTATAGTGAGGGCGAGGGGTAGAGACCCTCTTAGGGTTCCGATTGGACCTCGGGTTACGGTTATGTTGAGGGCGAGGTGTAGAAATACTGTTAGGGTTCCGATTGGACCTAGGGTTAGGGTTATGTTGAGGGCTAGAGTTAGATATCCGGTTAGGGTTCCGATTGGACCTAGGGTTAGGGTTATGTTGAGGGCTAGGGTTAGATATCTGTTTTGGGTTCCGATTGGACCTAGGGTTAGGGTTATATTGAGGGCTAGGGTTAGATATCCGTTTAGGGTTCCGATTGGACCTAGGGTTAGTGATATGTTGAGGGCTAGGGTTAGAAATCCGGTTAGGGTTCCGAATGGACCTAAGGTTTGGGTTATTTTCAGGGCTAGGGTTAGAGATCCAGTTAGGGTTCCCATTGGACCTAGGGTTAGGGTTATGTTGAGGGCTAGGTACACAGATCCGGTTAGGCATCCGATTGGACCTAGTGTTAGGGTTATGTTGAGGGCTAGGGTTAGAGATCCGGTTAGGGTTCCGATTGGACCTAGGGTTAGTGTTCTGTTGAGGGCTAGGGTTAGAGATCCGGTTAGGGTTCCGATTGGACCTAGGGTTAGGGTTATGTTGAGGTCGAGGGGTAGAGATCCTGTTAGGGTTCAGATTTGACCTAGGGTCACGGTTATGTTGAGGGCGAGGGGTAGAGATCCTGTTAGGGTTCCTCTTGGACCTAGGGTTAGTGTTATGTTGAGGGCTAGTGTTAGATATCCGGTTAGGGTTCCGATCGGACCTAGGGTTAGGGTTATGTTGAGTGCTAGGGTTAGATATCCATTTAGGGTTCCGATTGGACCTAGGGATATGGATATGTTGAGCGCTAGAGTTAGAGATCTGTTTAGGGATCCGATTGGACCTAGGGTTAGGGTTATGTTGAGGGCTAGGGTTAGAGATCCGGTTAGGGTTCCGATTGGAGCTAAGGTTAGGGTTATTTTGAGGGCTAGGGTTAGAGTTCCGGTTAGGGTTCCGATTGGAGCTAGGGTTAGGGTTATGTTGAGGGCTAGGGTTAGAGATCTGGTTAGGGTTTTGATTGAACCTAGGGTTAGGGTTATGTTGAGGGCTAGGGTTAGATATCCGGTTAAGGTTCCGATTGAACCTAGGGTTAGGGTTATGTTGAGGGCTCTGGTTAGATATCCGTTTAGGGTTCCGATTGGAGCTAGGGTTAGGGTTATGTTGAGGGCTAGAGTTAGAGATCCGATTATGGTTCCGATTGGACCTAAGGTTAGGGTTATGTTGAGGGCTAGGGTTAGAGATCTGGTTAGGGTTTTGATTGGACCTAGGGTTAGGGTTATGTTGAGGGCTAGGGTTAGATATCCGGTTAAGGTTCCGATTGGAGCTAGGGTTAGGGTTATGTTGAGGGCTAGGGTTAGAGATCTGGTTATGGTTTTGATTGGACCTAGGGTTAGGGTTATGTTGAGTGCTAGGTTTAGAGATCTGGTTAGGGATCCGATTGGACCTAGGGTTAGGGTTATGTTGAGGGCTAGGTTTAGAGATCTGGTTAGGGATCCGATTGGACCTAGGGTTAGGGTTATGTTGAGGGCTAGGGTTAGAGATCCGTTTAGGGTTCCGATTGGACCTAGGGTTAGGGTTATGTTGAGGGCTAGGTATACAGATCAGGTTAGGGTTCCGATTGGACCTAGGGTTAGCGTTATGTTGAGGGCTATTGTTAGAGATCCGGTTAGGGTTCCGATTGAACCTAGGGTTAGGGTTATGTTGAGGCCTAGGGTTAGAGATCCGGTTAGGGTTCCGATTGGACCTAGGGTTAGGATTATGTTGAGGGCGAGGGGTAGAGATCCTGTTAGGGTTCCGATTGGACCTAGGGTTAGGGTTATGTTGAGGGTTAGGGTTAGAGATCCGGTTAGGGTTCCGATTGAACCTAGGGTTAGGGTTATGTTGAGGGCTAGGGTTAGAGATCCGGTTAGGGTTCCGAATGGACCTAGGGTTAAGGTTATGTTGAGTGCTAGGTATACAGATCCGGTTAGGGTTCCGATTGGACCTAGGGTTAGAGTTATGTTTAAGGCTAGGTTTAGAAATCCGGTTAGGGTTCCGATTGGAACTAGGGTTAGGGTTATGTTGAGGGCGAGGGGTAGAGATCCGTTTAGGGTTCCGATTGGACCTAGGGTTAGGGTTATGTTGAGGGCTGTGGTAGAGATCCTGTTAGGGTTCCCATTGGACCTAGGGTTAGGCTTATGTTGAGGGCTGCGATAGAGATCCTGTTAGGGTTCCGATTGGATCTAGGGTTAGGGTTATGTTGAGGGCTAGGGTTAGATATCCGGTTAGGGTTCCGATTGGACCTACGGTTAGGGTTATGTTGAGGGCTAGGGTTAGATATCCGTTTAGGGTTCCGATTGGACCTAGGGTTAGTAATATGTTGAGGGCTAGGGTTAGAAATCCGGTAGGGTTCCGAATGGACCTAAGGTTTGGGTTATTTTCAGGGCTAGGGTTAGAGATCCAGTTAGGGTTCCCATTGGACCTAGGGTTAGGGTTATGTTGAGGGCTAGGTACACAGATCCGGTTAGGCATCCGATTGGACCTAGTGTTAGGGTTATGTTGAGGGCTAGGGTTAGAGATCCGGTTAGGGTTCCGATTGGACCTAGGGTTAGTGTTCTGTTGAGGGCTAGGGTTAGAGATCCGGTTAGGGTTCCGATTGGACCTAGGGTTAGGGTTATGTTGAGGTCGAGGGGTAGAGATCCTGTTAGGGTTCAGATTTGACCTAGGGTCACGGTTATGTTGAGGGCGAGGGGTAGAGATCCTGTTAGGGTTCCTCTTGGACCTAGGGTTAGTGTTATGTTGAGGGCTAGTGTTAGATATCCGGTTAGGGTTCCGATCGGACCTAGGGTTAGGGTTATGTTGAGTGCTAGGGTTAGATATCCATTTAGGGTTCCGATTGGACCTAGGGATATGGATATGTTGAGCGCTAGAGTTAGAGATCTGTTTAGGGATCCGATTGGACCTAGGGTTAGGGTTATGTTGAGGGCTAGGGTTAGAGATCCGGTTAGGGTTCCGATTGGAGCTAAGGTTAGGGTTATTTTGAGGGCTAGGGTTAGAGTTCCGGTTAGGGTTCCGATTGGAGCTAGGGTTAGGGTTATGTTGAGGGCTAGGGTTAGAGATCTGGTTAGGGTTTTGATTGAACCTAGGGTTAGGGTTATGTTGAGGGCTAGGGTTAGATATCCGGTTAAGGTTCCGATTGAACCTAGGGTTAGGGTTATGTTGAGGGCTCTGGTTAGATATCCGTTTAGGGTTCCGATTGGAGCTAGGGTTAGGGTTATGTTGAGGGCTAGAGTTAGAGATACGATTATGGTTCCGATTGGACCTAAGGTTAGGGTTATGTTGAGGGCTAGGGTTAGAGATCTGGTTAGGGTTTTGATTGGACCTAGGGTTAGGGTTATGTTGAGGGCTAGGGTTAGATATCCGGTTAAGGTTCCGATTGGAGCTAGGGTTAGGGTTATGTTGAGGGCTAGGGTTAGAGATCTGGTTATGGTTTTGATTGGACCTAGGGTTAGGGTTATGTTGAGTGCTAGGTTTAGAGATCTGGTTAGGGATCCGATTGGACCTAGGGTTAGGGTTATGTTGAGGGCTAGGTTTAGAGATCTGGTTAGGGATCCGATTGGACCTAGGGTTAGGGTTATGTTGAGGGCTAGGGTTAGAGATCCGTTTAGGGTTCCGATTGGACCTAGGGTTAGGGTTATGTTGAGGGCTAGGTACACAGATCCGGTTAGGCATCCGATTGGACCTAGTGTTAGGGTTATGTTGAGGGCTAGGGTTAGAGATCCGGTTAGGGTTCCGATTGGACCTAGGGTTAGTGTTCTGTTGAGGGCTAGGGTTAGAGATCCGGTTAGGGTTCCGATTGGACCTAGGGTTAGGGTTATGTTGAGGTCGAGGGGTAGAGATCCTGTTAGGGTTCAGATTTGACCTAGGGTCACGGTTATGTTGAGGGCGAGGGGTAGAGATCCTGTTAGGGTTCCTCTTGGACCTAGGGTTAGTGTTATGTTGAGGGCTAGTGTTAGATATCCGGTTAGGGTTCCGATCGGACCTAGGGTTAGGGTTATGTTGAGTGCTAGGGTTAGATATCCATTTAGGGTTCCGATTGGACCTAGGGATATGGATATGTTGAGCGCTAGAGTTAGAGATCTGTTTAGGGATCCGATTGGACCTAGGGTTAGGGTTATGTTGAGGGCTAGGGTTAGAGATCCGGTTAGGGTTCCGATTGGAGCTAAGGTTAGGGTTATTTTGAGGGCTAGGGTTAGAGTTCCGGTTAGGGTTCCGATTGGAGCTAGGGTTAGGGTTATGTTGAGGGCTAGGGTTAGAGATCTGGTTAGGGTTTTGATTGAACCTAGGGTTAGGGTTATGTTGAGGGCTAGGGTTAGATATCCGGTTAAGGTTCCGATTGAACCTAGGGTTAGGGTTATGTTGAGGGCTCTGGTTAGATATCCGTTTAGGGTTCCGATTGGAGCTAGGGTTAGGGTTATGTTGAGGGCTAGAGTTAGAGATCCGATTATGGTTCCGATTGGACCTAAGGTTAGGGTTATGTTGAGGGCTAGGGTTAGAGATCTGGTTAGGGTTTTGATTGGACCTAGGGTTAGGGTTATGTTGAGGGCTAGGGTTAGATATCCGGTTAAGGTTCCGATTGGAGCTAGGGTTAGGGTTATGTTGAGGGCTAGGGTTAGAGATCTGGTTATGGTTTTGATTGGACCTAGGGTTAGGGTTATGTTGAGTGCTAGGTTTAGAGATCTGGTTAGGGATCCGATTGGACCTAGGGTTAGGGTTATGTTGAGGGCTAGGTTTAGAGATCTGGTTAGGGATCCGATTGGACCTAGGGTTAGGGTTATGTTGAGGGCTAGGGTTAGAGATCCGTTTAGGGTTCCGATTGGACCTAGGGTTAGGGTTATGTTGAGGGCTAGGTATACAGATCAGGTTAGGGTTCCGATTGGACCTAGCGTTAGCGTTATGTTGAGGGCTATTGTTAGAGATCCGGTTAGGGTTCCGATTGAACCTAGGGTTAGGGTTATGTTGAGGCCTAGGGTTAGAGATCCGGTTAGGGTTCCGATTGGACCTAGGGTTAGGATTATGTTGAGGGCGAGGGGTAGAGATCCTGTTAGGGTTCCGATTGGACCTAGGGTTAGGGTTATGTTGAGGGTTAGGGTTAGAGATCCGGTTAGGGTTCCGATTGAACCTAGGGTTAGGGTTATGTTGAGGGCTAGGGTTAGAGATCCGGTTAGGGTTCCGAATGGACCTAGGGTTAAGGTTATGTTGAGTGCTAGGTATACAGATCCGGTTAGGGTTCCGATTGGACCTAGGGTTAGAGTTATGTTTAAGGCTAGGTTTAGAAATCCGGTTAGGGTTCCGATTGGAACTAGGGTTAGGGTTATGTTGAGGGCGAGGGGTAGAGATCCGTTTAGGGTTCCGATTGGACCTAGGGTTAGGGTTATGTTGAGGGCTGTGGTAGAGATCCTGTTAGGGTTCCCATTGGACCTAGGGTTAGGCTTATGTTGAGGGCTGCGATAGAGATCCTGTTAGGGTTCCGATTGGATCTAGGGTTAGGGTTATGTTGAGGGCTAGGGTTAGATATCCGGTTAGGGTTCCGATTGGACCTACGGTTAGGGTTATGTTGAGGGCTAGGGTTAGATATCCGTTTAGGGTTCCGATTGGACCTAGGGTTAGTAATATGTTGAGGGCTAGGGTTAGAAATCCGGTAGGGTTCCGAATGGACCTAAGGTTTGGGTTATTTTCAGGGCTAGGGTTAGAGATCCAGTTAGGGTTCCCATTGGACCTAGGGTTAGGGTTATGTTGAGGGCTAGGTACACAGATCCGGTTAGGCATCCGATTGGACCTAGTGTTAGGGTTATGTTGAGGGCTAGGGTTAGAGATCCGGTTAGGGTTCCGATTGGACCTAGGGTTAGTGTTCTGTTGAGGGCTAGGGTTAGAGATCCGGTTAGGGTTCCGATTGGACCTAGGGTTAGGGTTATGTTGAGGTCGAGGGGTAGAGATCCTGTTAGGGTTCAGATTGGACCTAGGGTCACGGTTATGTTGAGGGCGAGGGGTAGAGATCCTGTTAGGGTTCCTCTTGGACCTAGGGTTAGTGTTATGTTGAGGGCTAGTGTTAGATATCCGGTTAGGGTTCCGATCGGACCTAGGGTTAGGGTTATGTTGAGGGCTAGGGTTAGATATCCGTTTAGGGTTCCGATTGGACCTAGGGATATGGATATGTTGAGCGCTAGAGTTAGAGATATGTTTAGGGATCCGATTGGACCTAGGGTTAGGGTTATGTTGAGGGCTAGGGTTAGAGATCCGGTTAGGGTTCCGATTGGAGCTAAGGTTAGGGTTATTTTGAGGGCTAGGGTTAGAGTTCCGGTTAGGGTTCCGATTGGAGCTAGGGTTAGGGTTATGTTGAGGGCTAGGGTTAGAGATCTGGTTAGGGTTTTGATTGAACCTAGGGTTAGGGTTATGTTGAGGGCTAGGGTTAGATATCCGGTTAAGGTTCCGATTGAACCTAGGGTTAGGGTTATGTTGAGGGCTCTGATTAGATATCCGTTTAGGGTTCCGATTGGAGCTAGGGTTAGGGTTATGTTGAGGGCTAGAGTTAGAGATCCGATTATGGTTCCGATTGGACCTAAGGTTAGGGTTATGTTGAGGGCTAGGGTTAGAGATCTGGTTAGGGTTTTGATTGGACCTAGGGTTAGGGTTATGTTGAGGGCTAGGGTTAGATATCCGGTTAAGGTTCCGATTGGAGCTAGGGTTAGGGTTATGTTGAGGGCTAGGGTTAGAGATCTGGTTATGGTTTTGATTGGACCTAGGGTTAGGGTTATGTTGAGGGCTAGGGTTAGAGATCCGGTTAGGGTTCCGATTGGAGCTAGGGTTAGGGATATTTTGAGGGCTAGGGTTAGAGTTCCGGTTAGCGTTCCGATTGGACCTAGGGATGGGGTTATGTTGAGAGCTCGGGTTAGATATCCATTTAGGGTTCCGATTGGACCTAGGGTTAGGGTTATGTTGAGGGCTCGGGTTAGAGATTCGTGTAGGGTTCCGATTGGACCTAGGTTTAGGGTTATGTTCAGGGCTAGGGTTAGAGATCCGGTTAGGGTTCCGATTGGACCTAGGGTTAGGGTTATAGTGAGGGCGAGGGGTAGAGACCCTGTAGGGTTCCGATTGGACCTAGGGTTACGGTTATGTTGAGGGCGAGGTGTAGAAATACTGTTAGGGTTCCGATTGGACCTAGGGTTAGGGTGATGTTGAGGGCTAGGGTTAGATATCCGGTTAGGGTTCCGATTGGAACTAGGGTTAGGGTTATAGTGAGGGCGAGGGGTAGAGACCCTCTTAGGGTTCCGATTGGACCTCGGGTTACGGTTATGTTGAGGGCGAGGTGTAGAAATACTGTTAGGGTTCCGATTGGACCTAGGGTTAGGGTTATGTTGAGGGCTAGAGTTAGATATCCGGTTAGGGTTCCGATTGGACCTAGGGTTAGGGTTATGTTGAGGGCTAGGGTTAGATATCTGTTTTGGGTTCCGATTGGACCTAGGGTTAGGGTTATATTGAGGGCTAGGGTTAGATATCCGTTTAGGGTTCCGATTGGACCTAGGTTTAGGTTTATGTGGAGGGATAGGGTTACAGATCCGGTTAGGGTTCCGATTGGACCTAGGGTTACGGTTATGTTGAGGGCGAGGTGTAGAGATCCTGTTAGGGTTCCGATTGGACCTAGGGTTAGGGTTATGTTGAGGGCTAGGGTTAGAGATCCGGTTAGGGTTCCGATTGGACCTAGGGTTAAGGTTATCTTGAAGGCTATGGTTAGATATCCGGTTAGGGTTCCGATTGGACCTAGGGTTAGGGTTATGTTGAGGGCTAGGGTTAGAGATGCGGTTAGGGTTCCGATTGGACCTAGTGTTAGGGTTATGTTGAGGGCTAGGGTTAGATATCCGTTTTGGGTTCCGATTGGTCCTAGGGTTAGGGTTATGGTGAGGGCTAGGTTTAGATATCTGTTTAGGGTTCCGATTGGACCTAAGGTTAGGGTTATGTTGAGGGAGAGCGTTAGAGATCCGGTTAGGGTTCCGATTGGTCCTATGGTCACGGTATGTTGAGGGCGAGGGGTAGAGATCCTCTTAGGGTTACGATTGGACCTACGGTTAGTGTTATGTTGAGGGCTAGGGTTAGATATCCTATTAGAGTTCCGAGTGAATCTAGGGTTAGGGTTATGTTGAGGGCTAGGGTTAGAGATCCGTTTAGGGATCCGATTGGACCTAGGGTTAGGGTTATGTTTAGGGCTAGGTATACAGATCCGGTTAGGGTTCCGATCGGACCTAGGGTTAGGGTTATGTTGAGGGCTATTGTTAGAGATCCGGTTAGGGTTCCGATTGAACCTAGGGTTAGGATTATGTTGAGGGCTAGGGTTAGAGATTCGGTTAGGGTTCCAATTGGACCTAGGGTTAGGTTTATGTTGAGGGCGAGGGGTAGAGATTCGGTTAGGGTTCCGATTGGACCTAGGTTAGGGTTATGTTGAGGGCTAGGGTTAGAGATCCGGTTAGGGTTCCGATTGGACCTAGGGTTAGGGTTAGGTTGAGGGCGAGGGGTAGAGGTGCTGTTAGGGTTCCGATTGGACCTAGGGTTAGGGTTATGTTGAGGGTAGGTATACAGATCCGGTTTGGGTTCCGATTGGACCTAGGGTTAGGGTTATATTGAGGGCTAGGGGTAGAGATCCTGTTAGGGTTCCGATTGGACCTAGCGTTAGGGTTATGTTGAGGGTAGGTATACAGATCCGGTTTGGGTTCCGATTGGACCTAGGGTTAGGGTTATGTTCAGGGCTAGGTATACAGATCCGGTTAGGGTTCCGATTGGACCTAGGGTTAGGGTTATGTTGAAGGCTAGGGTTGGAAAACCGGTTAGGCTTCCGATTGGACCTAGGGTTAGGGTTATGTTGAGGGCTAGGGTTAGAGATCCGGTTAGGGTTCCTATTGGACCTATGGTAGGGTTATGTTGAGAGCTAGGGTTAGAGACCCGGTTTAGGTTCCGAGTGGACCTAGGAGTAGGGTTATGTTGAGGTCTAGTTTTAGATTTCCGGTTAGGGTTCAGATTGGACCAAGGGTTAGGGTTATGTTGAGGGCGAGAGGTAGAGATCCAGTTAGTGTTCCGATTGGACCTAGGGTTAGGGTTATGTTGAGGGCTAAGGGGTAGAGATCCTGTTAGGGTTCCGATTGGACATAGGGTTAGGGTTATGTTGAGGGCTAGGATTAGATATCCGGTTAGGGTTCCGATTGGACCTAGGGTTAGGGTTATGTTGAGCGCTAGGGTTAGAGATCCGGTTAGGGTTCCGATTGCACCTCGGGTTAGGGTTATGTTGAGGGCTAGGTTTAGAGATCTGGTTAGGGATCCGATTGGACCTAGGGTTAGGGTTATGTTGAGGGCTAGGTTTAGAGATCTGGTTAGGGTTCCGATTGGACCTAGGGTTAGGGTTATGTTGAGAGCTAGGGTTAGAGATCCGTTTAGGGTTCCGATTGGACCTAGGGTTAGGGTTATGTTGAGGGCTAGGTATACAGATCCGGTTAGGGTTCCGATTGGACCTAGGGTTAGGGTTATGTTGAGGGCGAGGGGTAGAGATTCGATTAGGGTTCCGATTGGACCTAGGGTTAGGGTTATGTTGAGGGCTAGGTATACAGCTCCGGTTAGGGTTCCGATTGGACCTAGGGTTAGGGTTATGTTGAGGGCTAGGTATACAGATCCGGTTAGGGTTCCGATTGGACCTAGGGTTAGGGTTATGTTGAGAGCTAGGTATACAGATCCGGTTAGGGTTCCGATTGGACCTAGGGTTAGGGTTATGTTGAGGGTTAGGGTTAGAGATCCGGTTAGGGTTCCGATTGAACCTAGGGTTAGGGTTATGTTGAGGGCTAGGTTTAGATATCTGTTTAGGGTTCCGATCGGACCTAAGGTTAGGGTTATGTTGAGGGCTAGGGTTTGAGATCCGGTTAGGGTTCCGATTGGACCTAGGGATAGGTTTATGTGGAGGGAGAGCGTTAGAGATCCGGTTAGGGTTCCGATTGGTCCTATGGTCACGGTTTATGTTGAGGGCGAGGGGTAGAGATCCTGTTAGGGTTACGATTGGACCTACGGTTAGTGTTATATTGAGGGCTAGGGTTAGATATCCGGTTAGGGTTCCGGGGACCTAGGGTTAGGGTTATGTTGAGGGCTAGGGTTAGAGATCCGTTTAGGGATCCGATTGGACCTAGGGTTAGGGTTATGTTGAGGGCTAGGTATACAGATTCTGTTAGGGTTCCGATTGGACCTAGGGTTAGTTTTATGTTGAGGGCTATTGTTAGAGATCCGGTTAGGGTTCCGATTGAACCTAGGGTTAGGATTATGTTGAGGGCTAGGTTTAGAGATTCGGTTAGGGTTCCGATTGGACCTAGGGTTAGGGTTATGTTGAGGGCGAGGGGTAGAGATTCGGTTAGGGTTCCGATTGGACCTAGGGTTAGGGTTATGTTGAGGGTTAGGGTTAGAGATCCGGTTAGGGTTCCGATTGGACCTAGGGTTAGGGTTATGTTGAGGGCGAGGGGTAGAGATCCTGTTAGGGTTCCGATTGGACCTAGGGTTAGGGTTATGTTGAGGGCTAGGTGTACAGATCCGGTTAGGGTTCCGATTGGACCTAGGGTTAGGGTTATGTTGAGGGCTAGGGTTAGATATCCGGTTAGGGTTCCGATTGGACCTACGGTTAGGGTTATGTTGAGGGCTAGGGTTAGATATCCGTTTAGGGTTCCGATTGGACCTAGGGTTAGTGATATGTTGAGGGCTAGGGTTAGAAATCCGGTTAGGGTTCCGAATGGACCTAAGGTTTGGGTTATTTTCAGGGCTAGGGTTAGAGATCCAGTTAGGGTTCCCATTGGACCTAGGGTTAGGTTTATGTTGAGGGCTAGGTACACAGATCCGGTTAGGCATCCGATTGGACCTAGTGTTAGGGTTATGTTGAGGGCTAGGGTTAGAGATCCGGTTAGGGTTCCGATTGGACCTAGGGTTAGTGTTCTGTTGAGGGATAGGGTTAGAGATCCGGTTAGGGTTCCGATTGGACCTAGGGTTAGGGTTATGTTGAGGTCGAGGGGTAGAGATCCTGTAAGGGTTCAGATTTGACCTAGGGTCACGGTTATGTTGAGGGCGAGGGGTAGAGATCCTGTTAGGGTTCCTCTTGGACCTAGGGTTAGTGTTATGTTGAGGGCTAGTGTTAGATATCCGGTTAGGGTTCCGATCGGACCTAGGGTTAGGGTTATGTTGAGGGCTAGGGTTAGATATCCATTTAGGGTTCCGATTGGACCTAGGGATATGGATATGTTGAGCGCTAGAGTTAGAGATCTGTTTAGGGATCCGATTGGACCTAGGGTTAGGGTTATGTTGAGGGCTAGGGTTAGAGATCCGGTTAGGGTTCCGATTGGAGCTAAGGTTAGGGTTATTTTGAGGGCTAGGGTTAGAGTTCCGGTTAGGGTTCCGATTGGAGCTAGGGTTAGGGTTATGTTGAGGGCTAGGGTTAGAGATCTGGTTAGGGTTTTGATTGAACCTAGGGTTAGGGTTATGTTGAGGGCTAGGGTTAGATATCCGGTTAAGGTTCCGATTGAACCTAGGGTTAGGGTTATGTTGAGGGCTCTGGTTAGATATCCGTTTAGGGTTCCGATTGGAGCTAGGGTTAGGGTTATGTTGAGGGCTAGAGTTAGAGATCCGATTATGGTTCCGATTGGACCTAAGGTTAGGGTTATGTTGAGGGCTAGGGTTAGAGATCTGGTTAGGGTTTTGATTGGACCTAGGGTTAGGGTTATGTTGAGGGCTAGGGTTAGATATCCGGTTAAGGTTCCGATTGGAGCTAGGGTTAGGGTTATGTTGAGGGCTAGGGTTAGAGATCTGGTTATGGTTTTGATTGGACCTAGGGTTAGGGTTATGTTGAGTGCTAGGTTTAGAGATCTGGTTAGGGATCCGATTGGACCTAGGGTTAGGGTTATGTTGAGGGCTAGGTTTAGAGATCTGGTTAGGGATCCGATTGGACCTAGGGTTAGGGTTATGTTGAGGGCTAGGGTTAGAGATCCGTTTAGGGTTCCGATTGGACCTAGGGTTAGGGTTATGTTGAGGGCTAGGTATACAGATCAGGTTAGGGTTCCGATTGGACCTAGGGTTAGGGTTATGTTGAGGGCTATTGTTAGAGATCCGGTTAGGGTTCCGATTGAACCTAGGGTTAGGGTTATGTTGAGGGCTAGGGTTAGAGATTCGGTTAGGGTTCCGATTGGACCTAGGGTTAGGGTTATGTTGAGGGCGAGGGGTAGAGATTCGGTTAGGGTTACTATTGGACCTAGGGTTAGGGTTATGTTGAGAGCTAGGGTTAGAGATCCGGTTAGGGTTCCGATTGGACCTAGGGTTAGGATTATGTTGAGGGCGAGGGGTAGAGATCCTGTTAGGGTTCCGATTGGACCTAGGGTTAGGGTTATGTTGAGGGTTAGGGTTAGAGATCCGGTTAGGGTTCCGATTGAACCTAGGGTTAGGGTTATGTTGAGGGCTAGGGTTAGAGATCCGGTTAGGGTTCCGAATGGACCTAGGGTTAAGGTTATGTTGAGTGCTAGGTATACAGATCCGGTTAGGGTTCCGATTGGACCTAGGGTTAGAGTTATGTTTAAGGCTAGGTTTAGAAATCCGGTTAGGGTTCCGATTGGAACTAGGGTTAGGGTTATGTTGAGGGCGAGGGGTAGAGATCCGTTTAGGGTTCCGATTGGACCTAGGGTTAGGGTTATGTTGAGGGCTGTGGTAGAGATCCTGTTAGGGTTCCCATTGGACCTAGGGTTAGGCTTATGTTGAGGGCTGCGATAGAGATCCTGTTAGGGTTCCGATTGGATCTAGGGTTAGGGTTATGTTGAGGGCTAGGGTTAGATATCCGGTTAGGGTTCCGATTGGACCTACGGTTAGGGTTATGTTGAGGGCTAGGGTTAGATATCCGTTTAGGGTTCCGATTGGACCTAGGGTTAGTAATATGTTGAGGGCTAGGGTTAGAAATCCGGTAGGGTTCCGAATGGACCTAAGGTTTGGGTTATTTTCAGGGCTAGGGTTAGAGATCCAGTTAGGGTTCCCATTGGACCTAGGGTTAGGGTTATGTTGAGGGCTAGGTACACAGATCCGGTTAGGCATCCGATTGGACCTAGTGTTAGGGTTATGTTGAGGGCTAGGGTTAGAGATCCGGTTAGGGTTCCGATTGGACCTAGGGTTAGTGTTCTGTTGAGGGCTAGGGTTAGAGATCCGGTTAGGGTTCCGATTGGACCTAGGGTTAGGGTTATGTTGAGGTCGAGGGGTAGAGATCCTGTTAGGGTTCAGATTGGACCTAGGGTCACGGTTATGTTGAGGGCGAGGGGTAGAGATCCTGTTAGGGTTCCTCTTGGACCTAGGGTTAGTGTTATGTTGAGGGCTAGTGTTAGATATCCGGTTAGGGTTCCGATCGGACCTAGGGTTAGGGTTATGTTGAGGGCTAGGGTTAGATATCCGTTTAGGGTTCCGATTGGACCTAGGGATATGGATATGTTGAGCGCTAGAGTTAGAGATATGTTTAGGGATCCGATTGGACCTAGGGTTAGGGTTATGTTGAGGGCTAGGGTTAGAGATCCGGTTAGGGTTCCGATTGGAGCTAAGGTTAGGGTTATTTTGAGGGCTAGGGTTAGAGTTCCGGTTAGGGTTCCGATTGGAGCTAGGGTTAGGGTTATGTTGAGGGCTAGGGTTAGAGATCTGGTTAGGGTTTTGATTGAACCTAGGGTTAGGGTTATGTTGAGGGCTAGGGTTAGAGATCTGGTTAGGGTTTTGATTGAACCTAGGGTTAGGGTTATGTTGAGGGCTAGGGTTAGATATCCGGTTAAGGTTCCGATTGAACCTAGGGTTAGGGTTATGTTGAGGGCTCTGGTTAGATATCCGTTTAGGGTTCCGATTGGAGCTAGGGTTAGGGTTATGTTGAGGGCTAGAGTTAGAGTTCCGATTATGGTTCCGATTGGACCTAAGGTTAGGGTTATGTTGAGGGCTAGGGTTAGAGATCTGGTTAGGGTTTTGATTGGACCTAGGGTTAGGGTTATGTTGAGGGCTAGGGTTAGATATCCGGTTAAGGTTCCGATTGGAGCTAGGGTTAGGGTTATGTTGAGGGCTAGGGTTAGAGATCTGGTTATGGTTTTGATTGGACCTAGGGTTAGGGTTATGTTGAGGGCTAGGGTTAGAGATCCGGTTAGGGTTCCGATTGGAGCTAGGGTTAGGGATATTTTGAGGGCTAGGGTTAGAGTTCCGGTTAGCGTTCCGATTGGACCTAGGGATGGGGTTATGTTGAGAGCTCGGGTTAGATATCCATTTAGGGTTCCGATTGGACCTAGGGTTAGGGTTATGTTGAGGGCTCGGGTTAGAGATTCGTGTAGGGTTCCGATTGGACCTAGGTTTAGGGTTATGTTCAGGGCTAGGGTTAGAGATCCGGTTAGGGTTCCGATTGGACCTAGGGTTAGGGTTATAGTGAGGGCGAGGGGTAGAGACCCTGTAGGGTTCCGATTGGACCTAGGGTTACGGTTATGTTGAGGGCGAGGTGTAGAAATGCTGTTAGGGTTCCGATTGGACCTAGGGTTAGGGTGATGTTGAGGGCTAGGGTTAGATATCCGGTTAGGGTTCCGATTGGAACTAGGGTTAGGGTTATAGTGAGGGCGAGGGGTAGAGACCCTCTTAGGGTTCCGATTGGACCTCGGGTTACGGTTATGTTGAGGGCGAGGTGTAGAAATACTGTTAGGGTTCCGATTGGACCTAGGGTTAGGGTTATGTTGAGGGCTAGAGTTAGATATCCGGTTAGGGTTCCGATTGGACCTAGGGTTAGGGTTATGTTGAGGGCTAGGGTTAGATATCTGTTTTGGGTTCCGATTGGACCTAGGGTTAGGGTTATATTGAGGGCTAGGGTTAGATATCCGTTTAGGGTTCCGATTGGACCTAGGTTTAGGTTTATGTGGAGGGATAGGGTTACAGATCCGGTTAGGGTTCCGATTGGACCTAGGGTTACGGTTATGTTGAGGGCGAGGTGTAGAGATCCTGTTAGGGTTCCGATTGGACCTAGGGTTAGGGTTATGTTGAGGGCTAGGGTTAGAGATCCGGTTAGGGTTCCGATTGGACCTAGGGTTAAGGTTATCTTGAAGGCTATGGTTAGATATCCGGTTAGGGTTCCGATTGGACCTAGGGTTAGGGTTATGTTGAGGGCGAGGTGTAGAGATCCTGTTAGGGTTCCGATTGGACCTAGGGTTAGGATTATGTTGAGGGCTAGGGTTAGAGATGCGGTTAGGGTTCCGATTGGACCTAGTGTTAGGGTTATGTTGAGGGCTAGGGTTAGATATCCGTTTTGGGTTCCGATTGGTCCTAGGGTTAGGGTTATGGTGAGGGCTAGGTTTAGATATCTGTTTAGGGTTCCGATTGGACCTAAGGTTAGGGTTATGTTGAGGGAGAGCGTTAGAGATCCGGTTAGGGTTCCGATTGGTCCTATGGTCACGGTATGTTGAGGGCGAGGGGTAGAGATCCTCTTAGGGTTACGATTGGACCTACGGTTAGTGTTATGTTGAGGGCTAGGGTTAGATATCCTATTAGAGTTCCGAGTGAACCTAGGGTTAGGGTTATGTTGAGGGCTAGGGTTAGAGATCCGTTTAGGGATCCGATTGGACCTAGGGTTAGGGTTATGTTTAGGGCTAGGTATACAGATCCGGTTAGGGTTCCGATCGGACCTAGGGTTAGGGTTATGTTGAGGGCTATTGTTAGAGATCCGGTTAGGGTTCCGATTGAACCTAGGGTTAGGATTATGTTGAGGGCTAGGGTTAGAGATTCGGTTAGGGTTCCGATTGGACCTAGGGTTAGGGTTATGTTGAGGGCGAGGGGTAGAGATTCGGTTAGGGTTCCGATTGGACCTAGGTTAGGGTTATGTTGAGGGCTAGGGTTAGAGATCCGGTTAGGGTTCCGATTGGACCTAGGGTTAGGGTTAGGTTGAGGGCGAGGGGTAGAGATGCTGTTAGGGTTCCGATTGGACCTAGGGTTAGGGTTATGTTGAGGGTAGGTATACAGATCCGGTTTGGGTTCCGATTGGACCTAGGGTTAGGGTTATATTGAGGGCTAGGGGTAGAGATCCTGTTAGGTTTCCGATTGGACCTAGCGTTAGGGTTATGTTGAGGGTAGGTATACAGATCCGGTTTGGGTTCCGATTGGACCTAGGGTTAGGGTTATGTTCAGGGCTAGGTATACAGATCCGGTTAGGGTTCCGATTGGACCTAGGGTTAGGGTTATGTTGAAGGCTAGGGTTGGAAAACCGGTTAGGCTTCCGATTGGACCTAGGGTTAGGGTTATGTTGAGGGCTAGGGTTAGAGATCCGGTTAGGGTTCCTATTGGACCTATGGTAGGGTTATGTTGAGAGCTAGGGTTAGAGACCCGGTTTAGGTTCCGAGTGGACCTAGGAGTAGGGTTATGTTGAGGTCTAGTTTTAGATTTCCGGTTAGGGTTCAGATTGGACCAAGGGTTAGGGTTATGTTGAGGGCGAGAGGTAGAGATCCAGTTAGTGTTCCGATTGGACCTAGGGTTAGGGTTATGTTGAGGGCTAAGGGGTAGAGATCCTGTTAGAGTTCCGATTGGACATAGGGTTAGGGTTATGTTGAGGGCTAGGATTAGATATCCGGTTAGGGTTCCGATTGGACCTAGGGTTAGGGTTATGTTGAGCGCTAGGGTTAGAGATCCGGTTAGGGTTCCGATTGGACCTAGGGTTAGGGTTATGTTGAGGGCTAGGTTTAGAGATCTGGTTAGGGATCCGATTGGACCTAGGGTTAGGGTTATGTTGAGGGCTAGGTTTAGAGATCTGGTTAGGGTTCCGATTGGACCTAGGGTTAGGGTTATGTTGAGAGCTAGGGTTAGAGATCCGTTTAGGGTTCCGATTGGACCTAGGGTTAGGGTTATGTTGAGGGCTAGGTATACAGATCCGGTTAGGGTTCCGATTGGACCTAGGGTTAGGGTTATGTTGAGGGCGAGGGGTAGAGATTCGATTAGGGTTCCGATTGGACCTAGGGTTAGGGTTATGTTGAGGGCTAGGTATACAGATCCGGTTAGGGTTCCGATTGGACCTAGGGTTAGGGTTATGTTGAGGGCTAGGTATACAGATCCGGTTAGGGTTCCGATTGGACCTAGGGTTAGGGTTATGTTGAGAGCTAGGTATACAGATCCGGTTAGGGTTCCGATTGGACCTAGGGTTAGGGTTATGTTGAGGGTTAGGGTTAGAGATCCGGTTAGGGTTCCGATTGAACCTAGGGTTAGGGTTATGTTGAGGGCTAGGTTTAGGTATCTGTTTAGGGTTCCGATCGGACCTAAGGTTAGGGTTATGTTGAGGGCTAGGGTTTGAGATCCGGTTAGGGTTCCGATTGGACCTAGGGTTAGGTTTATGTGGAGGGAGAGCGTTAGAGATCCGGTTAGGGTTCCGATTGGTCCTATGGTCACGGTTTATGTTGAGGGCGAGGGGTAGAGATCCTGTTAGGGTTACGATTGGACCTACGGTTAGTGTTATGTTGAGGGCTAGGGTTAGATATCCGGTTAGGGTTCCGGGGACCTAGGGTTAGGGTTATGTTGAGGGCTAGGGTTAGAGATCCGTTTAGGGATCCGATTGGACCTAGGGTTAGGGTTATGTTGAGGGCTAGGTATACAGATTCTGTTAGGGTTCCGATTGGACCTAGGGTTAGTTTTATGTTGAGGGCTATTGTTAGAGATCCGGTTAGGGTTCCGATTGAACCTAGGGTTAGGATTATGTTGAGGGCTAGGTTTAGAGATTCGGTTAGGGTTCCGATTGGACCTAGGGTTAGGGTTATGTTGAGGGCGAGGGGTAGAGATTCGGTTAGGGTTCCGATTGGACCTAGGGTTAGGGTTATGTTGAGGGTTAGGGTTAGAGATCCGGTTAGGGTTCCGATTGGACCTAGGGTTAGGGTTATGTTGAGGGCGAGGGGTAGAGATCCTGTTAGGGTTCCGATTGGACCTAGGGTTAGGGTTATGTTGAGGGCTAGGTGTACAGATCCGGTTAGGGTTCCGATTGGACCTAGGGTTAGGGTTATGTTGAAGGCTAGGTTTAGAAATCCGGTTAAGGGTTCCGATTGGACCTAGGGTTAGGGTTATGTTGAGGGCTAGGGTTAGAGATCCGGTTAGGGTTCCGATTGGACCTAGGGTTAAGGTTATGTTGAGTGCTAGGTATACAGATCCGGTTAGGGTTCCGATTGGACCTAGGGTTAGGGTTATGTTTAAGGCTAGGTTTAGAAATCCGGTTAGGGTTCCGATTGGACCTAGGGTTAGGGATATGTTGAGAGCTAGGTTTAGAGATCCGGTTAGGGTTCCGATTGGACCAAGGGTTAGGGTTATGTTGAGGGCGAGGGGTAGACATCCGGTTAGGGTTCCGATTGTACCTAGGCTTAGGGTTATGTTGAGGGCGAGGGATAGAGATCCGTTTAGGGTTCCGATTGGACCTAGGGTTAGGGTTATGTTGAGGGCTGTGGTAGAGATCCTGTTAGGGTTCCCATTGGACCTAGGGTTAGGCTTATGTTGAGGGCTGGGATAGAGATCCTGTTAGGGTTCCGATTGGACCTAGGGTTAGGGTTATGTTGAGGGCTAGGGTTAGATATCCGGTTAGGGTTCCGAGTGGACCTAGGGTTAGGGTTATGTTGAGGGCTAGGGTTAGATATCCGTTTAGGGTTCCGATTGGACCTAGGGTTAGTGATATGTTGAGGGCTAGGGTTAGAGATCCGGTTAGGGTTCCGATTGGACCTAGGGTTAGGGTTATGTTGAGGGCTAGGGGTAGAGATCCTGTTAGGGTTACGATTGGACCTAGGGTTAGGGTTATGTTGAGGGTAGGTATACAGATCCGGTTTGGGTTCCGATTGGACCTAGGGTTAGGGTTATGTTGAGGGCTAGGTATACAGGTCCGGTTAGGGTTCCGATTGGACCTAGGGTTAGGGTTATGTTGAAGGCTAGGGTTAGAAAACCGGTTAGGCTTCCGATTGGACCTAGGGTTAGGGTTATGTTGAGGGCTAGGGTTAGAGATCCGGTTAGGCTTCCGATTGGACCTAGGGTTAGGGTTATGTTGAGAGCTAGGGTTAGAGATCCGGTTAGGGTTCCGATTGGTCCTATGGTCACGGTTATGTTGAGGGCGAGGGGTAGAGATCCTCTTAGGGTTACGATTGGACCTACGGTTAGTGTTATGTTGAGGGCTAGGGTTAGATATCCGGTTAGAGTTCCGAGTGGACCTAGGGTTAGGGTTATGTTGAGGGCTAGGGTTAGAGATCCGTTTAGGGATCCGATTTGACCTAGTGTTAGGGTTATGTTGAGGGCTAGGTATACAGATCCGGTTTGGGTTCCGATTGGACCTAGGGTTAGGGTTATGTTGAGGGCTATTGTTAGAGATCCGGTTAGGGTTCCGATTGAACCTAGGGTTAGGATTATGTTGAGGGCTAGGGTTAGAGATTCGGTTAGGGTTCCGATTGGACCTAGGGTTAGGATTATGTTGAAGGCTAGGTTTAGAAATCCGGTTAAGGGTTCCGATTGGACCTAGGGTTAGGGTTATGTTGAGGGCTAGGGTTAGAGATCCGGTTAGGGTTCCAATTGTACCTAGGGTTAAGGTTATGTTGAGTGCTAGGTATACAGATCCGGTTAGGGTTCCGATTGGACCTAGGGTTAGGGTTATGTTGAGGGCTAGAGATAGATATCCGGTTAGGGTTCCGATTGGACCTAGGGTTAGGGATATTTTGAGAGCTAGGGTTAGAGATCCGGTTAGGGTTCCGATTGGACCAAGGGTTAGGGTTATGTTGAGGGCGAGGGGTAGACATCCGGTTAGGGTTCCGATTGGACCTAGGGTTAGGGTTATGTTGAGGGCTGTGGTAGAGATCCTGTTAGGGTTCCCATTGGACCTAGGGTTAGGCTTATGTTGAGGGCTGGGATAGAGATCCTGGTAGGGTTCCGATTGGACCTAGGGTTAGGGTTATGTTGAGGGCTAGGGTTAGATATCCGGTTAGGGTTCCGATTGGACCTAGGGTTAGGGTTATGTTGAGGGCTAGGGTTAGATATCCGTTTAGGGTTCCGATTGGACCTAGGGTTAGTGATATGTTGAGGGCTAGGGTTAGAGATCCGGTTATGGTTCCGATTGGACCTAGGGTTAGGGTTATGTTGAGGGTAGGTATACAGATCCGGTTTGGGTTCCGATTGGACCTAGGGTTAGGGTTATGTTGAGGGCTAGGTATACAGATCCGGTTAGGGTTCCGATTGGACCTAGGGTTAGGGTTATGTTGAAGGCTAGGGTTAGAAAACCGGTTAGGCTTCCGATTGGACCTAGGGTTAGGGTTATGTTGAGGGCTAGGGTTAGAGATCCGGTTAGGGTTCCTATTGGGCCTATGGTTAGGGTTATGTTGAGAGCTAGGGTTAGAGACCCGGTTTAGGTTCCGAGTGGACCTAGGAGTAGGGTTATGTTGAGGTCTAGTTTTAGATTTCCGGTTAGGGTTCAGATTGGACCAAGGGTTAGGGTTATGTTGAGGGCGAGAGGTAGAGATCTAGGTAGTGTTCCGATTGGACCTAGGGTTAGGGTTATGTTGAGGGCTAAGGGGTAGAGATCCTGTTAGGGTTCCGATTGGACATAGGGTTAGGGTTATGTTGAGGGCTAGGATTAGATATCCGGTTAGGGTTCCGATTGGACCTAGGGTTAGGGTTATGTTGAGCGCTAGGGTTAGAGATCCGGTTAGGGTTCCGATTGGACCTCGGGTTAGGGTTATGTTGAGGGCTAGGTTTAGAGATCTGGTTAGGGATCCGATTGGACCTAGGGTTAGGGTTATGTTGAGGGCTAGGTTTAGAGATCTGGTTAGGGATCCGATTGGACCTAGGGTTAGGGTTATGTTGAGGGCTAGGGTTAGAGATCCGTTTAGGGTTCCGATTGGACCTAGGGTTAGGGTTATGTTGAGGGCTAGGTATACAGATCCGGTTAGGGTTCCGATTGGACCTAGGGTTAGTGTTATGTTGAGGGCTATTGTTAGAGATCCGGTTAGGGTTCCGATTGAACCTAGGGTTAGGGTTATGTTGAGGCCTAGGGTTAGAGATTCGGTTAGGGTTCCGATTGGACCTAGGGTTAGGGTTATGTTGAGGGCGAGGGGTAGAGATTCGGTTAGGGTTCCGATTGGACCTAGGGTTAGGGTTATGTTGAGAGCTAGGTATACAGATCCGGTTAGGGTTCCGATTGGACCTAGGGTTAGGGTTATGTTGAGGGTTAGGGTTAGAGATCCGGTTAGGGTTCCGATTGAACCTAGGGTTAGGCTTATGTTGAGGGCTAGGTTTAGATATCTGTTTAGGGTTCCGATCGGTCCTAAGGTTAGGGTTATGTTGAGGGCTAGGGTTTGAGATCCGGTTAGGGTTCCGATTGGACCTAGGGTTAGGTTTATGTGGAGGGAGAGCGTTAGAGATCCGGTTAGGGTTCCGATTGGTCCTATGGTCACGGTTTATGTTGAGGGCGAGGGGTAGAGATCCTGTTAGGGTTACGATTGGACCTACGGTTAGTGTTATGTTGAGGGCTAGAGTTAGATATCAGGTTAGGGTTCCGAGTGAACCTAGGGTTATTGTTATGTTGAGGGCTAGGGTTAGAGATCCGTTTAGGGATCCGATTGGACCTAGGGTTAGGGTTATGTTGAGGGCTAGGTATACAGATTCTGTTAGGGTTCCGATTGGACCTAGGTTTAGTTTTATGTTGAGGGCTATTGTTAGAGATCCGGTTAGGGTTCCGATTGAACCTAGGGTTAGGATTATGTTGAGGGCTAGGGTTAGAGATTCGGTTAGGGTTCCGATTGGACCTAGGGTTAGGGTTATGTTGAGGGCGAGGGGTAGAGAATCGGTTAGGGTTCCGATTGGACCTAGGGTTAGGGTTATGTGTAGGGCTAGGGTTAGAGATACGGTTAGGGTTTCGCTTGGACCTAGGGTTAGGGTTATGTTGAGAGCTAGGGTTAGAGATCCGGTTAGGGTTCCGATTGGACCTAGTGCTAGGGTTATGTTGAGGGCTAGGGTTAGAGATCCGGTTAGGTTTCCGATTGGATCTAGGGTTAAGGTTATGTTGAGAGCTATGGTTCGAGATCCGGTTAGGGTTCCGATTGGACCTAGGTTTAGGGTTATGTTGAGGGCTAGGGTTAGAGATCCGGTTAGGGTTCGGATTAGACCTAGGGTTAGGGTTATGTTGAGGGCTAGGGTTAGAGATCCGTTTACGGTTACGATTGGACCTAGGGTTAGGGTTATGTGGAGGGCTAGCGTTAGAGATCCGGTTTGGGTTCCAATTGGACCTACGGTTAGGGTTATGTTGAGAGCTAAGGTTAGAGATCCGGTTCGGTTTCCGAATCGACCTAGAGTTAGGGTTATGTTGAGGGATAGTGTTAGAGATCCGGTTAGGGTTCCAAATCCACCTAGGGTTAGGGTTATGATGAGGGCTAGGGTTAGAGATCCGGTTCGCGTTTCGATTGGACCTAGGGTTAGGGTTATGTTGGAGGGCTAGGGTTAGAGATTCGG
The DNA here is from genome assembly GCF_054644295.1 of Miniopterus natalensis. Classification (NCBI taxonomy): domain Eukaryota; kingdom Metazoa; phylum Chordata; class Mammalia; order Chiroptera; family Miniopteridae; genus Miniopterus; species Miniopterus natalensis. The sequence goes on from NC_142089.1 coordinate 85,689,776, forward strand.
TTAGGGTTCCTAATCGACCTAGGGTTAGGGTTATGTTGAGGGCTAGGGTTAGAGATCCGGTTAGGGTTCCGATTGGACCTAGGGTTAGGGTTATGTGTAGGGCTAAGGTTACAGATTCGGTTAGGGTTACGATTACACCTAGGGTTATGGTTATGTTTAGGGCTAGGGTTAGAGATCCGGTTAGGGTTCCGATTGGACCTAGGGTTAGGGTTATGTTGAGGGCTAATATTAGAGATACGGTTAGGGTTCCGATTAGACCTAGGGTTAGGGTCATGTTGAGGGCTAGGGTTAGAGATCCGGTTAGGGTTCCAATTGGACCTAGGTTTAGGGTTATGTTGAGGGCTAGGTTTAGAGATCCGGTTAGGGTTCCAATTAGACCTAGGGTTAGGGTTATCATGAGGGCTAGGGATAGAGATCCGGTTAGGGTTACGTTTGGACCTAGGGTTAGGGTAATGTGGAGGGCTAGGGTTAGAGATTCGTTTAGGGTTCCGATTAGACCTACGGTTAGGGTTATGTTGAGGGCTAGGGTTTGAGATCCGGTTAGGGTTCCTATTGGACCTAGGGTTACGGTTATGTTGAGGGCTAGGGTTAGAGATCCAGTTAGGGTTCCGATTGGACCTAGGGTTAGGGTTATGTTGAGGGCTAGGGTTAGAGATCCGGTTACGGTTCCGATTGGACCTAGGGTTAGGGTTATGTGTAGGGCTAGGGTTAGAGATCCGGTTTGGGTTTCGCTTGGACCTAGGGTTAGGGTTATGTTGAGAGCTAGGGTTAGAGATCCGGTTAGGGTTCCGATTGGACCTAGTGCTAGGGTTATGTTGAGGGCTTGTGTTAGAGATCCGGTTAGGGTTCCGATTGGACCTAGGGTTAGGGTTATGTTGAGGGCTAGGGTTAGAGATCCGGTTAGGGTTCCGATTGGACCTAGGGTTAAGGTTATGTTGAGAGCTATAGTTCGAGATCCGGTTAGGGTTCCGATTGGACCTAGGTTTAGGGTTATGTTGAGGGCTAGGGTTAGAGATCCGGTTAGGGTTCGGATTAGACCTAGGGTTAGGGTTATGTTGAGGGCTAGGGTTAGAAATCCGTTTACGGTTACGATTGGACCTAGGGTTAGGGTTATGTGGAGGGCTAGGGTTAGAGATCCGGTTTGGGTTCCAATTGGACCTACGGTTAGGGTTATGTTGAGAGCTACGGTTAGAGATCCGGTTAGGTTTCCGAATCGACCTAGAGTTAGGGTTATGTTGAGGGATAGTGTTAGGGATCCGGTTAGGGTTCCGAATCGACCTAGGGTTAGGGTTATGATGAGGGCTAGGGTTAGAGATCCGGTTCGCGTTTCGATTGGACCTAGGGTTAGGGTTATGTTGGAGGGCTAGGGTTAGAGATCCGGTTAGGGTTCCTAATCGACCTAGGGTTAGGGTTATGTTGAGGGCTAGGGTTAGAGATCCGGTTAGGGTTACGTTTGGACCTAGGGTTAGGGTAATGTGGAGGGCTAGGGTTAGAGATTCGTTTAGGGTTCCGATTAGACCTACGGTTAGGGTTATGTTGAGGGCTAGGGTTTGAGATCCGGTTAGGGTTCCTATTGGACCTAGGGTTACGGTTATGTTGAGGGCTAGGGTTAGAGATCCAGTTAGGGTTCCGATTGGACCTAGGGTTAGGGTTATGTTGAGGGCTAGGGTTAGAGATCCGGTTACGGTTCCGATTGGACCTAGGGTTAGGGTTATGTGTAGGGCTAGGGTTAGAGATCCGGTTTGGGTTTCGCTTGGACCTAGGGTTAGGGTTATGTTGAGAGCTAGGGTTAGAGATCCGGTTAGGGTTCCGATTGGACCTAGTGCTAGGGTTATGTTGAGGGCTTGTGTTAGAGATCCGGTTAGGGTTCCGATTGGACCTAGGGTTAGGGTTATGTTGAGGGCTAGGGTTAGAGATCCGGTTAGGGTTCCGATTGGACCTAGGGTTAAGGTTATGTTGAGAGCTATAGTTCGAGATCCGGTTAGGGTTCCGATTGGACCTAGGTTTAGGGTTATGTTGAGGGCTAGGGTTAGAGATCCGGTTAGGGTTCGGATTAGACCTAGGGTTAGGGTTATGTTGAGGGCTAGGGTTAGAAATCCGTTTACGGTTACGATTGGACCTAGGGTTAGGGTTATGTGGAGGGCTAGGGTTAGAGATCCGGTTTGGGTTCCAATTGGACCTACGGTTAGGGTTATGTTGAGAGCTACGGTTAGAGATCCGGTTAGGTTTCCGAATCGACCTAGAGTTAGGGTTATGTTGAGGGATAGTGTTAGAGATCCGGTTAGGGTTCCGAATCGACCTAGGGTTAGGGTTATGATGAGGGCTAGGGTTAGAGATCCGGTTCGCGTTTCGATTGGACCTAGGGTTAGGGTTATGTTGGAGGGCTAGGGTTAGAGATCCGGTTAGGGTTCCTAATCGACCTAGGGTTAGGGTTATGTTGAGGGCTAGGGTTAGAGATCCGGTTAGGGTTCCGATTGGACCTAGGGTTAGGGTTATGTGTAGGTCTAGGGTTAGAGATCCGGTTAGGGTTCCGATTGGACCTAGGGATAGGGTTATGTTGAGGGCTAGGGTTAGTGATCCGGTTAGGGTTCTGATTGGACCTAGGGTTATGGTTATGTTGAGGGCTAATGTTAGAAATCCGGTTAGGGTTCCGATTGGACCTAGGGTTAGGGTTATGTTCAGCGCTAGGGTTAGAGATCCGGTTAGGGTTCCGATTAGAGCTAGGGATAGGGTTATGTTGAGGGCTAGGGATAGAGATCCGGTTAGGGTTACGATTGGACCTAGGGTTAGGGCTATGTTGAGGACTAGGTTTAGAGATCCGGTTAGGTTTCCGAATCGAGCTAGGGTTAGGGTTATGTTGAGGGCTAGTGTAAGAGATCCCGTTAGGGTTCCGAATGGACCTACGGTTAGGGTTATGTTGAGGGCTGGGGTTAGAGATCCGGTTAGGGTTCCGATTGGACCTAGGGTTAGGGTTATGTGGAGGGCTAGGGTTAGTGACCCGGTTAGGGTTCCGATTGGACCTAGGGTTAGGGTTATGATGAGGGCTCGGGTTAAAGATCCGGATAGTGTTCCGAATTGACCTAGCATTATGGGTTATGTTGAGGGCTAGGGTTAGAGATCCGGTTAGGGTTACGATTGGTCCTAGGGTTAGGGTTATGTTGAGGGCTAGGGTTAGAGATCCGGTTAGGGATACGATTGGACAAAGGGCTAGGGTTATGATGAGGGCTAGGGTTAGAGATCCGAATAGGGTTCCGATTGGACCTAGGGTTACGGTTATGTTGAGGGCTAGGGTTTGAGATCCGGTTAGGGTTCCAATTGGACCTAGGGTTACGGTTATGTTGAGGGCTAGGGTTAGAGATCCGGTTAGTGTTCCGATTGGACCTAGGGTTAGGGTTATGTGTAGGGCTAGGGTTAGAGATCAGGTTAGGGTTCCGATTGGACCTAGGGTTAGGGTTATGTTGAGGGCTAGGGTTAGAGATCCTCTTAGGGTTCCGATTGGACCTAGGGTTAGGGTTATGTTGAGGGCTAGGGTTAGAGATCCTCTTAGGGTTACGATTGGACCTAGGGTTAGGGCTATGTTGAGGACTAGGATTAGAGATCCGGTTAGGTTTCCGAATCGAGCTAGGGTTAGGGTTATGTTGAGGGCTAGGGTAAGAGATCCCGTTAGGGTTCCGAATGGACCTACGGTTAGGGTTATGTTGAGGGCTAGGGTTAGAGATCCGGTTAGGGTTCCGATTGGACCTAGGGTTAGGGTTATGTGGAGGGCTAGGGTTAGTGACCCGGTTAGGGTTCCGATTGGACCTAGGGTTAGGGTTATGATGAGGGCTCGGGTTAAAGATCCGGATAGTGTTCCGAATCGACCTAGCATTATGGGTTATGTTGAGGGCTAGGGTTAGAGATCCGGTTAGGGTTACGATTGGTCCTAGGGTTAGGGTTATGTTGAGGGCTAGGGTTAGAGATCCGGTTAGGGATACGATTGGACAAAGGGCTAGGGTTATGATGAGGGCTAGGGTTAGAGATCCGAATAGGGTTCCGATTGGACCTAGGGTTAGGGTTATGTTGAGGGCTAGGGTTTGAGATCCGGTTAGGATTCCAATTGGACCTAGGGTTACGGTTATGTTGAGGGCTAGGGTTAGAGATCCGGTTAGTGTTCCGATTGGACCTAGGGTTAGGGTTATGTGTAGGGCTAGGGTTAGAGATCAGGTTAGGGTTCCGATTGGACCTAGGGTTAGGGTTATGTTGAGGGCTAGGGTTAGAGATCCTCTTAGGGTTCCGATTGGACCTAGGGTTAGGGATATGTTGAGGGCTAGGCTTAGAGATCCGGTTAGGTTTACGATTGGACCGAGGGTTAGGGTTATGTTGAGGCTAGGCTTAGAGATCCGGTTAGGTTTACGATTGGACCTAGGGTTAGGGTTATGTTGAATGCTAGGGTTAGAGATCCGGTTAGGGTTCCGATTGGACCTAGGGTTAGGGTTATGTATAGGGCTAGGGTAGAGATCCAGTTAGGGTTACGATTAGACTTAAGGTTAGGGTTATGTTGAGGGCTAGGGTTAGAGATCCGATTAGGGTTACGATTCGACCTAGGGTTAGGGTTATATTGAGGGCTAGGGTTAGAGATCCGGTTAGGGTTCCGATTGGACCTAGGGTTAGGGTTATGTTCAGGGCTAGGGTTATAGATCCGGTTAGGGTTACGATTGGACCGAGGGTTAGGGTTATGTTGAGGGCTAGGGTTAGAGATCCGGTTAGGGTTCCGATTGGACCTAGGGTTAGGGTTATGTTGAGGGCTAGGGTTAGAGATCCGGTTAGGGTTCCGATTGGACCTAGGGTTAGGGTTATGTTGAGGGCTAGGGTTAGAGAATTGGTTAGGGTTCCGAATCTACCTAGGTTTAGGGTTATGTTGAGGGTTATGTTTAGAGTTCCGGTTAGGGTTCCAATTTGACCTAGGGTTAGGGTTATGTGTAGGGCTAGGGTTAGAGATCCGGTTAGGGTTCCGATTGGACCTAGGGTTAGGGTTATGTTGAGGGCTAGGGTTAGAGATTCGGTTAGAGTTACGAATGGACCTAGGGTTAGCGTTATGTTGAGGGCTAAGGTTAGAGAACCGGTTAGGGTTCCGAATTGACCTAGGGTTAGGGATATGTTGAGGGTTAGGTTTAGAGTTCTGGTTAGGGTTCCGATTCGACCTATGGTTAGGGTTATGTTGTGGACTAGGGTTAGAGATCCGGTTAGGGTTCCGATTGGACCTAGGTTTAGGGTTATGTGTAGGGCAAAAGTTAGAGATCCGGTTAGGTTTCCAATTGGACCTAGGGTTAGGGTTATGTTGAGGGCTAGGGTTAGAGACCCGGTTAGGGTTCCGATTGGACCTAGGTTTAGGGTTATGTTGAGGGCTAGGGTTAGAGATCCGGTTAGGGTTCCCATTGGACCTAGGGTTAGGGTTATGTTGAGGGCTAGGGTTAGAGATCCGGTTAGGGTTCCGATTGGACCTAGGGTTAGGGTTATGTTGAGAGCTACGGTTACAGATCCAGTTAGGGTTCCGATTGGACCTAGGGTTAGGGTTATGTTGAGGGCTAGGGTTAGAGATCCGGTTGGGTTCCGAATCGACCTAGGGTTAGGGTTATGTTGAGGGCTAGGGTTAGAGATCCGGTTAGGGTTACGAATGGACCTAGGGTTAGGGTTATGTTGAGGGCTAGGGTTAGAGAACCGGTTAGGGTTCCGAATCGACCTAGGGTTAGGGGTATGTTGAGGCTTTGGTTTAGAGGTCTGGTTAGGCTTACGATTAGACCTAGAGTTAGGGTTATGTTGAGGGCTAGGGTTAGTGATCCGGTTAGGGTTCCGATTCGACCTAGGGTTACGGTTATTATGAGGGCTAGGGTTAGAGATCCGGAGAGGGTTCCGAATCGACGTAGGGTTAGGGTTATGTTGAGGACTAGGTTGAGAGATCCGGTTAGGGTTCCGATTGGACCTAGGGTTAGGGTTATGTTGAGGGCTAGGTTTAGAGATCCGGTTAGGGTTCCGATTGGACGTAGGGTTAGGGTTATGTTGAGGGCTAGGGTTAGTGATCTGGTAAGGGTTCCGATTCGACCTAGGCTTAGGGTTATATTGAGGGCTAGGGTTAGAGATCCGGTTAGGGTTCCGAATCGACCTAGGGTTAGGGTTATGTTGAGGGCTTGGGTTAGATATCCGGTTAGGGTTCCGAATCGACGTGGGTTAGGGTTATGTTGAGGGCTAGGGTTAGATATCCGGTTAGGGTTCCGAATCGACCTAGGGTTAGGGTTATGTTCTGGGCTAGGGTTAGATATCCGGTTAGGGTTCCGATTGGACCTAGGGTTACGGTTATGTTGAGGGCTAGGGTTAGAGATCCGGTTAGGGTTCCAATTGGACCTAGGTTTAGGGTTATGTTGAGGGCTATGTTTAGAGATCCGGTTAGGGTTCCAATTAGACCTAGGGTTAGGGTTATTATGAGGGCTAGGGATAGAGATCCGGTTAGGGTTACGTTTGGACCTAGGGTTAGGGTTATGTGGAGGGCTAGGGTTAGAGATTCGTTTAGGGTTCCGATTAGACCTACGGTTAGGGTTATGTTGAGGGCTAGGGTTTGAGATCCGGTTAGGGTTCCTATTGGACCTAGGGTTACGGTTATGTTGAGGGCTAGGCTTAGAGATCTAGTTAGGGTTCCGATTGGACCTAGGGTTAGGGTTATGTTGAGGGCTAGGTTTAGAGATCCGGTTAGGGTTCCTAATCGACGTAGGGTTAGGGTTATGTTAAGGGCTAGGGTTAGAGATCCGGTTACGGTTCCGATTGGACCTAGGGTTAGGGTTATGTCTAGGGCTATGGTTAGATATCCTGTTAGGGTTTCGCTTGGACCTAGGGTTAGGGTTATGTTGAGAGCTAGGGTTAGAGATCCGGTTAGGGTTCCGATTGGACCTAGTGCTAGGGTTATGTTGAGGGCTTGGGTTAGAGATCCGGTTAGGGTTCCGATTGGACCTAGGGTTAGGGTTATGTTGAGGGCTAGGGTTAGAGATCCGGTTAGGGTTCCGATTGGACCTAGGGTTAAGGTTATGTTGAGAGCTATGGTTCGAGATCCGGTTAGGGTTCCGATTGGACCTAGGTTTAGGTTTATGTTGAGGGCTAGGGTTAGAGATCCGGTTAGGGTTCGGATTAGACCTAGGGTTAGGGTTATGTTGAGGGCTAGGGTTAGAGATCCGTTTACGGTTACGATTGGACAAAGGGCTAGGGTTATGATGAGGGCTAGGGTTAGAGATCCGAATAGGGTTCCGATTGGACCTAGGGTTAGGGTTATGTTGAGGGCTAGGGTTTGAGATCCGGTTAGGGTTCCAATTGGACCTAGGGTTACGGTTATGTTGAGGGCTAGGGTTAGAGATCCGGTTAGTGTTCCGATTGGACCTAGGGTTAGGGTTATGTGTAGGGTTAGGGTTAGAGATCAGGTTAGGGTTCCGATTGGACCTAGGGTTAGGGTTATGTTGAGGGCTAGGGTTAGAGATCCTCTTAGGGTTCCGATTGGACCTAGGGTTAGGGATATGTTGAGGGCTAGGCTTAGATATCCGGTTAGGTTTACGATTGGACCGAGGGTTAGCGTTATGTTGAGGGCTAGGGTTAGAGATCCGGTTAGGGTTACCATTGGCCCTAGGGTTAGGGTTATGTTGAGGGATAGGGTTAGAAAACCGGTTAGGGTTCCGATTGGACCTAGGGTTAGGTTTATGTTGAGGGCTACGGTTAGAGATCCTGTTAGGTTTCCGATTGGACCTAGGGTTAGGGTTATGTTCAGGGCTAGGGTTATAGATCTGGTTAGGGTTACGATTGGACCTAGGTTTAGGGTTATGTTGAGGGCTAGGCTTAGAGATCCGGTTAGGTTTACGATTGGACCTAGGGTTAGGGTTATGTTGAGGGCTAGGGTTAGAGATCCGGTTAGGGTTCCGATTGGACCTAGGGTTAGGGTTATGTTGAGAGCTACGGTTAGAGATCCAGTTAGGGTTCCGGTTGGACCTAGGTTTAGGGTTATGTTGAGGGCTAGGTTTAGAGATCCGGTTAGGGTTCCGATTAGACCTAGGGTTAGGGTTATTTTGAGGGCGAGGGATAGAGATCCGGTTAGGGTTATGATTGGACCTAGGGTTGGGGTTATGTGGAGGGCTAGGGTTAGAGATTCGGTTAGGGTTCCGATTAGACCTAGGGTTAGGTTTATGTTGAGGACTATGGTTAGAGATCCAGTTAGGGTTACGATTGGACCTAGGGTTAGGGTTATGTTGAGAGCTAGGGTTAGAGATCCGGTTGGGTTCCGAATCGACCTAGGGTTAGGGTTATGTTGAGGGCTAGGGTTAGAGATCCGGTTAGGGTTACGAATGGACCTAGGGTTAGGGTTATGTTGAGGGCTAGGGTTAGAGAACCGGTTAGGGTTCCGAATCGACCTAGGGTTAGGGGTATGTTGAGGATTAGGTTTAGAGGTCTGGTTAGGGTTACGATTAGACCTAGAGTTAGGGTTATGTTGAGGGCTAGGTTTAGTGATCCGGTTAGGGTTCCGATTCGACCTAGGGTTACGGTTATTATGAGGGCTAGGGTTAGAGATCCGGAGAGGGTTCCGAATCGACGTAGGGTTAGGGTTATGTTGAGGACTAGGGTGAGAGATCCGGTTAGGGTTCCGATTGGACCTAGGGTTAGGGTTATGTTGAGGGCTAGGTTTAGAGATCCGGTTAGGGTTCCGATTGGACGTAGGGTTAGGGTTATGTTGAGGGCTAGGGTTAGTGATCTGGTAAGGGTTCCGATTGGACCTAGGCTTAGGGTTATATTGAGGGCTAGGGTTAGAGATCCGGTTAGGGTTCCGAATCGACCTAGGGTTAGGGTTATGTTGAGGGCTAGGGTTAGATATCCGGTCAGGGTTCCGAATCGACCTAGGGTTAGGGTTATGTTGAGGGCTAGGGTTAGATATCCGGTTAGGGTTCCGAATCGACCTAGGGTTAGGGTTATGTTCTGGGCTAGGGTTAGATATCCGGTTAGGGTTCCGATTGGACCTAGGGTTAGGGTTATGTTGAGGGCTAGGGTTAGAGATCCGGTTAGGGTTCAGATTGGACCTAGAGTTAGGGTTAAATGGTGGGCTAGGGTTAGATATCCGGTTAGGGTTACGATTAGACCTAGGGTTAGGGTTAAGTTGAGGGCTAGGGTTAGAGATCCGGTTAGGGTTCCTAATCGACGTAGGGTTAGGGTTATGTTGAGGGCTAGGGTTAGAGATCCGGTTAGGGTTCCGATTGGACCTAGGGTTAGGGATATGTGTAGGGCTAGGGTTTGAGATCCGGTTAGGGTTCCGATTGGACCTAGGGTTAGGGTTATGTTGAGGGCTAGGGTTAGTGATCCGGTTAGGGTTCCGATTGGTCCTAGGGTTAGGGTTATGTTGAGGGCTAATGTTAGAGATCCGGTTAGGGTTCCGATTGGACCTAGGGTTAGGGTTATGTTGAGGGCTACGGTTAGAGAACTGGTTAGGGTTCTGATTGGACCTAGGTTTAGGGTTATGTTGAGGGCAAGGGTTAGAGATCCGGTTAGGGTTCTGATTAGAGCTAGGGATAGGGTTATGTTGAGGGTTAGGGATAGAGATCCGGTTAGGGTTACGATTGGACCTAGGGTTAGGGTTATGTTGAGGGCTAGGGTTAGTGATCTAGTAAGGGTTCCGATTGGACCTAGGGTTAGGGTTATATTGAGTACTAGGTTTAGAGTTCTGGTTAGGTTTCCGAATCGACCTAGGGTTAGGGTTATGTTGAGGGCTAGGGTAAGAGATCCCGTTAGTGTTCCAAATCGACCTACGGTTAGGGTTATGTTGAGGGCTAGGATTAGAGATCCGGTTAGGGTTACGATTGGACCTAGGGTTAGGGTTAGGGTTAGGTTGAGGGCTCGAGTTAGAGAACCGGTTAGGGTTCCGATTGGACCTAGGGTTAGGGTTATGTTGAGGGCTAGGGTTAGAGATCCGGTTAGTGTTCCGATTGGACCTAGGGTTCGGGTTATGTTGAGGGCTCGCGTTAGAGATTCGGTTAGGGTTACGAATGGACCTAGGGTTAGCGTTATGTTGAGGGCTAGGGTTAGAGAACCGGTTAGGGTTCCAAATTAACCTAGGGTTAGGGATATGTTGAGGGTTAGGTTTAGAGTTCTGGTTAGTGTTACGATTAGACCTAGGGTTAGGGTTATGTTGAGGGCTAGGTTTAGTGATCCGGTTAGGGTTCCGATTTGACCTATGGTTAGGGTTATTATGAGGGCTACGGTTAGAGATCCGGATAGGGTTCCGAATCGACGTAGGGTTAGGGTTATGTTGAGGGCTAAGTTTAGATATCCGGTTAGGGTTCCGAATCGACCTAGGGTTAGGGTTATGTTCTGGGCTAGGGTTAGATATCCGGTTAGGGTTCCGATTGGACCTATGGTTAGGGTTATGTTGAGGGCTAGGTTTAGAGATCCGGTTAGGGTTCAGATTGGACCTAGAGTTAGGGTTAAATGTTGGGCTAGGGTTAGATATACGGTTAGGGTTACGATTAGACCTAGGGTTAGGGTTATGTTGAGGGCTAGGTTTAGAGATCCGGTTAGGGTTCCTAATCGACGTAGGGTTAGGGTTATGTTGAGGGCTAGGGTTAGAGATCCGGTTACGGTTCCGATTGGACCTAGGGTTAGGGTTATGTGTAGGGCTAGGTTTAGAGATCCGGTTAGGGTTCCAATTAGACCTAGGGTTAGGGTTATTATGAGGGCTAGGGATAGAGATCCGGTTAGGGTTACGATTGGACCTAGGGTTAGGGTTATGTGGAGGGCTAGGGTTAGAGATTCGTTTAGGGTTCCGATTAGACCTAGGGTTAGTGTTATGTTGAGGGCTAGGGTTTGAGATCCGGTTAGGGTTCCTATTGGACCTAGGGTTACGGTTATGTTGAGGGCTAGGGTTAGAGATCCGGTTAGGGTTCCGATTGGACCTAGGGTTAGGGTTATGTTGAGGGCTAGGTTTAGAGATCCGGTTAGGGTTCCTAATCGACGTAGGGTTAGGGTTATGTTGAGGGCTAGGGTTGGAGATCCGGTTACGGGTCCGATTGGACCTAGGGTTAGGGTTATGTGTAGGGCTAGGGTTAGAGATCCGGTTAGGGTTTCGCTTGGACCTAGGGTTAGGGTTATGTTGAGAGCTAGGGTTAGAGATCCGGTTAGGGTTCCGATTGGATCTAGTGCTAGGGTTATGTTGAGGGCTTGGGTTAGAGATCCGGTTAGGGTTCCGATTGGACCTAGGGTTAGGGTTATGTTGAGGGCTAGGGTTAGAGATCCGGTTAGGGTTCCGATTGGACCTAGGTTTAGGGTTATGTTGAGGGCTAGGGTTAGAGATCCGTTTACGGTTACGATTGGACCTAGGGTTAGGGTAATGTGGAGGGCTAGGGTTAGAGATCCGGTTTGGGTTCCAATTGGACCTACGGTTAGGGTTATGTTGAGAGCTACGGTTAGAGATCCGGTTAGGTTTCCGAATCGACCTAGAGTTAGGGTTATGTTGAGGGATAGTGTTAGAGATCCGGTTAGGGTTCCGAATCGACCTAGGGTTAGGGTTATGATGAGGGCTAGGGTTAGAGATCCGGTTCGCGTTTCGATTGGACCTAGGGTTAGGGTTATGTTGGAGGGCTAGGGTTAGAGATCCGGTTAGGGTTCCTAATCGACCTAGGGTTAGGGTTATGTTGAGGGCTAGGGTTAGAGATCCGGTTAGGGTTCCGATTGGACCTAGGGTTAGGGTTATGTGTAGGGCTAAGGTTACAGATCCGGTTAGGGTTACGATTACACCTAGGGTTATGGTTATGTTGAGGGCTAGGGTTAGAGATCCGGTTAGGGTTCCGATTGGACCTAGGGTTAGGGTTATGTTGAGGGCTAATATTAGAGATCCGGTTAGGGTTCCGATTAGACCTAAGGTTAGGGTTCTGTTGAGGGCTTGGGTTAGAGATCCGGTTAGTCTTCCGATTGGACCTAGGGTTAGGGTCATGTTGAGGGCTAGGGTTAGAGATCCGGTTAGGGTTCCAATTGGACCTAGGTTTAGGGTTATGTTGAGGGCTAGGTTTAGAGATCCGGTTAGGGTTCCAATTAGACCTAAGGTTAGGGTTATTATGAGGGCTAGGGATAGAGATCCGGTTAGGGTTACGATTGGACCTAGGGTTAGGGTTATGTGGAGGGCTAGGGTTAGAGATTCGTTTAGGGTTCCGATTAGACCTAGGGTTAGGGTTATGTTGAGGGCTAGGGTTTGAGATCCGGTTAGGGTTCCTATTGGACCTAGGGTTACGGTTATATTGAGGGCTAGGGTTAGAGATCCGGTTAGGGTTCCGATTGGACCTAGGGTTAGGGTTATGTGTAGGGCTAGGGTTAGAGATCAGGTTAGGGTTCCGATTGGACCTAGGGTTCAGGTAATGTGTAGGGGTAGGGTTAGAATTCCGGTTAAGGTTCTGATTGTACCTAGGGTTAGGGTTATGTGTAGGGCTAGGGTTAGAGATCCGGTTAGGGTTCCGATTGGACCTAGGGTTAGGGTTATGTTGAGGGCTAGGGATAGTGATCCGGTTAGGGTTCTGATTGGACCTAGGGTTAGGGTTATGTTCAGGGCTAGGGTTAGAGATTTGGTTCGGGTTCTGATTGGACCTAGGGTTAGGGTTATGTTGAGGGCAAGGGTTAGAGATCCGGTTAGGGTTCCGATTAGAGCTAGGGATAGAGTTAAGTTGACGGCTAGGGATAGAGATCCGGTTAGGGTTACGATTGGACCTAGGGTTACGGCTATGTTGAGGACTAGGTTTAGAGATCCGGTTAGGTTTCCGAATCGAGCTAGGGTTAGGGTTATGTTGAGGGCTAGGGTAAGAGATCCCGTTAGGGTTCCGAATCGACCTACGGTTAGGGTTATGTTGAGGGCTAGGGTTAGAGATCCGGTTAGGGTTCCGATTGGACCTAGGGTTAGGGTTATGTTGAGGGCTAGGGTTAGTGACCCGGTTAGGGTTCCGATTGGACCTAGGGTTAGGGTTATGATGAGGGCTCGGGTTAAAGATCCGGATAGGGTTCCGAATCGACCTAGCATTATGGGTTATGTTGAGGGCTAGGGTTAGAGATCCGGTTAGGGTTACAATTGGTCCTAGGGTTAGGGTTATGTTGAGGGCTAGGGTTAGAGATCCGGTTAGGGATACGATTGGACCTAGGGCTAGGGTTATGATGAGGGCTAGGGTTAGAGATCCGGATAGGTTTCCGATTGGACCTAGGGTTAGGGTTATGTTGAGGGCTAGGGTTTGAGATCCGGTTAGGGTTCCGATTGGACCTAGGGTTAAGGTTATGTTGAGGGCTAGGGTTAGAGATCCGGTTAGTGTTCCGATTGGACCTAGGGTTAGGGTTATGTGTAGGGCTAGGGTTAGAGATCAGGTTAGGGTTCCGATTGGACCTAGGGTTAGCGTTATGTTGAAGGCTAGGGTTAGAGATCCTCTTAGGGTTCCGATTGGACCTAGGGTTAGGGATATGTTGAGGGCTAGGGTTAGAGATCCGGTTAGTGTTCCGATTGGACCTAGGGTTAGGGTAATGTTCAGGGCTAGGGTTATAGATCCGGTTAGGGTTACGATTGGACCGAGGGTTAGGGTTATGTTGAGGGCTAGGGTTAGAGATCCGGTTAGGGTTCCGATTGGACCTAGGGTTAGGGTTATGTTGAGGGCTAGGGTTAGAGATCCGGTTAGGGTTCCGATTGGACCTAGAGTTAGGGTTATGTTGAGGGCTAGGGTTAGAGAACCGGTTAGGGTTCCGAATCAAGCTAGGGTTAGGGTTATGTTGAGGGTTATGTTTAGAGTTCCGGTTAGGGTTCCAATTTGACCTAGGGTTAGGGTTATGGGTAGGGCTAGGGTTAGAGATCCGGTTAGGGTTCCGATTGGACCTAGGGTTAGGGTTATGTTGAGGGCTAGGGTTAGAGATTCGGTTAGAGTTACGAACGGACCTAGGGTTAGCGTTATGTTGAGGGCTAGGGTTAGAGAACCGGTTAGGGTTCCGAATTGACCTAGGGTTAGGGATATGTTGAGGGTTAGGTTTAGAGTTCTGGTTAGGGTTCCGATTCGACCTATGGTTAGGGTTATGTTGTGGACTAGGGTTAGAGATCCGGTTAGGGTTCCGATTGGACCTAGGTTTAGGGTTATGTGTAGGGCAAAGGTTAGAGATCCGGTTAGGGTTCCAATTGGACCTAGGGTTAGGGTTATGTTGAGGGCTAGGGTTAGAGATCCGGTTAGGGTTCCCATTGGACCTAGGGTTAGGGTTATGTTGAGGGCTAGGGTTAGAGATCCGGTTAGGGTTCCGATTGGACCTAGTGCTAGGGTTATGTTGAGGGCTTGGGTTAGAGATCCGGTTAGGGTTCCGATTGGACCTAGGTTAGGGTTATGTTGAGGGCTAGGGTTAGAGATCCGGTTAGGGTTCCGATTGGACCTAGGGTTAAGGTTATGTTGAGAGCTATGGTTCGAGATACGGTTAGGGTTCCGATTGGACCTAGGTTTAGGGTTATGTTGAGGGCTTGGGTTAGAGATCCGGTTAGGGTTCCGATTGGACCTAGGTTTAGGGTTATGTTGAGGGCTAGGGTTAGAGATCCGTTTACGGTTACGATTGGACCTAGGGTTAGGGTTATGTGGAGGGCTAGGGTTAGAGATCCGGTTTGGGTTCCAATTGGACCTACGGTTAGGGTTATGTTGAGAGCTACGGTTAGAGATCCGGTTAGGTTTCCGAATCGACCTAGAGTTAGGGTTATGTTGAGGGATAGTGTTAGAGATCCGGTTAGGGTTCCGAATCGACCTAGGGTTAGGGTTATGATGAGGGCTAGGGTTAGAGATCCGGTTCGCGTTTCGATTGGACCTAGGGTTAGGGTTATGTTGGAGGGCTAGGATTAGAGATCCGGTTAGGGTTCCTAATCGACCTAGGGTTAGGGTTATGTTGAGGGCTAGGGTTAGAGATCCGGTTAGGGTTCCGATTGGACCTAGGGTTAGGGTTATGTGTAGGGCTAGGTTTAGAGATCCGGTTAGGTTTCCGATTGGACCTAGGGTTAGGGTTATGTTCAGGGCTAGGGTTAGAGATTCGGTTCGGGTTCCGATTGGACCTAGGGTTAGGGTTATGTTGAGGGCAAGGGTTAGAGATCCGGTTAGGGTTCCGATTAGAGCTAGGGATAGGGTTATGTTGAGGGCTAGGGATAGAGATCCGGTTAGGGTTACGATTGGACCTACGGTTAGGGTTATGTTGAGGGCTAGGGAAAGAGATCCCGTTAGGGTTCCGAATGGACCTACGGTTAGGGTTATGTTGAGGGCTAGGGTTAGAGATCCGGTTAGGGTTCCGATTGGACCTAGGGTTAGGGTTATGTGGAGGGCTAGGGTTAGTGACCCGGTTAGGGTTCCGATTGGACCTAGGATTAGGGTTATGATGAGGGCTCGGATTAAAGATCCGGATAGTGTTACGAATCGACCTAGCATTATGGATTATGTTGAGGGCTAGGGTTAGAGATCCGGTTAGGGTTACGATTGGTCCTAGGGTTAGGGTTATGTTGAGGGCTAGGGTTAGAGATCCGGTTAGGGATACGATTGGACCTAGGGCTAGGGTTATGATGAGGGCTAGGGTTAGAAATCCGAATAGGGTTCCGATTGGACCTAGGGTTAGGGTTAGGTTGAGGGCTAGGGTTTGAGATCCGGTTAGGGTTCCAATTGGACCTAGGGTTACGGTTATGTTGAGGGCTAGGGTTAGAGATCCGGTTAGTGTTCCGATTGGACCTAGGGTTAGGGTTATGTGTAGGGCTAGGTTTAGAGATCAGGTTAGGGTTTTGATTGGACCAAGGGTTAGGGTTATGTTGAGGGCTAGGGTTAGAAATCCTCTTAGGGTTCCGATTGGACCTAGGGTTAGGGATATGTTGAGGGCTAGGCTTAGAGATCCGGTTAGGTTTACGATTGGACCGAGGGTTAGGGTTATGTTGAGGGCTAGGGTTAGAGATCCGGTTAGGGTTACCATTGGCCCTAGGGTTAGGGTTATGTTGAGGGATAGGGTTAGAAAACCGGTTAGGGTTCCGATTGGACCTAGGGTTAGGTTTATGTTGAGGGCTACGGTTAGAGATCCTGTTAGGTTTCCGATTGGACCTAGGGTTAGGGTTATGTTCAGGGCTAGGGTTATAGATCCGGTTAGGGTTACGATTGGACCTAGATTTAGGGTTATGTTGAGGGCTAGGCTTAGAGATCCGGTTAGGTTTACGATTGGACCTAGGGTTAGGGTTATGTTGAATGCTAGGGTTAGAGATCCGGTTAGGGTTCCGATTGGACCTAGGGTTAGGGTTATGTATAGGGCTAGGGTTAGAGATCCAGTTAGGGTTACGATTAGACTTAAGGTTAGGGTTATGTTGAGGGCTAGGGTTAGAGATCATATTAGGGTTACGATTCGACCTAGGGTTAGGGTTATATTGAGGGCTAGCGTTAGAGATCCGGTTAGGGTTCCGATTGGACCTAGGGTTAGGGTTATGTTCAGGGCTAGGGTTATAGATCCGGTTAGGGTTACGATTGGACGTAGGGTTAGGGTTATGTTGAGGGCTAGGGTTAGTGATCTGGTAAGGGTTCCGATTGGACCTAGGGTTAGGGTTATGTGTAGGGATAGGGTTAGAGATCCGGTTCGGGGTCCGATTGGACCTTGGGTTAGGGTTATGCAGAGGGCTATGGTTACAGATCCGGTTTGGGTTCCGATTGGACGTAGGGTTAGGGTTATGTTGAGGACTAGGGTTAGTGATCTGGTAAGGGTTCCGATTGGACCTAGGGTTAGGGTTATATTGAGGGCTAATGTTAGAGATACGGTTAGGGTTCAGATTGGACGTAGGGTTAGGGTTATGTTCAGGGCTAGGGTTAGTGATCTGGTAAGGGTTCCGATTGGACCTAGGGTTAGGGTTATATTGAGGGCTAATGTTAGAGATACGGTTAGGGTTCAGATTGGACCTAGGGTTAGGGTTATGTTGAGGGCTAGGGTTAGAGATCCGGTTAGGGTTCCGATTGGACCTAGGGTTAGGGTTATGTTGAGGGCTAGGGTTAGAGATCCGGTTAGGGTTCCGATTGGACCTAGGGTTAGGGTTATGTTGAGGGCTAGGGTTAGAGAACCGGTTAGGGTTCCGAATCTACCTAGGGTTAGGGTTATGTTGAGGGTTATGTTTACAGTTCCGGTTAGGGTTCCAATTTGACCTAGGGTTAGGGTTATGTGTAGGGCTAGGGTTAGAGATCCGGTTAGGGTTCCGATTGGACCTAGGGTTAGGGTTATGTTGAGGGCAAGGGTTAGAGATTCGGTTAGAGTTACGAATGGACCTAGGGTTAGCGTTATGTTGACGGCTAGGGTTAGAGAACCGGTTAGGGTTCCGAATTGACCTAGGGTTAGGGATATGTTGAGGGTTAGGTTTAGAGTTCTGGTTAGGGTTCCGATTCGACCTATGGTTAGGGTTATCTGTAGGGCAATGGTTAGAGATCCGGTTAGGGTTCCAATTGGACCTAGGGTTAGGGTTATGTTGAGGGCTAGGGTTAGAGACCCGGTTAGGGTTCCGATTGGACCTAGGGTTAGGGTTATTTTGAGGGCTAGGGATAGAGATCCGGTTAGGGTTACGATTGGACCTAGGGTTGGGGTTATGTGGAGGGCTAGGGTTAGAGATTCGGTTAGGGTTCCGATTAGACCTAGGGTTAGGTTTATGTTGAGGACTATGGTTAGAGATCCAGTTAGGGTTACGATTGGACCTAGGGTTAGGGTTATGTTGAGAGCTAGGGTTAGAGATCCGGTTGGGTTCCGAATCGACCTAGGGTTAGGGTTATGTTGAGGGCTAGGGTTAGAGATCCGGTTAGGGTTACGAATGGACCTAGGGTTAGGGTTATGTTGAGGGCTAGGGTTAGAGAACCGGTTAGGGTTCCGAATCGACCTAGGGTTAGGGGTATGTTGAGGCTTAGGTTTAGAGGTCTGGTTAGGGTTACGATTAGACCTAGAGTTAGGGTTATGTTGAGGGCTAGGGTTAGTGATCCGGTTAGGGTTCCGATTCGACCTAGGGTTACGGTTATTATGAGGGCTAGGGTTAGAGATCCGGAGAGGGTTCCGAATCGACGTAGGGTTAGGGTTATGTTGAGGACTAGGGTGAGAGATCCGGTTAGGGTTCCGATTGGACCTAGGGTTAGGGTTATGTTGAGGGCTAGGTTTAGAGATCCGGTTAGGGTTCCGATTGGACGTAGGGTTATGGTTATGTTGAGGGCTAGGGTTAGTGATCTAGTAAGGGTTCCGATTGGACCTAGGCTTAGGGTTATATTGAGGGCTAGGGTTAGAGATCCGGTTAGGGTTCCGAATCGACCTAGGGTTAGGGTTATGTTGAGAGCTACGGTTAGAGATCCAGTTAGGGTTCCGATTGGACCTAGGTTTAGGGTTATGTTGAGGGCTAGGGATAGAGATCCGGTTAGGGTTCCGATTGGACCTAGGGTTAGGGTTATATTGAGGGCTAGGGATAGAGATCCGGTTAGGGTTCCGATTGGACCTAGGGTTAGGGTTATGTTGAGAGCTACGGTTAGAGATCCAGTTAGGGTTCCGATTGGACCTAGGTTTAGGGTTATGTTGAGGGCTAGGTTTAGAGATCCGGTTAGGGTTCCGATTAGACCTAGGGTTAGGGTTATTTTGAGGGCTAGGGATAGAGATCCGGTTAGGGTTACGATTGGACCTAGGGTTGGGGTTATGTGGAGGGCTAGGGTTAGAGATTCGGTTAGGGTTCCGATTAGACCTAGGGTTAGGTTTATGTTGAGGACTATGGTTAGAGATCCAGTTAGGGTTACGATTGGACCTAGGGTTAGGGTTATGTTGAGAGCTAGGGTTAGAGATCCGGTTAGGTTCCGAATCGACCTAGGGTTAGGGTTATGTTGAGGGCTAGGGTTAGAGATCCGGTTAGGGTTACGAATGGACCTAGGGTTAGGGTTATGTTGAGGGCTAGGGTTAGAGAACCGGTTAGGGTTCCGAAACGACCTAGGGTTAGGGGTATGTTGAGGCTTAGGTTTAGAGGTCTGGTTAGGGTTACGATTAGACCTAGAGTTAGGGTTATGTTGAGGGCTAGGGTTAGTGATCCGGTTAGGGTTCCGATTCGACCTAGGGTTACGGTTATTATGAGGGCTAGGGTTAGAGATCCGGAGAGGGTTCCGAATCGACGTAGGGTTAGGGTTATGTTGAGGACTAGGGTGAGAGATCCGGTTAGGGTTCCGATTGGACCTAGGGTTAGGGTTATGTTGAGGGCTAGGTTTAGAGATCCGGTTAGGGTTCCGATTGGACGTAGGGTTAGGGTTATGTTGAGGGCTAGGGGATAGTGATCTGGTAAGGGTTCCGATTGGACCTAGGCTTAGGGTTATATTGAGGGCTAGGGTTAGAGATCCGGTTAGGGTTCCGAATCGACCTAGGGTTAGGGTTATGTTGAGGGCTAGGGTTAGAGATCCGATTAGGGTTCCTAATCGACGTAGGGTTAGGGTTATGTTGAGGGCTAGGGTTAGAGATCCGGTTAGGGTTCCGATTGGACCTAGGGTTAGGGTTATGTGTAGGGCTAGGGTTAGAGATCCGGTTAGGGTTTCGCTTGGAGCTAGGGTTAGGGTTATATTGAGAGCTAGGGTTAGAGATCCGGTTAGGGTTCCGATTGGACCTAGGGCTAGGGTTATGTTGAGGGCTTGGGTTAGAGATCCGGTTAGGGTTCCGATTGGACCTAGGGTTAGGGTTATGTTGAGGGCTAGGGTTAGTGATCCGGTAAGGGTTCCGATTGGACCTAGGGTTAGGGTTATATTGAGGGCTAATGTTAGAGACCCGGTTAGGGTTCCAATTGGACCTAGGGTTAGGGTTATGTTGAGGGCTAGGTTTAGAGATCCGGTTAGGGTTCCGATTGGACGTAGGGTTAGGGTTATGTTGAGGGCTAGGGTTAGTGATCTGGTAAGGGTTCCGATTGGACCTAGGGTTAGGGTTATATTGAGGGCTAGGGTTAGAGATCCGGTTAGGGTTCCGAATCGACCTAGGGTTAGGGTTATGTTGAGGGCTAGGGTTAGAGGTCCGGTTAGGGTTCCGATTGGACCTAGGTTTACGGTTATGTTGAGGGCTAGGGTTAGAGATCCGGTTAGGGTTCCGATTGGACCTAGGGTTAGGGATATGTGTAGGGCTAGGGTTTGAGATCCGGTTAGGGTTCCGATTGGACCTAGGGTTAGGGTTATGTTGAGGGCTAGGGTTAGTGATCCGGTTAGGTTTCCGATTGGACCTAAGGTTAGGGTTATGTTGAGGGCTAATGTTAGAGATCCGGTTAGGGTTCCGATTGGACCTAGGGTTAGGGTTATGTTGAGGGCTACGGTTAGAGATCCGGTTGGGTTCCGAATCGACCTAGGGTTAGGGTTATGTTGAGGGCTAGGGTTAGAGATCCGGTTAGGGTTACGAATGGACCTAGGGTTAGGGTTATGTTGAGGGCTAGGGTTAGAGAACCGGTTAGGGTTCCGAAACGACCTAGGGTTAGGGGTATGTTGAGGCTTAGGTTTAGAGGTCTGGTTAGGGTTACGATTAGACCTAGAGTTAGGGTTATGTTGAGGGCTAGGGTTAGTGATCCGGTTAGGGTTCCGATTCGACCTAGGGTTACGGTTATTATGAGGGCTAGGGTTAGAGATCCGGAGAGGGTTCCGAATCGACGTAGGGTTAGGGTTATGTTGAGGACTAGGGTGAGAGATCCGGTTAGGGTTCCGATTGGACCTAGGGTTAGGGTTATGTTGAGGGCTAGGTTTAGAGATCCGGTTAGGGTTCCGATTGGACGTAGGGTTAGGGTTATGTTGAGGGCTAGGGGATAGTGATCTGGTAAGGGTTCCGATTGGACCTAGGCTTAGGGTTATATTGAGGGCTAGGGTTAGAGATCCGGTTAGGGTTCCGAATCGACCTAGGGTTAGGGTTATGTTGAGGGCTAGGGTTAGAGATCCGATTAGGGTTCCTAATCGACGTAGGGTTAGGGTTATGTTGAGGGCTAGGTTTAGAGATCCGGTTAGGGTTCCGATTGGACGTAGGGTTAGGGTTATGTTGAGGGCTAGGGTTAGTGATCTGGTAAGGGTTCCGATTGGACCTAGGGTTAGGGTTATATTGAGGGCTAGGGTTAGAGATCCGGTTAGGGTTCCGAATCGACCTAGGGTTAGGGTTATGTTGAGGGCTAGGGTTAGAGGTCCGGTTAGGGTTCCGATTGGACCTAGGTTTACGGTTATGTTGAGGGCTAGGGTTAGAGATCCGGTTAGGGTTCCGATTGGACCTAGGGTTAGGGATATGTGTAGGGCTAGGGTTTGAGATCCGGTTAGGGTTCCGATTGGACCTAGGGTTAGGGTTATGTTGAGGGCTAGGGTTAGTGATCCGGTTAGGTTTCCGATTGGACCTAAGGTTAGGGTTATGTTGAGGGCTAATGTTAGAGATCCGGTTAGGGTTCCGATTGGACCTAGGGTTAGGGTTATGTTGAGGGCTACGGTTAGAGATCCGGTTGGGTTCCGAATCGACCTAGGGTTAGGGTTATGTTGAGGGCTAGGGTTAGAGATCCGGTTAGGGTTACGAATGGACCTAGGGTTAGGGTTATGTTGAGGGCTAGGGTTAGAGAACCGGTTAGGGTTCCGAAACGACCTAGGGTTAGGGGTATGTTGAGGCTTAGGTTTAGAGGTCTGGTTAGGGTTACGATTAGACCTAGAGTTAGGGTTATGTTGAGGGCTAGGGTTAGTGATCCGGTTAGGGTTCCGATTCGACCTAGGGTTACGGTTATTATGAGGGCTAGGGTTAGAGATCCGGAGAGGGTTCCGAATCGACGTAGGGTTAGGGTTATGTTGAGGACTAGGGTGAGAGATCCGGTTAGGGTTCCGATTGGACCTAGGGTTAGGGTTATGTTGAGGGCTAGGTTTAGAGATCCGGTTAGGGTTCCGATTGGACGTAGGGTTAGGGTTATGTTGAGGGCTAGGGGATAGTGATCTGGTAAGGGTTCCGATTGGACCTAGGCTTAGGGTTATATTGAGGGCTAGGGTTAGAGATCCGGTTAGGGTTCCGAATCGACCTAGGGTTAGGGTTATGTTGAGGGCTAGGGTTAGAGATCCGATTAGGGTTCCTAATCGACGTAGGGTTAGGGTTATGTTGAGGGCTAGGGTTAGAGATCCGGTTAGGGTTCCGATTGGACCTAGGGTTAGGGTTATGTGTAGGGCTAGGGTTAGAGATCCGGTTAGGGTTTCGCTTGGACCTAGGGTTAGGGTTATATTGAGAGCTAGGGTTAGAGATCCGGTTAGGGTTCCGATTGGACCTAGGGCTAGGGTTATGTTGAGGGCTTGTGTTAGAGATCCGGTTAGGGTTCCGATTGGACATAGGGTTAGGGTTATGTTGAGGGCTAGGGTTAGTGATCCGGTAAGGGTTCCGATTGGACCTAGGGTTAGGGTTATATTGAGGGCTAATGTTAGAGACCCGGTTAGGGTTCCAATTGGACCTAGGGTTAGGGTTATGTTGAGGGCTAGGTTTAGAGATCCGGTTAGGGTTCCGATTGGACGTAGGGTTAGGGTTATGTTGAGGGCTAGGGTTAGTGATCTGGTAAGGGTTCCGATTGGACCTAGGGTTAGGGTTATATTGAGGGCTAGGGTTAGAGATCCGGTTAGGGTTCCGAATCGACCTAGGGTTAGGGTTATGTTGAGGGCTAGGGTTAGAGGTCCGGTTAGGGTTCCGATTGGACCTAGGTTTACGGTTATGTTGAGGGCTAGGGTTAGAGATCCGGTTAGGGTTCCGATTGGACCTAGGGTTAGGGATATGTGTAGGGCTAGGGTTTGAGATCCGGTTAGGGTTCCGATTGGACCTAGGGTTAGGGTTATGTTGAGGGCTAGGGTTAGTGATCCGGTTAGGTTTCCGATTGGACCTAAGGTTAGGGTTATGTTGAGGGCTAATGTTAGATATCCGGTTAGGGTTCCGATTGGACCTAGGGTTAGGGTTATGTTGAGGGCTACGGTTAGAGAACTGGTTAGGGTTCTGATTGGACCTAGGTTTAGGGTTATGTTTAGGGCAAGGGTTAGAGATCCGGTTAGGGTTCTGATTAGAGCTAGGGATAGGGTTATGTTGAGGGTTAGGGATAGAGATCCGGTTAGGGTTACGATTGGACCTAGGGTTAGGGTTATGTTGAGGGCTAGGGTTAGAGATCCGGTTAGGGTTCCGATTGGACCTAGGGTTAGGGTTATGTTGAGGGCTAGGGTTAGTGATCTAGTAAGGGTTCCGATTGGACCTAGGGTTAGGGTTATATTGAGTACTAGGTTTAGAGTTCCGGTTAGGTTTCCGAATCGACCTAGGGTTAGGGTTATGTTGAGGGCTAGGGTAAGAGATCCCGTTAGTGTTCCAAATCGACCTACGGTTAGGGTTATGTTGAGGGCTAGGATTAGAGATCCGGTTAGGGTTACGATTAGACCTAGGGTTAGGGTTATGTTGAGGGCTAGGGTTAGAGATCCGGTTAGGGTTCCTAATCGACGTAGGGTAAGGGTTATGTTGAGGGCTAGGGTTAGAGATCCGGTTAGGGTTCCGATTGGACCTAGGGTTAGGTTGATGTTGAGGGATAGGGTTAGAGATCCTGTTAGGTTTCCGATTGGACCTGGGGTTAGGGTTATGTTGAGGGCTAGGGTTAGTGATCCTTTAAGGGTTCCAATTGGACCTAGGGTTAGGGTTATATTGAGGGCTAATGTTAGAGATCCGGTTGGGGTTCCGATTGGACCTAGGGTTAGGGATATGTTGAGGGCTAGGGTTAGAGATCCGGTTAGGGTTCCGATTGGACCTAGGGTTAGGGTTATGTTGAGGGCTGGGGTTAGTGATCCGGTAAGGGTTCCGATTGGACCTAGGGTTAGGGTTATATTGAGGGCTAATGTTAGAGATCCGGCTAGGGTTCGGATTGGACCTACGGTTAGGGTTATGTTGAGAGCTACGGTTAGAGATCCGGTTAGGTTTCCGAATCGACCTAGGGTTAGGGTTATGTTGAGGGATAAGGTTAGAGATCCGGTTAGGATTCCGAATCGACCTAGGGTAAGGGTTATGATGAGGGCTAGGGTTAGAGATCCTGTTAGGGTTTCGATTGGACCTAGGGTTAGGGTTATGTTGGAGGGCTAGTGTTAGAGATCCCGTTAGGGTTCCGAATCGACCTAGGGTTAGGGTTATGTTGAGGGCTAGGGTTAGAGATCCGGTTAGGGTTACGATTAGACCTAGGTTTAGGGTTATGTTGAGGGCTAGGTTTAGAGATCCGGTTAGGGTTCCGATTCGACCTATGGTTAGGGTTATTATGAGGGCTAGGGTTAGAGATCCGGATAGGGTTCCGAATCGACGTAGGGTTAGGGTTATGTTGTGGACTAGGGTTAGAGATCCGGTTAGGGTTCCGATTGGACCTAGGTTTAGGGTTATGTGTAGGGCAAAGGTTAGAGATCCGGTTAGGGTTCCAATTGGAACTAGGGTTAGGGTTATGTTGAGGGCTAAGGTTAGAGACCCGGTTAGGGTTCCGATTGGACCTAGGGTTAAGGTTATGTTGAGGGCTAGGGTTAGAGATCCGGTTAGGGTTCCGATTGGACCTAGGTTTAGGGTTATGTTGAGGGCTAGGGTTAGAGATCCGGTTAGGGTTCCGATTGGACCTAGGGTTAGGGTTATGTTGAGAGCTACGGTTAGAGATCCGGTTAGGGTTACGATTGGACGTCGGGTTGGGGTTATGTGGAGGGCTAGGGTTAGAGATTCGGTTAGGGTTCCGGTTAGACCTAGGGTTAGGTTTATGTTGAGGACTATGGTTAGAGATCCAGTTAGGGTTACGATTGGACCTAGGGTTAGGGTTATGTTGAGAGCTAGGGTTAGAGATCCGGTTGGGTTCCGAATCGACCTAGGGTTAGGGTTATGTTGAGGGCTAGGGTTAGAGATCCGGTTAGGGTTACGAATGGACCTAGGGTTAGGGTTATGTTGAGGGCTAGGGTTAGAGAACCGGTTAGGGTTCCGAATCGACCTAGGGTTAGGGATATGTTGAGGCTTAGGTTTAGAGGTCTGGTTAGGGTTACGATTAGACCTAGGGTTAGGGTTATGTTGAGGGCTAGGGTTAGTGATCCGGTTAGGGTTCCGATTCGACCTAGGGTTACGGTTATTATGAGGGCTAGGGATAGAGATCCGGAGAGGGTTCCGAATCGACGTAGGGTTAGGGTTATGTTGAGGACTAGGTTTAGAGATCCGGTTAGGGTTCCGATTGGACGTAGGGTTAGGGTTATGTTGAGGGCTAGGGTTAGTGATCTGGTAAGGGTTCCGATTGGACCTAGGGTTAGGGTTATATTGAGGGCTAGGGTTAGAGATCCGGTTAGGGTTCCGAATAGACCTAGGGTTAGGGTTATGTTGAGGGCTAGGGTTAGATATCCGGTTAGGGTTCCGAATCGACCTAGGGTTAGGGTTATGTTGAGGGCTAAGTTTAGATATCCGGTTAGGGTTCCGAATAGACCTACGGTTAGGGTTATGTTCTGGGCTAGGGTTACATATCCGGTTAGGGTTCCGATTGGACCTATGGTTAGGGTTATGTTGAGGGCTAGGGTTAGAGATCCGGTTAGGGTTCAGATTGGACCTAGAGTTAGGGTTAAATGTTGGGCTAGGGTTAGATATCCGGTTAGGGTTACGATTAGACCTAGGGTTAGGGTTATGTTGAGGGCTAGGTTTAGAGATCCGGTTAGGGTTCCTAATCGACGTAGGGTTAGGGTTATGTTGAGGGCTAGGGTTAGAGATCCGGTTACGGTTCCGATTGGACCTAGGGTTAGGGTTATGTGTAGGGCTAGGGTTAGAGATCCGGTTAGGGTTTCTCTTGGACCTAGGGTTAGGGTTATGTTGAGAGCTAGGTTTAGAGATCCGGTTAGGGTTCCGATTGGACCTAGTGCTAGGGTTATGTTGAGGGCTTGGGTTAGAGATCCGGTTAGGGTTCCGATTGGACCTAGGGTTAGGGTTATGTTGAGGGCTAGGGTTAGAGATCCGGTTAGGGTTCCGATTGGACCTAGGGTTAAGGTTATGTTGAGAGCTATGGTTCGAGATCCGGTTAGGGTTCCGATTGGACCTAGGTTTAGTGTTATGTTGAGGGCTAGGGTTAGAGATCCGGTTAGGATTCGGATTAGACCTAGGGTTAGGGTTATGTTGAGGTCTAGAGTTAGAGATCCGTTTACGGTTACGATTGGACCTAGGGTTAGGGTTATGTGGAGGGCTAGGGTTAGAGATCCGGTTTGGGTTCCAATTGGACCTACGGTTAGGGTTATGTTGAGAGCTACGGTTAGAGATCCGGTTAGGTTTCCGAATCGACCTAGAGTTAGGGTTATGTTGAGGGATAGTGTTACAGATCCGGTTAGGGTTCCGAATCGACCTAGGGTTAGGGTTATGATGAGGGCTAGGGTTAGAGATCCGGTTCGCGTTTCGATTGGACCTAGGGTTAGGGTTATGTTGGAGGGCTAGGGTTAGAGATCCGGTTAGGGTTCCTAATCGACCTAGGGTTAGGGTTATGTTGAGGGCTAGGTTTAGAGATCCGGTTAGTGTTCCGATTGGACCTAGGGTTAGGGTTATGTGTAGGGCTAAGGTTACAGATCCGGTTAGGGTTACGATTACACCTAGGGTTATGGTTATGTTGAGGGCTAGGGTTAGAGATCCGGTTAGGGTTCCGATTGGACCTAGGGTTAGGGTTATGTTGAGGGCTAATATTAGAGATCCGGTTAGGGTTCCGATTAGACCTAGGGTTAGGGTTCTGTTGAGGGCTTGGGTTAGAGATCCGGTTAGGCTTCCGATTGGACCTAGGGTTAGGGTCATGTTAAGGGCTCGGGTTAGAGATCCGGTTAGGGTTCCAATTGGACCTAGGTTTAGGGTTATGTTGAGGGCTAGGTTTAGAGATCCGGTTAGGGTTCCAATTAGACTTAGGGTTAGGGTTATTATGAGGGCTAGGGATAGAGATCCGGTTAGGGTTACGATTGGACCTAGGTTTAGGGTTATGTGGAGGGCTAGGGTTAGAGATTCGTTTAGGGTTCCGATTAGACCTAGGGTTAGGGTTATGTTGAGGGCTAGGGTTTGAGATCCGGTTAGGGTTCCTATTGGACCTAGGGTTACGGTTATGTTGAGGGCTAGGGTTAGAGATCCGGTTAGGGTTCCGATTGGACCTAGTGTTAGGGTTATGTTGAGGGCTAGGTTTAGAGATCCGGTTAGGGTTCCTAATCGACGTAGGGTTAGGGTTATGTTGAGGGCTAGGGTTGGAGATCCGGTTACGGTTCCGATTGGACCTAGGGTTATGGTTATGTGTAGGGCTAGGGTTAGAGATCCGGTTAGGGTTTCGCTTGGACCTAGGGTTAGGGTTATGTTGAGAGCTAGGGTTAGAGATCCGGTTAGGGTTCCGATTGGACCTAGTGCTAGGGTTATGTTGAGGGCTTGGGTTAGAGATCCGGTTAGGGTTCCGATTGGACCTAGGGTTAGGGTTATGTTGAGGGCTAGGGTTAGAGATCCGGTTAGGGTTCCGATTGGACCTAGGGTTAAGGTTATTTTGAGAGCTATGGTTCGAGATCCGGTTAGGGTTCCGATGGGACCTAGTTTTAGGGTTATGTTGAGGGCTAGGGTTAGAGATCCGGTTAGGGTTCGGATTAGACCTAGGGTTAGGGTTATGTTGAGGGCTAGGGTTAGAGATCCGTTTACGGTTATGATTGGACCTAGGGTTAGGGTTATGTGGAGGGCTAGGGTTAGAGATCCGGTTTGGGTTCCAATTGGACCTACGGTTAGGGTTATGTTGAGAGCTACGGTTAGAGATCCGGTTAGGTTTCCGAATCGACCTAGAGTTAGGGTTATGTTGAGGGATAGTGTTAGAGATCTGGTTAGGGTTCCGAATCGACCTAGGGTTAGGGTTATGATGAGGGCTAGGGTTAGAGATCCGGTTCGCGTTTCGATTGGACCTAGGGTTAGGGTTATGTTGGAGGGCTAGGGTTAGAGATCCGGTTAGGGTTCCTAATCGACCTAGGGTTAGGGTTATGTTGAGGGCTAGGGTTAGAGATCCGGTTAGGGTTCCGATTGGACCTAGGGTTAGGGTTATGTGTAGGGCTAAGGTTACAGATCCGGTTAGGGTTACGATTACACCTAGGGTTATGGTTATGTTGAGGGCTAGGGTTAGAGATCCGGTTAGGGTTCCGATTGGACCTAGGGTTAGGGTTATGTTGAGGGATAATATTAGAGATCCGGTTAGGGTTCCGATTAGACCTAGGGTTAGGGTTCTGTTGAGGGCTTGGGTTAGAGATCCGGTTAGTCTTCCGATTGGACCTAGGGTTAGGGTCATGTTGAGGGCTAGGGTTAAAGATCCGGTTAGGGTTCCAATTGGACCTAGGTTTAGGGTTATGTTGAGGGCTAGGTTTAGAGATCCGGTTAGGGTTCCAATTAGACCTAGGGTTAGGGTTATTATGAGGGCTAGGGATAGAGATCCGGTTAGGGTTACGATTGGACCTAGGGTTAGGGTTATGTGGAGGGCTAGGGTTAGAGATTCGTTTAGGGTTCCGATTAGACCTAGGGTTAGGGTTATGTTGAGGGCTAGGGTTTGAGATCCGGTTAGGGTTCCTATTGGACCTAGGGTTACGGTTATGTTGAGGGCTAGGGTTAGATATCCGGTTAGGGTTCCGATTGGACCTAGGGTTAGGGTTATGTGTAGGGCTAGGGTTAGAGATCAGGTTAGGGTTCCGATTGGACCTAGGGTTCGGGTAATGTGTAGGGGTAGGGTTAGAGTTCCGGTTAGGGTTCCGATTGGACCTAGGGTTAGGGTTATGTTGAGGGCTAGGGTTAGTGATCCGGTTAGGGTTCTGATTGGACCTAGGGTTAGGGTTATGTTCAGGGCTAGGGTTAGAGATTTGGTTCGGGTTCTGATTGGACCTAGGGTTAGGGTTATGTTGAGGGCAAGGGTTAGAGATCCGGTTAGGGTTCCGATTAGAGCTAGGGATAGGGTTATGTTGAGGGCTAGGGATAGAGATCCGGTTAGGGTTACGATTGGACCTAGGGTTAGGGTTATGTGGAGGGCTAGGGTTAGAGATTCGTTTAGGGTTCCGATTAGACCTAGGGTTAGGGTTATGTTGAGGGCTAGGGTTTGAGATCCGGTTAGGGTTCCTATTGGACCTAGGGTTACGGTTATGTTGAGGGCTAGGGTTAGATATCCGGTTAGGGTTCCGATTGGACCTAGGGTTAGGGTTATGTGTAGGGCTAGGGTTAGAGATCAGGTTAGGGTTCCGATTGGACCTAGGGTTCGGGTAATGTGTAGGGGTAGGGTTAGAGTTCCGGTTAGGGTTCCGATTGGACCTAGGGTTAGGGTTATGTTGAGGGCTAGGGTTAGTGATCCGGTTAGGGTTCTGATTGGACCTAGGGTTAGGGTTATGTTCAGGGCTAGGGTTAGAGATTTGGTTCGGGTTCTGATTGGACCTAGGGTTAGGGTTATGTTGAGGGCAAGGGTTAGAGATCCGGTTAGGGTTCCGATTAGAGCTAGGGATAGGGTTATGTTGAGGGCTAGGTATAGAGATCCGGTTAGGGTTCCGATTGGACCTAGGGTTAGGGTTATGATGAGGGCTCGGGTTAAAGATCCGGATAGGGTTCCGAATCGACCTAGCATTATGGGTTATGTTGAGGGCTAGGGTTAGAGATCCGGTTAGGGTTACGATTGGTCCTAGGGTTAGGGTTATGTTGAGGGCTAGGGTTAGAGATCCGGTTAGGGATACGATTGGACCTAGGGCTAGGGTTATGATGAGGGCTAGGGTTAGAGATCCGGATAGGTTTCCGATTGGACCTAGGGTTAGGGTTATGTTGAGGGCTAGGGTTTGAGATCCGGTTAGGGTTCCGATTGGACCTAGCGTTAAGGTTATGTTGAGGGCTAGGGTTAGAGATCCGGTTAGTGTTCCGATTGGACCTAGGGTTAGCGTTATGTTGAAGGCTGGGGTTAGAGATCCTCTTAGGGTTCCGATTGGACCTAGGGTTAGGGATATGTTGAGGACTAGGGTTAGATTTCCGGTTAGGGTTCCGATTGGACCTAGGGTTAGGGTTATGTTGAGGGCTAGGGTTAGAGATCCGGTTAGGGTTACGATTGGACCTAGGTTTAGGGTTATGTTGAGGGCTAGGGTTAGAGATCCGGTTAGGTTTACGATTGGACCGAGGGTTAGGGTTATGTTGAGGGCTAGGGTTAGGGATACGGTTAGGGTTCCGATTGGACCTAGGGTTAGGGTTATGTTGAGGGCTAAGGTTAGAGATCCGTTTAGGGTTACGATTAGACCTAGGGTTAGGGTTATGTTGAGGGCTAGGGTTAGAGATCCGGTTAGGCTTCCGATTGGACCTAGGGTTAGGGTTATGTTGAATGCTAGGGTTAGAGATCCGGTAGGGTTCTGATTGGACCTAGGGTTAGGGTTATGTATAGGGCTAGGGTTAGAGATCCAGTTAGGGTTACGATTAGACCTATGGTTAGGGTTATGTTGAGGGCTAGGGTTAGAGATCCGGTTAGGGTCTTGATTGGACCTAGGGTTAGGATTATGTTGAGGGCTAGGGTTAAAGAACCGGTTAGGGTTCCGATTGGACCTACGGTGAGTGTTATGTTGAGGGCTAGGTTTAGAGATCCGGTTAGGGTTCCGATTTGACCTAGGGTTAGGGATATGTTGAGGGGTAGGGTTAGAGATCCGGGTAGGGTTACCATTGGACCTACGGTTAGGGTTATGTTGAGGGATAGGGTTAGAAAACCGGTTATGGTTCCGATTGGACCTAGGGTTAGGTTTATGTTGAGGGCTACGGTTAGAGATCCTGTTAGGGATCCGATTGGACCTAGGGTTAGGGTTATGTTCAGGGCTAGGTTTATAGATCCGGTTAGGGTTCCGATTAGAGCTAGGGATAGGGTTATGTTGAGGTCTAGGGATAGAGATCCGGTTAGGGTTACGATTGGACCTACGGTTAGGGTTATGTGGCGGGATAGGGTTAGAGATTCGGTTAGGATTCCTATTGGACCTAGGGTTAGGGCTATGCTGAGGACTAGGTTTAGAGATCCGGTTAGGTTTCCGAATTGAGCTAGGGTTAGGGTTATGTTGAGGGCTAGGGTAAGAGATCCCGTTAGGGTTTCGAATCGATCTACGGTTAGGGTTATGTTGAGGGCTAGGGTTAGAGATCCGGTTAGGGTTCCGATTGGACCTAGGGTTAGGGTTATGTTGATGGCTAGGGTTAGTGATCCCGTTAGGATTCCGATTGGACCTAGGGTTAGGGTTATGATGAGGGCTCGGGTTAAAGATCCGGATAGGGTTCCGAATCGACCTAGCGTTATGGGTTATGTTGAGGGGTAGGGTTAGAGATCCGGTTAGTGTTACGATTGGTCCTAGGGTTAGGGTTATGTTGAGGGCTAGGGTTAGAGATCCGGTTAGGGATACGATTGGACCTAGGGTTAGGGTTATGATGAGGGCTAGGGTTAGAGATCCGGATAGGGTTCCGATTGGACTTAGGGTTAGGGTTATGTTGAGGGCTAGGGTTTGAGATCCGGTTAAAGATCCGATTGGGTCTAGGGTTACGGTTATGTTGAGGGCTAGGGTTAGAGATCCGGTTAGGGTTCCGATTAGACCTAGGGTTAGGGTTATGTGTAGGGCTAGGGTTAGAGATCAGGTTAGGGTTCCGATTGGACCTAGGGTTAGCGTTATGTTGAAGGCTAGGGTTAGAGATCCGGTTAGGGTTCCGATTGGACCTAGGGTTAGGGATATGTTGAGGACTAGTGTTAGAGATCCGGTTAGGATTCCGATTGGACCTAGGGTTAGGGTTATGTTGAGGGCTAGGGTTAGAGATCGGGTTAGGGTTACGATTGGACCTAGGTTTAGGGTTATGTTGAGGGCTAGGGTTAGAGATCCGGTTAGGTTTACGATTGGACCGAGGGTTAGGGTTATGTTGAGGGCTAGGGTTAGAGATCCGGTTAGGGTTCCTATTGGACCTAGGGTTAGGGTTATGTTGAGGGCTAGGGTTAGAGATCCGGTTAGGGATATGATTGGACCTAGGGTTAGAGTTATGATGAGGGCTAGGGTTAGAGATCCGCATAGGGTTCCGATTGGACCTAGGGTTAGGGTTATGTTGAGGGCTAGGGTTTGAGATCCGGTTAGGGTTCTTATTGGACCTAGGGTTACGGATATGTTGAGGGCTAGGGTTAGAGATCCGGTTAGGGTTCCGATTGGACCTAGGGTTAGGGTTATGTGTAGGGCTAGGGTTAGAGATCAGGTTAGGGTTCCTATTGGACCTAGGGTTCGGGTTATGTGTAGGGGTAGGGTTAGAGTTCCGGTTAGGGTTCCGATTGTACCTAGGGTTAGGGTTATGTGTAGGGCTAGGGTTAGAGATCCGGTTAGGGTTCCGATTGGACCTAGGGTTAGGGTTATGCGTAGGGCTAGGGTTAGAGATCCGGTTAGGGTTCCGATTTGACGTAGGGTTAGGGTTATGTTGAGGGCTAGGTTTAGTGATCCGGTTAGGGTTCCGATTGGACCTAGGGTTATGGTTATGTTGAGGGCTAATGTTAGAGATCCGGTTAGGGTTCCGATTGGACCTAGGGTTAGGGTTATGTTCAGGGCTAGGGTTAGAGATTCGGTTCGGGTTCCGATTGGACCTAGGGTTAGGGTTATGTTGAGGGCAAGGTTAGAGATCCGGTTAGGGTTCCGATTAGAGCTAGGGATAGGGTTATGTTGAGGGCTAGGGATAGAGATCCGGTTAGGGTTACGATTGGACCTAGGGTTAGGGCTATGTTGAGGACTAGGTTTAGAGATCCGGTTAGGTTTCCGAATCGAGCTAGGGTTAGGGTTATGTTGAGGGCTAGGGTAAGAGATCCCGTTAGGGTTCCGAATCGACCTACGGTTAGGGTTATGTTGAGGGCTAGGGTTAGAGATCCGGTTAGGGTTCCGATTGGACCTAGGGTTAGGGTTATGCTGAGGGCTAGGGTTAGTGACCCGGTTAGGGTTCCGATGGACCTAGGGTTAGGGTTATGATGAGGGCTCGGGTTAAAGATCCGGATAGGGTTCCGAATCGACCTAGTGTTATGGGTTATGTTGAGGGCTAGGGTTAGAGATCCGGTTAGGGTTACGATTGGTCCTAGGGTTAGGGTTATGTTGAGGGCTAGGGTTAGAGATCCGGTTAGGGATACGATTGGACCTAGGGCTAGGGTTATGCTGAGGGCTAGGGTTAGAGATCCGGATAGGGTTCCGATTGGACCTAGGGTTAGGGTTATGTTGAGGGCTAGGGTTTGAGATCCGGTTAGGGTTCCGATTGGAACTAGATTTACGGTTATGTTTAGGGCTAGGGTTAGAGATCCGGTTAGGGTTACGATTAGACCTATGGTTAGGGTTATGTTGAGGGCTAGGGTTAGAGATCCGGTTAGGGTTTTGATTGGACCTAGGGTTAGGGTTATGTTGATGGCTAGGGTTAAAGAACCGGCTAGGGTTCCGATTGGACCTACGGTGAGTGTTATGTTGAGGGCTAGGGTTAGAGATCCGGTTAGGGTTCCGATTGGACCTAGGGTTAGGGATATGTTGAGGGCTATGGTTAGAGATCCGGTTAGGGTTACCATTGGACCTAGGGTTAGGGTTATGTTGAGGGATAGGGTTAGAAAACCGGTTAGGGTTCCGATTGGACCTAGGGTTAGGTTTATGTTGAGGGCTACGGTTAGAGATCCTGTTAGGGTTCCGATTGGACCTAGGGTTAGGGTTATGTTCAGGGCTAGGGTTATAGATCCGGTTAGGGTTACGATTGGACCGAGGGTTAGGGTTATGTTGGTGGCTAGCGTTAGAGATCCTGTTAGGGTTCCGATTGGACCTAGGGTTAGGGTTATGTAGAGGGCTAGGGTTAGAGATCCAGTTAGGGTTACGATTAGACCTAAGGTTAGGGTTATGTTGAGGGCTAGGGTTAGAGATCCGATTAGGGTTACGATTCGACCTAGGGTTAGGGTTATGTTGAGGGCTAGGGTTAGAGAACCGGTTAGGGTTCCGATTGGACCTAGGGTTAGGGTTATGTTGAGGGCTAGGGTTAGAGAACACGTTAGGGTTCCGATTGGACCTAGGGTTAGGGTTATTTTGAGGGCTAGGGTTAGAGATCCGGTTAGGGTTACGATTGGACCTAGGTTTACGGTTATGTTGAGGGCAAGGTTTAGAGATCCTCTTAGGGTTACGATTGGACCGAGGGTTAGGGTTATGTTGAGGGCTAGGGTTAGAGATCCGGTTAGGGTTACGATTGGACCTAGGGTTAGGGTTAGGTTGAGGGCTCGGGTTTGAGAACCGGTTAAGGTTCCGATTGGACCTAGGGTTACGGTTATGTTGAGGGCTAGGGTTAGAGATCCGGTTAGGGTTCCGATTGGACCTAGGGTTAGGGTTATGTTGAGGGCTAGGGTTAGAGAACCGGTTAGGGTTCCGAATCTACCTAGGGTTAGGGTTATGTTGAGGGTTATGTTTAGAGTTCCGGTTAGGGTTCCAATTTGACCTAGGGTTACGATTATGTGTAGGGCTAGGGTTAGAGATCCGGTTAGGGTTCCGATTGGACCTAGGGTTAGGGTTATGTTGAGGGCTAGGGTTAGAGATTCGGTTAGGGTTACGAATGGACCTAGGGTTAGCGTTATGTTGAGGGCTAGGGTTAGAGAACCGGTTAGGGTTCCGAATTGACCTAGGGTTAGGGATATGTTGAGGGTTAGGTTTAGAGTTCTGGTTAGGGTTACGATTAGACCTAGCGTTAGGGTTATGTTGAGGGCTAGGGTTAGTGATCCGGTTAGGGTTCCGATTCGACCTATGGTTAGGGTTATTATGAGGGCTAGGGTTAGAGATCCGGATAGGGTTCCGAATCGACGTAGGGTTAGGGTTATGTTGTGGACTAGGTTTAGAGATCCGGTTAGGGTTCCGATTGGACCTAGGTTTAGGGTTATGTGTAGGGCAAACTTTAGAGATCCGGTTAGGGTTCCAATTGGACCTAGGGTTAGGGTTATGTTGAGGGCTAGTGTTAGAGACCCGGTTAGGGTTCCGATTGGACCTAGGGTTAGGGTTATGTTGAGGGCCAGGGTTAGAGATCCGGTTAGGGTTCCGATTGGACCTAGGGTTAGGGTTATGTTGAGGGCTAGGGTTAGAGATCCGGTTGGGTTCCGAATCGACCTAGGGTTAGGGTTATGTTGAGGGCTAGGGTTAGAGATCCGGTTGGGTTCCGAATCGACCTAGGGTTAGGGTTATGTTGAGGGCTAGGGTTAGAGATCCGGTTAGGGTTACGAATGGACCTAGGGTGAGGGTTATGTTGAGGGCTAGTGTTAGAGATCCGGTTAGGGTTACGAATGGACCTAGGGTGAGGGTTATGTTGAGGGCTAGGGTTAGAGAACCGGTTAGGGTTCCGAATCAACCTAGGGTTAGGGTTATGTTGAGGCTTAGGTTTAGAGGTCTGGTTAGGGTTACGATTAAACCTAGGGTTAGGGTTATGTTGAGGGCTAGGGTTAGTGATCCGGTTAGGGTTCCGATTCGACCTAGGGTTACGGTTATTATGAGGGCTAGGGTTAGAGATCCGGATAGGGTTCCGAATCGACGTAGGGTTAGGGTTATGTTGAGGACTAGGGTGAGAGATCCGGTTAGGGTTCCGATTGGACCTAGGGTTAGGGTTATGTTGAGGGCTAGGTTTAGAGATCCGGTTAGGGTTCCGATTGGACGTAGGGTTAGGGTTATGTTGAGGGCTAGGGTTAGTGATCTGGTAAGGGTTCCGATTGGACCTAGGGTTAGGGTTATATTGAGGGCTAGGGTTAGAGATCCGGTTAGGGTTCCGAATCGACCTAGGGTTAGGGTTATGTTGAGGGCTAGGGTTAGATATTCGGTTAGGGTTCCGAATCGACCTAGGGTTAGGGTTATGTTCTGGGCTAGGGTTAGATATCCGGTTAGGGTTCCGATTGGACCTAGGGTTAGGGTTATGTTGAGGGCTAGCGTTAGAGATCCGGTTAGGGTTCAGATTGGACCTAGAGTTAGGGTTAAATGTTGGGCTAGGGTTAGATATCCGGTTAGGGTTACGATTAGACCTAGGGTTAGGGTTATGTTGAGGGCTAGGGTTTGAGAACCGGTTAGGGTTCCGATTGGACCTAGGGTTAGGGTTATGTTGAGGGCTAGGGTTAGAGATCCGGTTAGGGTTCCGATTGGACCTAGGGTTAGGGTTATGTTGAGGGCTAGGGTTAGAGAACCGGTTAGGGTTCCGAATCTACCTCGGGTTAAGGTTATGTTGAGGGTTATGTTTAGAGTTCCTGTTAGGGTTCCAATTTGACCTAGGGTTAGGATTATGTGTAGGGCTAGGGTTAGAGATCCGGTTAGGGTTCCGATTGGACCTAGGGTTAGGGTTATGTTGAGGGCTAGGGTTAGAGATTCGGTTAGGGTTACGAATGGACCTAGGGTTAGCGTTATGTTGAGGGCTAGGGTTAGAGATCCGGTTAGGGTTCCGATTGGACCTAGGGTTAGGGTTATGTTGAGGGCCAGGTTTAGAGATCCGGTTAGGGTTCCGATTGGACCTAGGGTTAGGGTTATGTTGAGGGCTAGGGTTAGAGATCCGGTTAGGGTTCCGATTGGACCTAGGGTTAGGGTTATGTTGAGCACTATGGTTAGAGATCCAGTTAGGGTTACGATTGGACCTAGGGTTAGGTTTAGGTTGAGAGCTAGGGTTAGAGATCCGGTTGGGTTCCGAATCGACCTAGGGTTAGGGTTATGTTGAGGGCTAGGGTTAGAGATCCGGTTAGGGTTACGAATGGACCTAGGGTGAGGGTTATGTTGAGGGCTAGGGTTAGAGAACCGGTTAGGGTTCCGAATCAACCTAGGGTTAGGGTTATGTTGAGGCTTAGGTTTAGAGGTCTGGTTAGGGTTACGATTAAACCTAGGGTTAGGGTTATGTTGAGGGCTAGGGTTAGTGATCCGGTTAGGGTTCCGATTCGACCTAGACTTACGGTTATTATGAGGGCTAGGGTTAGAGATCCGGAGAGGGTTCCGAATCGACGTAGGGTTAGGGTTATGTTGGGAATAGGGTGAGATATCCGGTTAGGGTTCCGATTGGACCTAGGGTTAGGGTTATGTTGAGGGCTAGGTTTAGAGATCCGGTTAGGGTTCCGATTGGACGTAGGGTTAGGGTTATGTTGAGGGCTAGGGTTAGTGATCTGGTAAGTGTTCCGATTGGACCTAGGGTTAGGGTTATATTGAGGGCTAGGGGTAGAGATCCGGTTAGGGTTCCGAATCGACCTAGGGTTAGGTTTATGTTGAGGGCTAGGGTTAGATATTCGGTTAGGGTTCCGAATCGACCTAGGGTTAGGGTTATGTTCTGGGCCTGGGTTAGATATCCGGTTAGGGTTCCGATTGGACCTAGGGTTAGGGTTATGTTGAGGGCTAGGGTTAGAGATCCGGTTAGGGTTCAGATTGGACCTAGAGTTAGGGTTAAATGTTGGGCTAGGGTTAGATATCCGGTTAGGGTTACGATTAGACCTAGGGTTAGGGTTATGTTGAGGGCTAGGGTTTGAGAACCGGTTAGGTTTCCGATTGGACCTAGGGTTAGGGTTATGTTGAGGGCTAGGGTTAGAGATCCGGTTAGGGTTCCGATTGGACCTAGGGTTAGGGTTATGTTGAGGGCTAGGGTTAGAGAACCGGTTAGGGTTCCGAATCTACCTAGGGTTAAGGTTATGTTGAGGGTTATGTTTAGAGTTCCTGTTAGGTTTCCAATTTGACCTAGGGTTAGGATTATGTGTAGGGCTAGGGTTAGAGATCCGGTTAGGGTTCCGATTGGACCTAGGGTTAGGGTTATGTTGAGGGCTAGGGTTAGAGATTCGGTTAGGGTTACGAATGGACCTAGGGTTAGCGTTATCTTGAGGGCTAGGGTTAGAGAACCGGTTAGGGTTCCGAATTGACCTAGGGTTAGGGATATGTTGAGGGTTAGGTTTAGAGTTTTGGTTAGGGTTACGATTAGACCTAGCGTTAGGGTTATGTTGAGGGCTAGGGTTAGTGATCCGGTTAGGGTTCCGATTAGACCTATGGTTAGGGTTATTATGAGGGCTAGGGTTAGAGATCCGGATAGGGTTCCGAATCGACGTAGGGTTAGGGTTATGTTGTGGACTAGGTTTAGAGATCCGGTTAGGGTTCCGATTGGACCTAGGTTTAGGGTTATGTGTAGAGCAAACTTTAGAGATCTGGTTAGGGTTCAGATTGGACCTAGAGTTAGGGTTAAATGTTGGGCTAGGGTTAGATATCCGGTTAGGGTTACGATTAGACCTAGGGTTAGGGTTATGTTGAGGGCTAGGGTTAGAGATCCGGTTAGGGTTCCTAATCGACGTAGGGTTAGGGTTATGTTGAGGGCTAGGGTTAGAGATCCGGTTAGGTTTCCGACTGGACCTAGGGCTAGGGTTATGTTGAGGGCTTGGGTTAGAGATCCGGTTAGGGTTCCGATTGGACCTAGGGTTAGGGTTATGTTGAGGGCTAGGGTTAGAGATCCGGTTAGGGTTCCGATTGGACCTAGGGTTAAGGCTATGTTGAGAGCTATGGTTCGAGATCCGGTTAGGGTTCCGATTGGACCTAGGTTTAGGGTTATGTTGAGGGCTAGGGTTAGAGATCCGGATAGGGTTCGGATTAGACCTAGGGTTAGGGTTATGTTGAGGGCTAGGGTTTGAGATCCGGTTAGGGTTCCGATTGGACCTAGGGTTAAGGTTATGTTGAGGGCTAGGGTTAGAGATCCGGTTAGTGTTCCGATTGGACCTAGGGTTAGGGTTATGTGGAGAGCTATGGTTAGAGATCCGGTTAGGTTTCCGAATCGACCTAGGGTTATGGTTATGTTGAGGGAAAGGGTTAGAGATCCGGTTAGGGTTCCTAATCGACCTAGGGTTAGGGTTATGATGAGGGCTAGGGTTATAGATCCGGTTCGCGTTCCGATTGAACCTAGGGTTAGGGTTATGTTGGAAGGCTAGGGTTAGAGATCCGGTTAGGGTTCCGAATCGACCTAGGGTTAGGGTTATGTGTAGGGCTAAGGTTAGAGATCCGGTTAGGGTTACGATTACACCTAGGGTTATGGTTATGTTGAGGGCTAGGGTTAGAGATCCGGTTAGGGTTCCGATTGGACCTAGGGTTAGGGTTAGGTTGAGGGCTAATGTTAGAGATCCGGTTAGGGTTCCGATTGGACCTAGGGTTAGGGTTCTGTTGAGGGCTTGGGTTAGAGATCCGGTTAGGGTTCCGATTGGACCTAGGGTTAGGGTCATGTTGAGGGCTAGGGTTAGAGATCCGGTTAGGGTTCCAATTGGACCTAGGTTTAGGGTTATGTTGAGGGCTAGGTTTAGAGATCCGGTTAGGGTTCCAATTAGACCTAGGGTTAGGGTTATTATGAGGGCTAGGGATAGAGATCCGGTTAGGGTTACGATTGGACCTAGGGTTAGGGTTATGTGGAGGGCTAGGGTTAGAGATCCGGTTAGGGTTCCGATTGGACCTAGGGTTAGGGTTATGTTGAGGGCTAGGGTTAGAGAACCGGTTAGGGTTCCGAATCTACCTAGGGTTAGGGTTATGTTGAGGGTTATGTTTAGAGTTCCGGTTAGGGTTCCAATTTGACCTAGGG
The DNA here is from genome assembly GCF_054644295.1 of Miniopterus natalensis. Lineage (NCBI taxonomy): Eukaryota > Metazoa > Chordata > Mammalia > Chiroptera > Miniopteridae > Miniopterus > Miniopterus natalensis. The sequence continues at coordinate 85,729,346 of NC_142089.1, forward strand.
TTAGGATTATGTGTAGGGCTAGGGTTAGAGATCCGGTTAGGGTTCCGATTGGACCTAGGGTTAGGGTTATGTTGAGGGCTAGGGTTAGAGATTCGGTTAGGGTTACGAATGGACCTAGGGTTAGCGTTATGTTGAGGGCTAGGGTTAGAGAACCGGTTAGGGTTCCGAATTGACCTAGGGTTAGGGATATGTTGAGGGTTAGGTTTAGAGTTCTGGTTAGGGTTACGATTAGACCTAGCGTTAGGGTTATGTTGAGGGCTAGGGTTAGTGATCCGGTTAGGGTTCCGATTCGACCTATGGTTAGGGTTATTATGAGGGCTAGGGTTAGAGATCCGGATAGGGTTCCGAATCGACGTAGGGTTAGGGTTATGTTGTGGACTAGGTTTAGAGATCCGGTTAGGGTTCCGATTGGACCTAGGTTTAGGGTTATGTGTAGGGCAAACTTTAGAGATCCGGTTAGGGTTCCAATTGGACCTAGGGTTAGGGTTATGTTGAGGGCTAGTGTTAGAGACCCGGTTAGGGTTCCGATTGGACCTAGGGTTAGGGTTATGTTGAGGGCCAGGGTTAGAGATCCGGTTAGGGTTCCGATTGGACCTAGGGTTAGGGTTATGTTGAGGGCTAGGGTTAGAGATCCGGTTAGGGTTCCGATTGGACCTAGGGTTAGGGTTATGTTGAGGACTATGGTTAGAGATCCAGTTAGGGTTACGATTGGACCTAGGGTTAGGGTTAGGTTGAGAGCTAGGGTTAGAGATCGGGTTGGGTTCCGAATCGACCTAGGGTTAGGGTTATGTTGAGGGCTAGGGTTAGAGATCCGGTTAGTGTTCCGATTGGACCTTGGGTTAGGGTTATGTGGAGAGCTATGGTTAGAGATCCGGTTAGGTTTCCGAATCGACCTAGGGTTATGGTTATGTTGAGGGAAAGGGTTAGAGATCCGGTTAGGGTTCCTAATCGACCTAGGGTTAGGGTTATGATGAGGGCTAGGGTTATAGATCCGGTTCGCGTTCCGATTGAACCTAGGGTTAGGGTTATGTTGGAAGGCTAGGGTTAGAGATCCGGTTAGGGTTCCGAATCGACCTAGGGTTAGGGTTATGTGTAGGGCTAAGGTTAGAGATCCGGTTAGGGTTACGATTACACCTAGGGTTATGGTTATGTTGAGGGCTAGGGTTAGAGATCCGGTTAGGGTTCCGATTGGACCTAGGGTTAGGGTTAGGTTGAGGGCTAATGTTAGAGATCCGGTTAGGGTTCCGATTGGACCTAGGGTTAGGGTTCTGTTGAGGGCTTGGGTTAGAGATCCGGTTAGGGTTCCGATTGGACCTAGGGTTAGGGTCATGTTGAGGGCTAGGGTTAGAGATCCGGTTAGGGTTCCAATTGGACCTAGGTTTAGGGTTATGTTGAGGGCTAGGTTTAGAGATCCGGTTAGGGTTCCAATTAGACCTAGGGTTAGGGTTATTATGAGGGCTAGGGATAGAGATCCGGTTAGGGTTACGATTGGACCTAGGGTTAGGGTTATGTGGAGGGCTAGGGTTAGAGATCCGGTTAGGGTTCCGATTGGACCTAGGGTTAGGGTTATGTTGAGGGCTAGGGTTAGAGAACCGGTTAGGGTTCCGAATATACCTAGGGTTAGGGTTATGTTGAGGGTTATGTTTAGAGTTCCGGTTAGGGTTCCAATTTGACCTAGGGTTAGGATTATGTGTAGGGCTAGGGTTAGAGATCCGGTTAGGGTTCCGATTGGACCTAGGGTTAGGGTTATGTTGAGGGCTAGGGTTAGAGATTCGGTTAGGGTTACGAATGGACCTAGGGTTAGCGTTATGTTGAGGGCTAGGGTTAGAGAACCGGTTAGGGTTCCGAATTGACCTAGGGTTAGGGATATGTTGAGGGTTAGGTTTAGAGTTCTGGTTAGGGTTACGATTAGACCTAGCGTTAGGGTTATGTTGAGGGCTAGGGTTAGTGATCCGGTTAGGGTTCCGATTCGACCTATGGTTAGGGTTATTATGAGGGCTAGGGTTAGAGATCCGGATAGGGTTCCGAATCGACGTAGGGTTAGGGTTATGTTGTGGACTAGGTTTAGAGATCCGGTTAGGGTTCCGATTGGACCTAGGTTTAGGGTTATGTGTAGGGCAAACTTTAGAGATCCGGTTAGGGTTCCAATTGGACCTAGGGTTAGGGTTATGTTGAGGGCTAGTGTTAGAGACCCGGTTAGGGTTCCGATTGGACCTAGGGTTAGGGTTATGTTGAGGGCCAGGGTTAGAGATCCGGTTAGGGTTCCGATTGGACCTAGGGTTAGGGTTATGTTGAGGGCTAGGGTTAGAGATCCGGTTAGGGTTCCGATTGGACCTAGGGTTAGGGTTATGTTGAGGACTATGGTTAGAGATCCAGTTAGGGTTACGATTGGACCTAGGGTTAGGGTTAGGTTGAGAGCTAGGGTTAGAGATCCGGTTGGGTTCCGAATCGACCTAGGGTTAGGGTTATGTTGAGGGCTAGGGTTAGAGATCCGGTTAGCGTTACGAATGGACCTAGGGTGAGGGTTATGTTGAGGGCTAGGGTTAGAGAACCGGTTAGGGTTTCGAATCAACCTAGGGTTAGGGTTATGTTGAGGCTTAGGTTTAGAGGTCTGGTTAGGGTTACGATTAAACCTAGGGTTAGGGTTATGTTGAGGGCTAGGGTTAGTGATCCGGTTAGGGTTCCGATTCGACCTAGGGTTACGGTTATTATGAGGGCTAGGTTTAGAGATCCGGAGAGGGTTCCGAATCGACGTAGGGTTAGGGTTATGTTGAGGACTAGGGTGAGAGATCCGGTTAGGGTTCCGATTGGACCTAGGGTTAGGGTTATGTTGAGGGCTAGGTTTAGAGATCCGGTTAGGGTTCCGATTGGACATAGGGTTAGGGTTATGTTGAGGGCTAGGGTTAGTGATCTGGTAAGGGTTCCGATTGGACCTAGGGTTAGGGTTATATTGAGGGCTAGGGGTAGAGATCCGGTTAGGGTTCCGAATCGACCTAGGGTTAGGGTTATGTTGAGGGCTAGGGTTAGATATTCGGTTAGGGTTCCCAATCGACCTAGGGTTAGGGTTATGTTCTGGGCTAGGATTAGATATCCGGTTAGGGTTCCGATTGGACCTAGGGTTAGGGTTATGTTGAGGGCTAGGGTTAGAGATCCGGTTGGGGTTCAGATTGGACCTAGAGTTAGGGTTAAATGTTGGGCTAGGGTTAGATATCCGGTTAGGGTTACGATTAGACCTAGGGTTAGGGTTATGTTGAGGGCTAGGGTTTGAGAACCGGTTAGGGTTCCGATTGGACCTAGGGTTAGGGTTATGTTGAGGGCTAGGGTTAGAGATCCGGTTAGGGTTCCGATTGGACCTAGGGTTAGGGTTATGTTGAGGGCTAGGGTTAGAGAACCGGTTAGGGTTCCGAATCTACCTAGGGTTAAGGTTATGTTGAGGGTTATGTTTAGAGTTCCTGTTAGGTTTCCAATTTGACCTACGGTTAGGATTATGTGTAGGGCTAGGGTTAGAGATCCGGTTAGGGTTCCGATTGGACCTAGGGTTAGGGTTATGTTGAGGGCTAGGGTTAGAGATTCGGTTAGGGTTACGAATGGACCTAGGGTTAGCGTTATGTTGAGGGCTAGGGTTAGAGAACCGGTTAGGGTTCCGAATTGACCTAGGGTTAGGGTTATGTTGAGGGCTAAGGTTAGAGATCCGGTTAGGGTTACGATTAGACCTAGGGTTAGGGTTATGTTGAGCGCTACGGTTAGAGATCCGGTTAGGGTTCCGATTGGACCTAGAGTTAGGGTTATGTTGAATGCTAAGGTTACAGATCCGGTAGGGTTCTGATTGGACCTAGGGTTAGGGTTATGTATAGGGCTAGGGTTAGAGATCCAGTTAGGGTTTTGATTGGACCTAGGGTTAGGGATATGTTGAGGACTAGTGTTAGAGATCCGGTTAGGATTCCGATTGGACCTAGGGTTAGGGTTATGTTGAGGGCTAGGGTTAGAGATCGGGTTAGGGTTACGATTGGACCTAGGTTTAGGGTTATGTTGAGGGCTAGGGTTAGAGATCCGGTTAGGTTTACGATTGGACCGAGGGTTAGGGTTATGTTGAGGGCTAGGGTTAGAGATCCGGTTAGGGTTCCTATTGGTCCTAGGGTTAGGGTTATGTTGAGGGCTAGGTTTAGAGATCCGGTTAGGGATATGATTGGACCTAGGGTTAGGGTTATGATGAGGGCTAGAGTTAGAGATCCGCATAGGGTTCCGATTGGACCTAGGGTTAGGGTTATATTGAGGGCTAGGGTTAGAGATCCGGTTAGGGTTCCGAATCGACCTAGGGTTAGGGTTATGTTGAGGGCTGGGGTAAGATATTCGGTTAGGGTTCCGAATCGACCTAGGGTTAGGGTTATGTTCTGGGCTAGGGTTAGATATCCAGTTAGGGTTCCGATTGGACCTAGGGTTAGGGTTATGTTGAGGTCTAGGGTTAGAGATCCGGTTAGGGTTCAGATTGGACCTAGAGTTAGGGTTAAATGTTGGGCTAGGGTTAGATATCCGGTTAGGGTTACGATTAGACCTAGGGTTAGGATTATGTTGAGGGCTAGGGTTAGAGATCCGGTTAGGGTTCCTAATCGACGTAGGGTTAGGGTTATGTTGAGGGCTAGGGTTAGAGATCCGGTTAGGGTTCCGATTGGACCTAGGGCTAGGGTTATGTTGAGGGCTTGGGTTAGAGATCCGGTTAGGGTTCCGATTGGACCTAAGGTTAGGGTTATGTTGAGGGCTAGCGTTAGAGATCCGGTTAGGGTTCCGATTGGACCTAGGGTTAAGGCTATGTTGAGAGCTATGGTTCGAGATCCGGTTAGGGTTCCGATTGGACCTAGGATTAGGGTTATGTTGAGGGCTAGGGTTAGAGATCCGGTTAGGGTTCGGATTAGACCTAGGGTGAGGGTTATGTTGAGGGCTAGGGTTAGATATCCATTTACGGTTACGATTGGACCTAGGGTTAGGGTTATGTGGATGGCTAGGGTTAGAGATCCGGTTTGGGTTCCAATTGGAACTAGGGTTAGGGTTATGTGGAGAGCTATGTTTAGAGATCCGGTTAGGTTTCCGAATCGACCTAGGGTTAGGGTTATGTTGAGAGAAAGGGTTAGAGATCCGGTTAGGGTTCCGAATCGACCTAGGGTTAGGGTTATGATGAGGGCTATGGTTATAGATCCGGTTCGCGTTCCGATTGGACCTAGGATTAGGGTTATGTTGGAAGGCTAGGGTTAGAGATCCGGTTAGGGTTCCGAATCGACCTATGGTTAGGGTTATTATGAGGGCTAGGGTTAGAGATCCGGATAGGGTTCCGAATCGACGTAGGGTTAGGGTTATGTTGTGGACTAGGGTTAGAGATCCGGTTAGGGTTCCGATTGGACCTAGGTTTAGGGTTATGTGTAGGGCAAACTTTAGAGATCCGGTTAGGGTTCCAATTGGACCTAGGGTTAGGGTTATGTTGAGGGCTAGTGTTAGAGACCCGGTTAGGGTTCCGATTGGACCTAGGGTTAGGGTTATGTTGAGGGCTAGGGTTAGAGATCCGGTTAGGGTTCCGAATCGACCTAGGGTTAGGGTTATGTTGAGGGTTATGTTTAGAGTTCCGGTTAGGGTTCCAATTTGACCTAGGGTTAGGATTATGTGTAGGGCTAGGGTTAGAGATCCGGTTAGGGTTCCGATTGGACCTAGGGTTAGGGTTATGTTGAGGGCTAGGGTTAGAGATTCGGTTAGGGTTACGATTGGACCTAGGGTTAGGGTTATGTTGAGGGCTAGGGTTCGAGATCCGGTTAGGGTTCCGATTGGACCTAGGGTTAGCGTTATGTTGAGGGCTAGGGTTAGAGAACTGGTTAGGGTTCCGAATTGACCTAGAGTTAGGGATATGTTGAGGGTTAGGTTTAGAGTTCTGGTTAGGGTTACGATTAGACCTAGCGTTAGGGTTATGTTGAGGGCTAGGGTTAGTGATCCGGTTAGGGTTCCGATTCGACCTATGGTTAGGGTTATTATGAGGGCTAGGGTTAGAGATCAGGATAGGGTTCCGAATCGACGTAGGGTTAGGGTTATGTTGTGGACTAGGGTTAGATATCCGGTTAGGGTTCCGATTGGACCTAGGTTTAGGGTTATGTGTAGGGCAAACTTTAGAGATCCGGTTAGGGTTCCAATTGGACCTAGGGTTAGGGTTATGTTGAGGGCTAGTGTTAGAGACCCGGTTAGGGTTCCGATTGGACCTAGGGTTAGGGTTATGTTGAGGGCTAGGGTTAGAGATCCGGTTAGGGTTCCGATTGGACCTAGGGTTAGGGTTTTGTTGAGGGCTAGGGTTAGAGATCCGGTTAAGGTTCCGATTGGACCTAGGGTTAGGGTTATGTTGAGGACTATGGTTAGAGATCCAGTTAGGGTTACGATTGGATCTAGGGTTAGGGTTAGGTTGAGAGCTAGGGTTAGAGATCCGGTTGGGTTCCGAATCGACCTAGGGTTAGGGTTATGGTGAGGGCTAGGGTTAGAGATCCGGTTAGGGTTACGAATGGACGTAGGGTGAGGGTTATGTTGAGGGCTAGGTTTAGAGAACCGGTTAGGGTTCCGAATCAACCTAGGGTTAGGGTTATGTTGAGACTTAGGTTTAAAGGTCTGGTTAGGGTTACGATTAAACCTAGGGTTAGGGTTATGTTGAGGGCTAGGGTTAGTGATCCGGTTAGGGTTCCGATTCGACCTAGGGTTACGGTTATTATGAGGGCTAGGGTTAGAGATCCGGAGAGGGTTCCGAATCGACGTAGGGTTCGGGTTATGTTGAGGACTAGGGTGAGAGATCCGGTAGGGTTCCGATTGGACCTAGGGTTAGGGTTATGTTGAGGGCTAGGTTTAGAGATCCAGTTAGGGTTCCGATTGGACGTAGGGTTAGGGTTATGTTGAGGGCTAGGGTTAGTGATCTGGTAAGGGTTCCGATTGGATCTAGGGTTAGGGTTATATTGAGGGCTAGGGTTAGAGATCCGGTTAGGGTTCCGAATCGACCTAGGGTTAGGGTTATGTTGAGGGCTGGGGTAAGATATTCGGTTAGGGTTCCGAATCGACCTAGGGTTAGGGTTATGTTCTGGGCTAGGGTTAGATATCCGGTTAGGGTTCCGATTGGACCTAGGGTTAGGGTTATGTTGAGGGCTAGGGTTAGAGATCCGGTTAGGGTTCAGATTGGACCTAGAGTTAGGGTTAAATGTTGGGCTAGGGTTAGATATCCGGTTAGGGTTACGATTAGACCTAGGGTTAGGATTATGTTGAGGGCTAGGGTTAGAGATCCGGTTAGGGTTCCTAATCGACGTAGGGTTAGGGTTATGTTGAGGGCTAGGGTTAGAGATCCGGTTAGGGTTCCGATTGGACCTAGGGCTAGGGTTATGTGGATGGCTAGGGTTAGAGATCCGGTTTGGGTTCCAATTGGACCTAGGGTTAGGGTTATGATGAGGGCTAGGGTTAGAGATCCGGATAGGGTTCCGATTGGACCTAGGGTTAGGGTTATGTTGAGGGCTAGGGTTTGAGATCCGGTTAGGGTTCCGATTGGACCTAGGGTTACTGTTATGTTGAGGGCTAGGGTTAGAGATCCGGTTAGGATTCCGATTAGACCGGGGTTAGGGTTATGTGTAGGGCTAGGGTTAGAGATCAGGTTAGGGTTCCGTTTGGACCTAGGGTTAGCGTTATGTTGAAAGCTAGGGTTAGAGATACTCTTAGGGTTCCGATTGGACCTAGGGTTAGGGATATGTTGAGGACTAGTGTTAGAGATCCGGTTAGGGTTCCGATTGGACCTAGGGTTAGGGTTATGTTGAGGGCTAGGGTTAGAGATCCGGTTAGGGTTACGATTGGACCTAGGTTTAGGGTTATGTTGAGGGCTAGGGTTAGAGATCCGGTTAGGTTTACGATTGGACCGAGGGTTAGGGTTATGTTGAGGGCTAGGGTTAGAGATCCGGTTAGGGTTCCTATTGGTCCTAGGTTTAGGGTTATGTTGAGGACTAGGGTTAGAGATCCGGTTAGGGATATGATTGGACCTAGGGTTAGGGTTATGATGAGGGCTAGGGTTAGAGATCTGCATAGGGTTCCGATTGGACCTAGGGTTAGGGTTATGTTGAGGGCTAGGGTTTGAGATCCGGTTAGGGTTCCTATTGGACCTAGAGTTACGGTTATGTTGAGGGCTAGGGTTAGAGATCCGGTTAGGGTTCCGATTGGACCTAGGGTTAGGGTTATGTGTAGGGCTAGGGTTAGAGATCAGGTTAGGGTTCCGATTGGACCTAGGGTTCGGGTTATGTGTAGGGGTAGGGTTAGAGTTCCGGATAGGGTTCCGATTGTACCTAGGGTTAGGGTTATTGTAGGGCTAGGTTTAGAGATCCGGTTAGGGTTCCGATTGGACCTAGGGTTAGGGTTATGTTGAGGGCTAGGGTTAGGGATCCGGTTAGGGTTCCGATTGGACCTAGGGTTAGGGTTATGTTGAGGGCTAGGGTTAGAGATCCGGTTAGGGTTACGATTGGACCTAGGTTTAGAGTTATGTTGAGGGCTAGGGTTAGAGATCCGGTTAGGTTTCCGATTGGACCTAGGGTTAGGGTTATGTTGAGGGCTAAGGTTAGAGATCCGGTTAGGGTTACGATTAGACCTAGGGTTAGGGTTATGTTGAGGGCTAGGGTTAGAGATCCGGTTAGGGTTCCGATTGGACCTAGGGTTAGGGTTATGTTGAATGCTAAGTTTAGAGATCGGGTAGGGTTCTGATTGGACCTAGGGTTAGGGTTATGTATAGGGCTAGGGTTAGAGATCTAGTTAGGGTTTTGATTGGACCTAGGGTTAGGGTTATGTTGAGGGCTAGGGTTAAAGAACCGGTTAGGGTTCCGATTGGACCTACGGTGAGTGTTATGTTGAGGGCTAGGGTTAGAGATCCGGTTAGGGTTCCGATTGGACCTAGGGTTAGGGATATGTTGAGGGCTAGGGTTAGAGATCCGGTTAGGGTTACCATTGGACCTAGGGTTAGGGTTATGTTGAGGGATAGGGTAAGAAAACCGGTTAGGGTTCCGATTGGACCTAGGGTTAGGTTTATGTTGAGGGCTACGGTTAGAGATCCTGTTAGGGTTCCCATTGGACCTAGGGTTAGGGTTATGTTCAGGGCTAGGGTTATAGATCCGGTTAGGGTTACGATTGTACCGAGGGTTAGGGTTATGTTGGGGCTAGGGTTAGAGATCCGGTTAGGGTTCCAATTAGAGCTAGGGATAGGGTTATGTTGAGAGGTAGGGATAGAGATCCGGTTAGGGTTACGATTGGACCTACGGTTAGGGTTATGTGGAGGGCTAGGGTTAGAGATTCGGTTAGGATTCCGATTGGACCTAGGGTTAGGGCTATGCTGAGGACTAGGTTTAGAGATCCGGTTAGGTTTCCGAATCGAGCTAGAGTTAGGGTTATGTTGAGGGCTAGGGTAAGAGATCCCGTTAGGGTTCCGAATCGACCTACGGTTAGGGTTATGTTGAGGGCTAGGGTTAGAGATCCGGTTAGGGTTCCGATTGGACATAGGGTTAGGGTTATATTGAGGGCTAGGGTTAGTGATCCGGTTAGGGTTCCGATTGGACCTAGGGTTAGGGTTATGATGAGGGCTCGGGTTAAAGATCCGGATAGGGTTCCGAATCGACCTAGCGTTATGGGTTATGTTGAGGGCTAGGGTTAGAGATCCGGTTAGGGTTACGATTGGTCCTAGGGTTAGGGTTATGTTGAGGGCTAGGGTTAGAGATCCAGTTAGGGATACGATTGGACCTAGGGTTAGGGTTATGATGAGGGCTAGGGTTAGAGATCCGGATAGGGTTCCGATTGGACCTAGGGTTAGGGTTATGTTGAGGGCTAGGGTTTGAGATCCGGTTAGGGTTCCGATTGGACCTAGGGTTACTGTTATGTTGAGGGCTAGGGTTAGAGATCCGGTTAGGGTTCCGATTAGACCTAGGGTTAGGGTTATGTGTAGGGCTAGGGTTAGAGATCAGGTTAGGGTTCCGATTGGACCTAGGGTTAGCGTTATGTTGAAGGCTAGGGCTAGAGATACTCTTAGGGTTCCGATTGGACCTAGGGTTAGGCATATGTTGAGGACTAATGTTAGAGATCCGGTTAGGGTTCCGATTGGACCTAGGGTTAGGGTTATGTTGAGGGCTAGGGTTAGAGATCCGGTTAGGGTTACGATTGGACCTAGGGTTAGGGATATGTTGAGGACTAGTGTTAGAGATCCGGTTAGGGTTCCGATTGGACCTAGGGTTAGGGTTATGTTGAGGGCTAGGGTTAGAGATCCGGTTAGAGTTACGATTGGACCTAGGTTTAGGGTTATGTTGAGGGCTAGGGTTAGAGATCCGGTTAGGTTTACGATTGGACCGAGGGTTAGGGTTATGTTGAGTTCTAGGGTTAGAGATCCGGTTAGGGTTCCTATTGGTCCTAGGGTTAGGGTTATGTTGAGGGCTAGGGTTAGAGATCCGGTTAGGGATATGATTGGACCTAGGGTTAGGGTTATGATGAGGGCTAGGGTTAGAGATCCGCATAGGGTTCCGATTGGACCTAGGGTTAGGGTTATGTTGAGGGCTAGGGTTTGAGATCCGGTTAGGGTTCCTATTGGACCTAGGGTTACGGTTATGTTGAGGGCTAGGGTTAGAGATCCGGTTAGGGTTCCGATTGGACCTAGGGTTAGGGTTATGTGTAGGGCTAGGGTTAGAGATCAGGTTAGGGTTCCGATTGGACCTAGGGTTCGGGTTATGTGTAGGGGTAGGGTTAGAGTTCCGGATAGGGTTCCGATTGTACCTAGGGTTAGGGTTATTGTAGGGCTAGGGTTAGAGATCCGGTTAGGGATCCGATTGGACCTAGGGTTAGGGTTATGTTGAGGGCTAGGGTTAGTGATCCGGTTAGGGTTCCGATTGGACCTAGGGTTAGGGTTATGTTGAGGGCTAGGGTTAGAGATCCGGTTAGGGTTACGATTGGACCTAGGTTTAGAGTTATGTTGAGGGCTACGGTTAGAGATCCGGTTAGGGTTCCGATTGGTTCTAGGGTTAGGGTTATGTTGAGGGCTAAGGTTAGAGATCCGGTTAGGGTTACGATTAGACCTAGGGTTAGGGTTATGTTGAGGGCTAGGGTTAGAGATCCGGTTAGGATTCCGATTGGACCTAGGGTTAGGGTTATGTTGAATGCTAAGGTTAGAGATCCGGTAGGGTTCTGATTGGAACTAGGGTTAGGGTTATGTATAGGGCTAGGGTTAGAGATCTAGTTAGGGTTTTGATTGGACTTAGGGTTAGGGTTATGTTGAGGGCTAGGGTTAAAGAACCGGTTAGGGTTCCGATTGGACCTACGGTGAGTGTTATGTTGAGGGCTAGGGTTAGAGATCCGGTTAGGGTTCCGATTGGACCTAGGGTTAGGGATATGTTGAGGGCTAGGGTTAGAGATCCGGTTAGGGTTACCATTGGACCTAGGGTTAGGGTTATGTTGAGGGCTACGGTTAGAGACCCTGTTAGGGTTCCCATTGGACCTAGGGTTAGGGTTATGTTCAGGGCTAGGGTTATATCCGGTTAGGGTTACGATTGTACCTAGGGTTAGGGTTATGTTGGTGGCTAGGGTTAGAGATCCGGTTAGGGTTCCAATTAGAGCTAGGGATAGGGTTATGTTGAGAGGTAGGGATAGAGATCCGGTTAGGGTTACGATTGGACCTACGGTTAGGGTTATGTGGAGGGCTAGGGTTAGAGATTCGGTAGGATTCCGATTGGACCTAGGGTTAGGGCTATGCTGAGGACTAGGTTTAGAGATCCGGTTAGGTTTCCGAATCGAGCTAGGGTTAGGGTTATGTTGAGGGCTAGGGTAAGAGATCCCGTTAGGGTTCCGAATCGACCTACGGTTAGGGTTATGTTGAGGGCTAGGGTTAGAGATCCGGTTAGGGTTCCGATTGGACCTAGGGTTAGGGTTATGTTGAGGGTTAGGGTTAGTGATCCGGTTAGGGTTCCGATTGGACCTAGGGTTAGGGTTATGATGAGGGCTCGGGTTAAAGATCCGGATAGGGTTCCGAATCGACCTAGCGTTATGGGTTATGTTGAGGGCTAGGGTTAGAGATCCGGTTAGGGTTACGATTGGTCCTAGGGTTAGGGTTATGTTGAGGGCTAGGGTTAGAGATCAGGTTAGGGTTCCGATTGGACCTATGGTTAGCGTTATGTTGAAGGCTAGGGTTAGAGATACTCTTAGGGTTCCGATTGGACCTAGGGTTAGGGATATGTTGAGGACTAGTGTTAGAGATCCGGTTAGGGTTCCGATTGGACCTAGGGTTAGGGTTATGTTGAGGGCTAGCGTTAGAGATCCGGTTAGGTTTACGATTGGACCGAGGGTTAGGGTTATGTTGAGGGCTAGGGTTAGAGATCCGGTTAGGGTTCCTATTGGTCCTAGGGATAGGGTTATGTTGAGGGCTAGGGTTAGAGATCCGGTTAGGGTTCCGATTGGACCTAGGGTTCGGGTTATGTGTAGGAGTAGGGTTAGAGTTCCGGATAGGGTTCCGATTGTACCTAGGGTTAGGCTTATTGTAGGGCTAGGGTTAGAGATCCGGTTAGGGTTCCGATTGGACCTAGGGTTAGGGTTATGTTGAGGGCTAGGGTTAGTGATCCGGTTAGGGTTCCGATTGGACCTAGGGTTAGGGTTATGTTCAGGGCTAGGGTTAGAGATTCGGTTCGGGTTCCGATTGGACCTAGGGTTAGGGTTATTTTGAGGGCAAGGGTTAGAGATCCGGTTAGGGTTCCAATTAGAGCTAGGGATAGGGTTATTTTGAGGGCTAGGGATAGAGATCCGGTTAGGGTTACGATTGGACCTAGGGTTAGGGTTATGTGTAGGGCTAGGGTAAGAGATCAGGTTAGGGTTCCGATTGGACCTGGGGTTAGCGTTATGTTGAAGGCTAGGGTTAGAGATCCTCTTAGGGTTCCGATTGGACCTAGGGTTAGGGATATGTTGAGGAGTAGGGTTAGAGATCCGGTTAGGGTTCCGATTGGAGCTAGGGTTAGGGTTATGTTGAGGGCTAGGGTTAGATATCCGGTTTGGGTTACGATTGGACCTAGGGTTACGGTTATTTTGAGGGCTAGGGTTGGGGAACCGGTTTGGGTTCCGAATCGACCTAGGGTTAGGGCTATGTTGAGGGCTAGGGTTACAGATCCGGTTAGGGTTCCGATTGGAGCTAGGGTTAGGGTTATGTTGAGAGCTAGGGTTAGAGATCCGGTTAGGGTTACGATTGGACCTACGGTTAGGGTTATGATGAGGGCTAGGGTTAGAGATCCGGATAGGGTTCCATTGGACCTAGGGTTAGGGTTATGTTGAGGGCTAATGTTTGAGATCCGGTTAGGTTTCCGAATCGACCTAAGGTTACGGTTATGCTGAGGGCTATTGTTAGACATCCGGTTACGGTTCCGATTAGACCTAGGGTTAGGGTTATGTTGAGGGCTAGGGTTAGAGATCCGGTTAGGGTTACGATAGGACCTAGGGTTAGGGTTATGTATAGGGCTAGGGTTAGAGATCCGGTTAGGGTTAAGATTAGGCCTAGGGTTAGGGTTATGTTTAGGGATATGGTTAGAGATCCGGTTAGGGTTCCGATTGGACCTAGGGTAACGGTTTTGTTCAGGGCTAGGGTTAGAGATCCGATTAGGGTTCCGAATCGACATAGGGTTAGGGTTATGTTGAGGGCTAGGGTTAGAGATCCGGTTAGGGTTCCGCTTGTACCTAGGGTTAGGGTTATGTTGAGGGGTAGGGTTAGAGATCCCGTTAGGGTTCCGATTGGACCTAGGGTCAGGGTTATGTTGAGGGCTAGGTTTAGAGATCCGGTTACGGTTTCGATTGGACCTAGGGTTAGGTTTATGTTGAGGGCTAGGGTTAGAGATCCGGTTAGGGTTCCGATTGGACTTAGGGTTACGGTTATTTTGAGGCCTAGGGTTAGAGATCCGGTTAGGGTTCCGATTGGACCTAGGGTTAGGGTTATGTTGAGAGCGACGGTTAGAAATCCGGTTAGGGTTCCGATTGGATTTACGGTTAGGGTTATGTTGAGGGCTAGGGTTAGAGATCCGGTTAGGGTTACGATTAGACCTAGGGTTAGGGTTATGATGAGGGCTATTGTTAGAGATCTGGTTAGGGTTCCGATTGGACCTAGGGTTAGGGTTATGTTGAAGGCTAGGGTTAGAGAACGGGTTAGGGTTCCGATTGGACCTAGGGTTAGGGTTATGTTGAGGGCTAGGGTTAGAGATCCGGTTAGGGTTCCGAATCGACCTAGGGTTAGGGTTTTGTTGAGGGCTAGGGTTTGAGATCCGGTTATGGTTCCGATTGGACCTAGGGTTAGGGTTATGTATAGGGATAGGTTTAGAGATCCTGTTAGGGTTACGATTAGACCTAGGGTTAGGGTTATGTTGAGGGCTAGGGTTAGAGATCCGGTTACGATTCCGATATGTCCTAGGGTTCGGTTTATATTGAGGGGTAGGGTTAGAGATCCGGGTAGGGTTCCGATTGGACCTAGGGTTAGGGTTATGTATATGGCTAAGGTTAGAGATCCGATTAGGGTTACGATTGGACTTAGGGTTAGGGTTATGTTGAGGGCTAGTGTTAGAGTTCAGGTTAGGTGTCCCATTGGACCTAGGGTTAGGGTTAGGATCAGGGCTAGGGTTAGAGATCCGTTTAGGGTTACGATTGGACGTAGGGTTAGGGTTATGTTGAGGGATAGGGTTAGAGAACCTGTTAGGGTTCCGATTGGACCTTGAGTTAGGGCTATGTTGAGGGCTAGGGTTAGAGATCCGGTTAGGGTTCCGATTGGACCTAGGGTTAGGGTTATGTTGAGGGCTAGGGTTAGAGTTCCGGTTAGGGTTACGATGGGACCTAGGTTTAGGGTTATGTTGAGGGATAGGGTTAGAGATCCGGTTAGGGTTACGATGGGACCTAGGGTTAGTGTTATGTTGAGGGTTAGGGTTAGAGATCCGAGTAGGATTCCGATTTGACCTAGGGTTACGGTTTTGTTGAGGGCTAATGTTTGAGATCCGGTTAGGTTTCCGAATCGACCTAAGGTTACGGTTATGCTGAGGGCTAGGGTTAGAGATCCGGTTAGGGTTCCGATTGGACCTAGGGTTAGGGTTATGTGTAGGGCTAGGTTTAGAGATCCCGTTAGGGTTCCGATTGGACCTAGGGTTAGGGTTATGTTGAGGGCTAATGTTAGACATCAGGTTA
Source organism: Miniopterus natalensis (assembly GCF_054644295.1). Taxonomy (NCBI): domain Eukaryota; kingdom Metazoa; phylum Chordata; class Mammalia; order Chiroptera; family Miniopteridae; genus Miniopterus; species Miniopterus natalensis. The sequence continues at coordinate 85,744,553 of NC_142089.1, forward strand.
GGGTTCCGATTGGACCTAGGGTTAGGGTTATGTTGAGGGCTAATGTTAGACATCAGGTTAGGGTTCCGAATCCACCTAGGGTTAGGGTTATGTTGAGGGCTAGGGTTAGAGGTCCGGTTAGGGTTCCGAATCGACCTAGGGTTAGGGTTATATGTAGGGTTAGGTTTAGAGATCCGGTTATGGTTCCGATTGGACCTAGGGTTAGGGTTATGTGTAGGGCTAGGTTTAGAGATCCCGTTAGGGTTCCGATTGGACCTAGGGTTAGGGTTATGTTGAGGGCTAATGTTAGAGATCCGGTTAGGGTTCCGATTGGGCCTAGGTTTAGGATTATGTTGATGGCTAGGGTTAGAGATCCAGTTAGGGTTCCTATTGGACCTAGGGTTAGAGTTATATTGAGGGCTAGAGTTAGAGATCCGGTTAGGATTCCGAATGGACCTAGGGTTAGGGTTATGTTGAGGGCTAGGTTTAGAGATCCGGTTAGGGTTCCGATTGGACCTAGGGTTAGGGTTATGTGTAGGGCTAGGGTTAGAGATCCGGTTAGGGTTCCGAATGGACCTAAGGTTATGGTTATGTTGAGGGCTAGGGTTAGAGATCCGGTTAGGGTTACGATTAGACCTAGGGTTAGGGTTATGTTGAGGGCAAAGGTTAGAGAACTGGTTAGGGTTCCGATTGGACCTAGGGTTAGGGCTATGTTGAGGGCTAGGGTTAGACATCCGGTTAGGGTTCCGATTGGACCTAGGGTAAGGGTTTTGTGGAGGGCTAGGTTTAGAGATTTGGTTAGGTTTCCGATTGGACCTAAGGTTAGGGTTATGTGTAGGGCTAGGGTTAGAGATCCGGTTAGGGTTCCGATTGGACCTAGGGTTAGGGTTATCTTGAGAGCTAGGGTTAGAGATCCGGTTAGGGTTCTGATTGGAGCTAGGGTTAGGGTTATGTTGAGAGCTAGGGTTAGAGATCCGGTTAGGGTTACGATTGGACCTAAGGTTAGGGTTATGATGAGGGCCAAGGTTAGATATCCGGATAGGGTTCCATTGGACCTAGGGTTAGGGTTATGTTGAGGGCTAATGTTTGAGATCCGGATAGGTTTCCGAATCGACCTAAGGTTACGGTTATGCTGAGGGTTAGGGTTAGAGATCCGGTTAGGGTTCCGATTGGACCTAGGGTTAGGGTTATGTGTAGGGCTAGGTTTAGAGATCCCGTTAAGGTTCCGATTGGACCTAGGGTTAGGGTTATGTTGAGGGCTAGGATTAGAGGTCCGGTTAGGGTTCCGATTGGACCTAGGGTTAGGGTTATGTTGAGGGCTAATGTTAGACATCAGGTTAGGGTTCCGATTGGACCTAGGGTTAGGGTTATGTTGAGGGCTAATGTTAGACATCAGGTTAGGGTTCCGAATCCACCTAGGGTTAGGGTTATGTTGAGGTCTAGGTTTAGAGATCCGGTTAGGGTTCCGAATCGACCTAGGGTTAATGTTATATGTAGGGCTAGGGTTAGAGATCCAGTTATGGTTCCGATTGGACCTAGGGTTAGGGTTAGGTTGAGGGCTAGGGTTAGAGATCCGTTTAGGTTTCCGATTGGACCTAGCGTTAGGGTTAAGTTGAGGGCTAGGGTTAGAGATCCGGTTAGGGTTATGATTAGACCTAGGGTTAGGGTTATGTTGAGGGCTAGGGTTAGAGATCCGGTTAGGGTTCCGATTGGACCTAGGGTTCGGGTTATGTGTAGGGGTAGGGTTAGAGTTCCGGTTAGGGTTCCGATTGTACCTATGGTTAGGGTTATGTGTAGGGCTAGGGTTAGAGATCCGGTTAGGGTTCCGATTGGACCTAGGGTTAGGGTTATGTTGAGGGCTAGGGTTAGTGATCCGGTTAGGGTTCCGATTGGACCTAGGGTTATGGTTATGTTGAGGGCTAATGTTAGAGATCCGGTTAGGGTTCCGATTGGACCTAGGGTTAGGGTTATGTTCAGGGCTAGGGTTAGAGATTCGGTTCGGGTTCCGATTGGACCTAGGGTTAGGGTTATGTTGAGGGAAAGGGCTAGAGATCCTGTTAGGGTTCCGATTAGAGCTAGGGATAGGGTTATGTTGAGGGCTAGGGATAGATATCCGGTTAGGGTTACGATTCGACCTAGGGTTAGGGCTATGTTGAGGACTAGGTTTAGAGATCCGGTTAGGTTTCCGAATCGAGCTAGGGTTAGGGTTATGTTGAGGGCTAGGGTAAGTGATCCCGTTAGGGTTCCGAATCGACCTACGGTTAGGGTTATGTTGAGGGCTAGGGTTAGAGATCCGGTTAGGGTTCCGATTGGACCTAGGGTTAGGGTTATGTTGAGGGCTAGGGTTAGTGACCCGGTTAGGGTTCCGATTGGACCTAGGGTTAGGGTTATGATGAGGGCTCGGGTTAAAGATCCGGATAGGGTTCCGAATCGACCTAGCGTTATGGGTTATGTTGAGGGCTAGGGTTAGAGATCCGGTTAGGGTTACGATTGGTCCTAGGGTTAGGGTTATGTTGAGTGCTAGGGTTAGAGATCTGGTTAGGGATACGATTGTACCTAGGGCTAGGGTTATGATGAGGGCTAGGGTTAGAGATCCGGATAGGGTTCCGATTGGACCTAGGGTTAGGGTTATGTTGAGGGCTAGGGTTTGTGATCCGGTTAGGGTTCCGATTGGACCTAGGGTTACGGTTATGTTGAGGGCTAGGGTTAGAGATCCGGTTAGTGTTCCGATTGGACCTAGTGTTAGGGTTAAGTGTAGGGCTAGGGTTAGAGATCAGGTTAGGGTTCCGATTGGACCTAGGGTTAGCGTTATGTTGAAGGCTAGGGTTAGAGATCCTCTTAGGGTTCCGATTGGACCTAGGGTTAGGGATATGTTGAGGACTAGGTTTAGAGATCCGGTTAGGGTTCCGATTGGACCTAGGGTTAGGATTATGTTGAGGGCTAGGGTTAGAGATCCGGTTAGGGTTACGATTGGGCCTAGGTTTAGAGTTATGTTGAGGGCTAGGGTTAGAGATCCGGTTAGGTTTACGATTGGACCAAGGGTTAGGGTTATGTTGAGGGCTAGGGTTAGAGATCCGGTTAGGGTTCCGATTGGACCTAGGGTTAGGGTTATGTTGAGGGCTAAGGTTAGAGATCCGGTTAGGGTTACGATTAGACCTAGGGTTAGGGTTATGTTGAGGGCTAGGGTTAGAGATCCGGTTAGGGTTCCGATTGGACCTAGAGTTAGGGTTATGTTGAATGCTAAGGTTAGAGATCCGGTAGGGTTCTGATTGGACCTAGGGTTAGGGTTATGTATAGGGCTAGGGTTAGAGATCCAGTTAGGGTTTTGATTGGACCTAGGGTTAGGGTTATGTTGAGGGCTAGGGTTAAAGAACCGGTTAGGGTTCCGATTGGACCTACGGTGAGAGTTATGTTGAGGGCTAGGGTTAGAGATCCGGTTAGGGTTCCGATTGGAGCTAGGGTTAGGGATATGTTGATGGCTAGGGTTAGAGATCCGGTTAGGGTTACCATTGGACCTAGGGTTAGGGTTATGTTGAGGGATAGGGTTAGAAAACCGGTTAGGGTTCCGATTGGACCTAGGGTTAGGTTTATGTTGAGGGCTACGGTTAGAGATCCTGTTAGGGTTCCCATTGGACCTAGGGTTAGGGTTATGTTCAGGGCTAGGGTTATAGATCCGGTTAGGGTTACGATTGTACCGAGGGTTAGGGTTATGTTGGTGGCTAGGGTTAGAGATCCGGTTAGGGTTCCAATTAGAGCTAGGGATAGGGTTATGTTGAGGGGTAGGGATAGAGATCCGGTTAGGGTTACGATTGGACCTACGGTTAGGGTTATGTGGAGGGCTAGGGTTAGAGATTCGGTTAGGATTCCGATTGGACCTAGGGTTAGGGCTATGCTGAGGACTAGGTTTAGAGATCCGGTTAGGTTTCCGAATCGAGCTAGGGTTAGGGTTATGTTGAGGGCTAGGGTAAGAGATCCCGTTAGGGTTCCGAATCGACCTACGGTTAGGGTTATGTTGAGGGCTAGGGTTAGAGATCCGGTTAGGGTTCCGATTGGACCTAGGGTTAGGGTTATGTTGAGGGCTAGGGTTAGTGATCCGGTTAGGGTTCCGATTGGACCTAGGGTTAGGGTTATGATGAGGGCTCGGGTTAAAGATCCGGATAGGGTTCCGAATCGACCTAGCGTTATGGGTTATGTTGAGGGCTAGGGTTAGAGATCCGGTTAGGGTTACGATTGGTCCTAGGGTTAGGGTTATGTTGAGGGCTAGGGTTAGAGATTCAGTTAGGGATACGATTGGACCTAGGGTTAGGGTTATGATGAGGGCTAGGGTTAGAGATCCGGATAGGGTTCCGATTGGACCTAGGGTTAGAGTTATGTTGAGGGCTAGGGTTTGAGATCCGGTTAGGGTTCCGATTGGACCTAGGGTTACTGTTATGTTGAGGGCTAGGTTTAGAGATCCGGTTAGGGTTCCGATTGGACGTAGGGTTAGGGTTATGTTGAGGGCTAGGGTTAGTGATCTGGTAAGGGTTCCGATTGGACCTAGGGTTAGGGTTATGTTGAGGGCTAGGGTTAGTGATCCGGTAAGGGTTCCGATTGGACCTAGGGTTAGGGTTATATTGAGGGCTAATGTTAGAGACCCGGTTAGGATTCCAATTGGACCTAGGGTTAGGGTTATGTTGAGGGCTAGGTTTAGAGATCCGGTTAGGGTTCCAAATCGACCTAGGGTTAGGGTTACGATGAGGGCTAGGGTTAGAGAACTGGTTAGGGTTCTGATTGGACCTAGGGTTAGGCTTATGTTGAGGGCTAGGGTTAGAGATCCGGTTAGGGTTCCGATTGGACCTAGGGTTAGGGTTATGTTGAGGGCTAGGGTTAGTGATCCGGTAAAGGTTCCGATTGGACCTAGGGTTAGGGTTATATTGAGTACTAGGTTTAGAGATCCGGTTAGGTTTCCGAATCGACCTAGGGTTAGGGTTATGTTGAGGGCTAGGGTAAGAGACCCGGTTAGGGTTCCAATTGGACCTAGGGTTAGGGTTATGTTGAGGGCTAGGTTTAGAGATCCGGTTAGGGTTCCGATTGGACGTAGGGTTAGGGTTATGTTGAGGGCTAGGGTTAGTGATCTGGTAAGGGTTCCGATTGGACCTAGGGTTAGGGTTATATTGAGGGCTAATGTTAGAGATACGGTTAGGGTTCAGATTGGACCTAGGGTTAGGGTTATGTTGAGGGCTAGGGTTAGAGATACGGTTAGGGTTCCGATTGGACCTAGGGTTAGGGATATGCGTAGGGCTAGGGTTAGAGATCTGGTTACGGTTCCGATTGGACCTAGGGTTAGGGTTATGTTGAGGGCTAGGGTTAGTGATCCGGTTAGGGTTCCGATTGGACCTAGGGTTAGGGTTATGTTGAGGGCTAATGTAAGAGATCCGGTTAGGGTTCCGATTGGACCTACGGCTAGGGTTATGTTGAGGGCTTAGGTTAGAGATCCGGTTAGGGTTCCGATTGGACCTAGGGTTAGGGTTATGTTGAGGGCTAGGGTTAGTGATCCGGTAAGGGTTCCGATTGGACCTAGGGTTAGGGTTATATTGAGGGCTAATGTTAGAGACCCGGTTAGGGTTCCAATTGGACCTAGGGTTAGGGTTATGTTGAGGGCTAGGTTTAGAGATCCGGTTAGGGTTCCGATTGGACGTAGGGTTAGGGTTATGTTGAGGGCTAGGGCTAGTGATCTGGTAAGGGTTCCGATTGGACCTAGGGTTAGAGTTATATTGAGGGCTAATGTTAGAGATACGGTTAGGGTTCAGATTGGACCTAGGGTTAGGGTTATGTTGAGGGCTAGGGTTAGAGATCCGGTTAGGGTTCCGATTGGACCTAGGGTTAGGGATATGTGTAGGGCTAGGGTTAGAGATCCGGTTAGGGTTCCGATTGGACCTAGGGTTAGGGTTATGTTGAGGGCTAGGGTTAGTGATCCGGTTAGGGTTCCGATTGGACCTAGGGTTAGGGTTATGTTGAGGGCTAATGTTAGAGATCCGGTTAGGGTTCCGATTGGATCTAGGGTTAGGGTTATGTTCAGGGCTAGGGTTAGAGATCCGGTTCGGGTTCCGATTGGACCTAGGGTTAGGGTTATGTTGAGGGCTACGTTTAGAGAACTGGTTAGGGTTCTGATTGGACCTAGGGTTAGGGTTATGTTGAGGGCTAGGGTTAGAGATCCGGTTAGGGTTCCGATTGGACCTAGGGTTAGGGTTATATTGAGGGCTAGGGTTAGTGATCCGGTAAGGGTTCCGATTGGACCTAGGGTTAGGGTTATATTGAGTACTAGGTTTAGAGATCCGGTTAGGTTTCCGAATCGACCTAGGGTTAGGGTTATGTTGAGGGCTAGGGTAAGAGACCCCGTTAGTGTTCCGAATCGACCTACTTTAGGGTTATGTTGAGGGCTAGGTTTAGAGATCCGGTTAGGGTTACGATTAGACCTAGTGTTAGGGTTATGTTGAGTGCTAGGGTTAGTGATCCGGTAAGGGTTCCGATTGGACCTAGGGTTAGGGTTATATTGAAGGCTAATGTTAGAGATCCGGCTAGGGTTCGAATTGGACCTACGGTTAGGGTTATGTTGAGAGCTACATTTGAGATCCGGTTAGGTTTCAGAATCGACCTAGGGTTAGGGTTATGTTGAGGGATAAGGTTAGAGATCCGGTTAGGATTCCAAATCGACCTAGGGTTAGGGTTACGATGAGGGCTAGGGTTAGAGATCCGGTTAGGGTTTCGATTGGACCTCTGGTTAGGGTTATGTTGGAGGGCTAGTGTTAGAGATCCCGTTAGGGTTCCGATTGGACCTAGGGTTAGGGTTATGTTGAGGGCTAGGGTTAGAGATCCGGTTAGGGTTCCCTTTGGACCTAGGGTTAGGGTTATGTTGAGGGCTAGGGTTAGATATCCGGTTAGGGTTCCGATTGGACCTAGGGTTAGGGTTATGTTGAGGGCTAGGGTTAGAGATCCGGTTAGGGTTCCGATTGGACCTAGGGTTAGGGTTATGTTGAGGGCTAGGGTTAGAGATCCGTTTAGGGTTCCGATTGGACCTAGGGTTAGGGTTATGTTGAGGGCTTGGGTTAGATATCCGGTTAGGGTTCCGATTGGACCTAGGGTTAAGGTTATGTTGAGGGCTAGGGTTAGAGATCCGGTTAGGGTTCCGATTGGACCAAGGGTTAGGGTTATGTTGAGGGCTAGGGTTAGGGATCCGGTTAGGGTTCCGATTGGACCTAGGGTTAGGTTTATGTTGAGGGCGAGGGGTAGAGATCCTGTTAGGGTTCCGATTGGACCTAGGGTTAGGGTTATGTTGAGGGCTAGGTATACAGATCCGGTTAGGGTTCCGATTGGACCTAGGGTTAGGGTTATGTTGAGGGCTGTGGTAGAGATCCTGTTAGGGTTCCCTTTGGACCTAGGGTTAGGGTTATGTTGAGGGCTAGGGTTAGAGATCTGGTTAAGGTTCCGATTGGACCTAGGGTTAGGGTTATGTTGATGGCTAGTGTTAGATATCCGGTTAGGGTTCCGATTGGACCTAGGGTTAGGGTTATGTTGAGGGCTAGGGTTAGATATCCGGTTATGGTTCCGAATGGACCTAGGGTTAGGGTTATGTTGAAGGCTAGGTTTAGAAATCCGGTTAGGGTTCCGATTGGACCTAGGGTTAGGGTTATGTTGAGGGCTAGTGTTAGAGATCCGGTTAGGGTTCCGATTGGAATTAGGGTTAGGGTTATGTTGTGAGCTAGGGTTAGAGATCTGGTTAAGGTTCCGATTGGACCTAGGGTTAGGGTTATGTTGAGGGCTGTGGTAGAGATCCTGTTAGGGTTCTTTTTGGACCTAGGGTTAGGGTTATGTTGAGGGCTAGGGTTAGATATCCGGTTAGGGTTCCGATTGGACCTAGGGTTAGGGTTATGTTGAGGGCTAGGGTTAGATATCCGGTTAGTGTTCCGATTGGACCTAGAGTTAGGGTTATGTTGAGGGCTAGGGTTAGAGATCCGGTTAGGGTTCCGATTGGACCTAGGGTTAGGGTTATGTTGAGGGCTAGGGTTAGAGATCCGGTTAGGGTTCCGATTGGACCTAGGGTTAGGGTTATGTTGAGGGCTAGGGTTAGATATCCGTTTTGGGTTCCGAGTGGACCTAGGGTTAGATTTATATGGAGGGAGAGGGTTACAGATCCGGTTGGGGTTCCGATTGGACCTAGGGTTAGGGTTATGTTGAGGGCGAAATGTAGAGATCCTGTTAGGGTTCCGATTGGACCTAGGGTTAGGGTTATGTTGAGGGCTAGGGTTAGATATCCGGTTAGGGTTCCGATTGGACCTAGGGTTAGGGTTATGTTGAGGGCTAGGGTTAGATATCCGGTTACTGTTCATATTGGACCTAGGGTTAGGTTTATATGGAAGGAGAGGGTTTCAGATCCGGTTAGGGTTCTGATTGGACCTAGGGTTAGGTTTATGTGGAGGGAGAGGGTTAGAGATCCGGTTAGGGTTCCGATTGGACCTAGGGTTAGGGTTATGTTGAGGGCGAAGGGTAGAGATCCTGTTAGGGTTCCGATTGGACCTAGGGTTAGGGTTATGTTGAGGGCTAGGGTTAGATATCCGGTTAGGGTTCCGATTGGACCTAGGGTTAGGGTTATGTTGAGGGCTAGGGTTAGATATCCGGTTAGGGTTCCGATTGGACCGAGGGTTAGGGTTATGTTGAGGGGTAGGTATACAGATCCGGTTAGGGTTCCGAATGGACCTAGGGTTTGGGTTATGTTGAAGGCTAGGTTTAGAAATCCGGTTAGGGTTCCGATTGGACCTAGGGTTAGGGTTATGTTGAGGGCTAGGGTTAGAGATCCGGTTAGGGTTCCAAATGGATCTAGGTTTACGGTTATGTTGAGGGCTAGGGTTAGAGATCCGGTTAGGGTTACGGGTGGACCTAGGGTTAGGGTTATATTGAGGGCGAGAGGTAGAGACACTTTTAGGATTCCAATTGGACCTAGGGTTAGGGTTATGTTGAGGGCGAGGGGTAGAGATCCTGTTAGGGTTCCGATTGGACCTAGGGTTAGGGTTATGTTGAGGGCTAGGGTTAGATATCCGGTTAGGGTTCCGATTGGACCTAGGGTTAGGGTTATGTTGAGGGCTAGGGTTACATATCCGTTTTGGGTTCCAATTGGACCTAGGGTTAGGTTTATGGAGGGAGAGGGTTACAGATCCGGTTGGGGTTCCGATTGGACCTAGGGTTAGGTTTATGTGGAGGGAGAGGGTTAGAGATCCGGTTAGGGTTCCGATTGGACCTAGGGTTAGGGTTATGTTGAGGGCTGTGGTAGAGATCCTGTTAGGGTTCCGATTGGACCTAGGGTTAGGGTTATGTTGAGGGCTAGCGTTAGATATCCGGTTAGGGTTCTGATTGGACCTAGGGTTAGGGTTATGTTGAGGGCTAGGGTTAGAGATCCGGTTAGGTTTCCGATTGGACCTAGGGTTAGGGTTATGTTGAGGGCTAGGGTTAGAGATCCGGTTAGGGTTCAGATTGGACCTAGGGTTAGGGTTATGTTGAGGGCTCTTTAGAGATCCGGTTAGGGTTCCGATTGAACCTACGGTTAGGGTTATGCTGAGGGCTAGGGTTAGAGATCCGGTTAGGGTTTCGATTGGACCTAGGGTTAGGGTTATGTGGAGGGAGAGGGTTAGAGATCCGGTTAGGGTTCCGATTGGACCTAGGTTTAGGGTTATCTTGAGGGCGAGGGGTAGAGATCCTGTTATGGTTCCGATTGGACCTAGGGTTAAGGTTATGTTGAGGGCTAGGGTTAGAGATCCGGTTAGGGTTCCGATTGGACCAAGGGTTAGGGTTATGTTGAGGGCTAGGGTTAGGGATCCGGTTAGGGTTCCGATTGGACCTAGGGTTAGGTTTATGTTGAGGGCGAGGGGTAGAGATCCTGTTAGGGTTCCGATTGGACCTAGGGTTAGGGTTATGTTGAGGGCTAGGTATACAGATCCGGTTAGGGTTCCGATTGGACCTAGGGTTAGGGTTATGTTGAGGGCTGTGGTAGAGATCCTGTTAGGGTTCCCTTTGGACCTAGGGTTAGGGTTATGTTGAGGGCTAGGGTTAGAGATCTGGTTAAGGTTCCGATTGGACCTAGGGTTAGGGTTATGTTGATGGCTAGTGTTAGATATCCGGTTAGGGTTCCGATTGGACCTAGGGTTAGGGTTATGTTGAGGGCTAGGGTTAGATATCCGGTTATGGTTCCGAATGGACCTAGGGTTAGGGTTATGTTGAAGGCTAGGTTTAGAAATCCGGTTAGGGTTCCGATTGGACCTAGGGTTAGGGTTATGTTGAGGGCTAGTGTTAGAGATCCGGTTAGGGTTCCGATTGGAATTAGGGTTAGGGTTATGTTGTGAGCTAGGGTTAGAGATCTGGTTAAGGTTCCGATTGGACCTAGGGTTAGGGTTATGTTGAGGGCTGTGGTAGAGATCCTGTTAGGGTTCTTTTTGGACCTAGGGTTAGGGTTATGTTGAGGGCTAGGGTTAGATATCCGGTTAGGGTTCCGATTGGACCTAGGGTTAGGGTTATGTTGAGGGCTAGGGTTAGATATCCGGTTAGTGTTCCGATTGGACCTAGAGTTAGGGTTATGTTGAGGGCTAGGGTTAGAGATCCGGTTAGGGTTCCGATTGGACCTAGGGTTAGGGTTATGTTGAGGGCTAGGGTTAGAGATCCGGTTAGGGTTCCGATTGGACCTAGGGTTAGGGTTATGTTGAGGGCTAGGGTTAGATATCCGTTTTGGGTTCCGAGTGGACCTAGGGTTAGATTTATATGGAGGGAGAGGGTTACAGATCCGGTTGGGGTTCCGATTGGACCTAGGGTTAGGGTTATGTTGAGGGCGAAATGTAGAGATCCTGTTAGGGTTCCGATTGGACCTAGGGTTAGGGTTATGTTGAGGGCTAGGGTTAGATATCCGGTTAGGGTTCCGATTGGACCTAGGGTTAGGGTTATGTTGAGGGCTAGGGTTAGATATCCGGTTACTGTTCATATTGGACCTAGGGTTAGGTTTATATGGAAGGAGAGGGTTTCAGATCCGGTTAGGGTTCTGATTGGACCTAGGGTTAGGTTTATGTGGAGGGAGAGGGTTAGAGATCCGGTTAGGGTTCCGATTGGACCTAGGGTTAGGGTTATGTTGAGGGCGAAGGGTAGAGATCCTGTTAGGGTTCCGATTGGACCTAGGGTTAGGGTTATGTTGAGGGCTAGGGTTAGATATCCGGTTAGGGTTCCGATTGGACCTAGGGTTAGGGTTATGTTGAGGGCTAGGGTTAGATATCCGGTTAGGGTTCCGATTGGACCGAGGGTTAGGGTTATGTTGAGGGGTAGGTATACAGATCCGGTTAGGGTTCCGAATGGACCTAGGGTTTGGGTTATGTTGAAGGCTAGGTTTAGAAATCCGGTTAGGGTTCCGATTGGACCTAGGGTTAGGGTTATGTTGAGGGCTAGGGTTAGAGATCCGGTTAGGGTTCCAAATGGATCTAGGTTTACGGTTATGTTGAGGGCTAGGGTTAGAGATCCGGTTAGGGTTACGGGTGGACCTAGGGTTAGGGTTATATTGAGGGCGAGAGGTAGAGACACTTTTAGGATTCCAATTGGACCTAGGGTTAGGGTTATGTTGAGGGCGAGGGGTAGAGATCCTGTTAGGGTTCCGATTGGACCTAGGGTTAGGGTTATGTTGAGGGCTAGGGTTAGATATCCGGTTAGGGTTCCGATTGGACCTAGGGTTAGGGTTATGTTGAGGGCTAGGGTTACATATCCGTTTTGGGTTCCAATTGGACCTAGGGTTAGGTTTATGGAGGGAGAGGGTTACAGATCCGGTTGGGGTTCCGATTGGACCTAGGGTTAGGTTTATGTGGAGGGAGAGGGTTAGAGATCCGGTTAGGGTTCCGATTGGACCTAGGGTTAGGGTTATGTTGAGGGCTGTGGTAGAGATCCTGTTAGGGTTCCGATTGGACCTAGGGTTAGGGTTATGTTGAGGGCTAGCGTTAGATATCCGGTTAGGGTTCTGATTGGACCTAGGGTTAGGGTTATGTTGAGGGCTAGGGTTAGAGATCCGGTTAGGTTTCCGATTGGACCTAGGGTTAGGGTTATGTTGAGGGCTAGGGTTAGAGATCCGGTTAGGGTTCAGATTGGACCTAGGGTTAGGGTTATGTTGAGGGCTCTTTAGAGATCCGGTTAGGGTTCCGATTGAACCTACGGTTAGGGTTATGCTGAGGGCTAGGGTTAGAGATCCGGTTAGGGTTTCGATTGGACCTAGGGTTAGGGTTATGTGGAGGGAGAGGGTTAGAGATCCGGTTAGGGTTCCGATTGGACCTAGGTTTAGGGTTATCTTGAGGGCGAGGGGTAGAGATCCTGTTATGGTTCCGATTGGACCTAGGGTTAGGGTTATGTTGAGGGCTAGGGTTAGATATCCGGTTAGGGTTCCGATTGGACCTAGGGTTAGGGTTATGTTGAGGGCTAGGGTTAGATATCCGGTTAGGGTTCCGATTGGACCTAGGGTTAGGGTTATGTTGAGGGCTAGGGTTAGATATCCGTTTTGGGTTCCGAGTGGACCTAGGGTTAGATTTATATGGAGGGAGAGGGTTACAGATCCGGTTGGGGTTCCGATTGGACCTAGGGTTAGGGTTATGTTGAGGGCGAAATGTAGAGATCCTGTTAGGGTTCCGATTGGACCTAGGGTTAGGGTTATGTTGAGGGCTAGGGTTAGATATCCGGTTAGGGTTCCGATTGGACCTAGGGTTAGGGTTATGTTGAGGGCTAGGGTTAGATATCCGTTTTGGGTTCCGATTGGACCTAGGGTTAGGTTTATATGGAGGGAGAGGGTTTCAGATCCGGTTAGGGTTCCGATTGGACCTAGGGTTAGGTTTATGTGGAGGGAGAGGGTTAGAGATCCGGTTAGGGTTCCGATTGGACCTAGGGTTAGGGTTATGTTGAGGGCGAAGGGTAGAGATCCTGTTAGGGTTCCGATTGGACCTAGGGTTAGGGTTATGTTGAGGGCTAGGGTTAGATATCCGGTTAGGGTTCCGATTGGACCTAGGGTTAGGGTTATGTTGAGGGCTAGGGATAGATATCCGGTTAGGGTTCCGATTGGACCGAGGGTTAGGGTTATGTTGAGGGGTAGGTATACAGATCCGGTTAGGGTTCCGAATGGACCTAGGGTTTGGGTTATGTTGAAGGCTAGGTTTAGAAATCCGGTTAGGGTTCCGATTGGACCTAGGGTTAGGGTTATGTTGAGGGCTAGGGTTAGAGATCCGGTTAGGGTTCCGAATGGATCTAGGTTTACGGTTATGTTGAGGGCTAGGGTTAGAGATCCGGTTAGGGTTACGGGTGGACCTAGGGTTAGGGTTATATTGAGGGCGAGAGGTAGAGACACTTTTAGGATTCCAATTGGACCTAGGGTTAGGGTTATGTTGAGGGCGAGGGGTAGAGATCCTGTTAGGGTTCCGATTGGACCTAGGGTTAGGGTTATGTTGAGGGCTAGGGTTAGATATCCGGTTAGGGTTCCGATTGGACCTAGGGTTAGGGTTATGTTGAGGGCTAGGGTTACATATCCGTTTTGGGTTCCAATTGGACCTAGGGTTAGGTTTATATGGAGGGAGAGGGTTACAGATCCGGTTGGGGTTCCGATTGGACCTAGGGTTAGGTTTATGTGGAGGGAGAGGGTTAGAGATCCGGTTAGGGTTCCGATTGGACCTAGGGTTAGGGTTATGTTGAGGGCTGTGGTAGAGATCCTGTTAGGGTTCCGATTGGACCTAGGGTTAGGGTTATGTTGAGGGCTAGCGTTAGATATCCGGTTAGGGTTCTGATTGGACCTAGGGTTAGGGTTATGTTGAGGGCTAGGGTTAGAGATCCGGTTAGGTTTCCGATTGGACCTAGGGTTAGGGTTATGTTGAGGGCTAGGGTTAGAGATCCGGTTAGGGTTCAGATTGGACCTAGGGTTAGGGTTATGTTGAGGGCTAGGTTTAGAGATCCGGTTAGGGTTCCGATTGAACCTACGGTTAGGGTTATGCTGAGGGCTAGGGTTAGAGATCCGGTTAGGGTTCCGATTGGACCTAGGGTTAGGGTTATGTTGAGGGCTAGGGTTAGAGATTCGGTTAGGGTTCCTATTGGACCTAGTGTTAGGGTTATGTTGAGGGCTAGGGTTAGAGATCCGGTTAGGGTTCCAATTGGACCTAGGGTTAGGGTTATGTTGAGGGCTATGGTTAGATATCCGTTTTGGGTTCCGATTGGACCTAGGGTTAGGTTTATATGGAGGGAGAGGGTTACAGATCCGGTTAGGGTTCCGATTGGACCTAGGGTTAGGGTTATGTGGAGGGAGAGGGTTAGAGATCCGGTTAGGGTTCCGATTGGACCTAGGTTTAGGGTTATCTTGAGGGCGAGGCGTAGAGATCCTGTTATGGTTCCGATTGGACCTAGGGTTAGGGTTATGTTGAGGGCTAGGGTTAGATATCCGGTTAGGGTTCCGATTGGACCTAGGGTTAGGGTTATGTTGAGGGCTAGGGTTAGATATCTGTTTTGGGTTCCGATTGGACCTAGGGTTAGGTTTATATGGAGGGAGAGGGTTACAGATCCGGTTGGGGTTCCGATTGGACCTAGGGTTAGGTTTATGTGGAGGGAGATGGTTAGAGATCCGGTTAGGGTTCCGATTGGACCTAGGGTTAGGGTTATGTTGAGGGCGACGGGTAGAGATCCTGTTAGGGTTCCCATTGGACCTAGGGTTAGTGTTATGTTGAGGGCTAGGGTTAGATATCCGGTTAGGGTTCCGATTGGACCTAGGGTTAGGTTTATGTTGAGGGCTAGGGTTAGATATCCGGTTAGGGTTCCGATTGGACCTAGGGTTAGGGTTATGTTGAGGGCTAGGATTAGATATCCGTTTTGGGTTCCGAGTGGACCTAGGGTTAGGTTTATATGGAGGGAGAGGGTTACAGATCCGGTTGGGGTTCCGATTGGACCTAGGGTTAGGTTTATGTGGAGGGAGAGGGTTAGAGATTCGGTTAGGGTTCCGATTGGACCTAGGGTTAGGTTTATGTGGAGGGAGAGGGTTAGAGATCCGGTTAGGGTTCCGATTGGACCTAGGGTTAGGGTTATGTTGAGGGCGAAGGGTAGAGATCCTGTTAGGGTTCCGATTGGACCTAGGGTTAGGGTTATGTTGAGGGCTAGGGTTAGATATCCGGTTAGGGTTCCGATTGGACCTAGGGTTAGGGTTATGTTGAGGGCTAGGGTTAGATATCCGGTTAGGGTTCCGATTGGACCGAGGGTTAGGGTTATGTTGAGGGGTAGGTATACAGATCCGGTTAGGGTTCCGAATGGACCTAGGGTTTGGGTTATGTTGAAGGCTAGGTTTAGAAATCCGGTTAGGGTTCCGATTGGACCTAGGGTTAGGGTTATGTTGAGGGCTAGGGTTAGAGATCCGGTTAGGGTTCCGAATGGATCTAGGTTTACGGTTATGTTGAGGGCTAGGGTTAGAGATCCGGTTAGGGTTACGGGTGGACCTAGGGTTAGGGTTATATTGAGGGCGAGAGGTAGAGACACTTTTAGGATTCCAATTGGACCTAGGGTTAGGGTTATGTTGAGGGCGAGGGGTAGAGATCCTGTTAGGGTTCCGATTGGACCTAGGGTTAGGGTTATGTTGAGGGCTAGGGTTAGATATCCGGTTAGGGTTCCGATTGGACCTAGGGTTAGGGTTATGTTGAGGGCTAGGGTTACATATCCGTTTTGGGTTCCAATTGGACCTAGGGTTAGGTTTATATGGAGGGAGAGGGTTACAGATCCGGTTGGGGTTCCGATTGGACCTAGGGTTAGGTTTATGTGGAGGGAGAGGGTTAGAGATCCGGTTAGGGTTCCGATTGGACCTAGGGTTAGGGTTATGTTGAGGGCTGTGGTAGAGATCCTGTTAGGGTTCCGATTGGACCTAGGGTTAGGGTTATGTTGAGGGCTAGCGTTAGATATCCGGTTAGGGTTCTGATTGGACCTAGGGTTAGGGTTATGTTGAGGGCTAGGGTTAGAGATCCGGTTAGGTTTCCGATTGGACCTAGGGTTAGGGTTATGTTGAGGGCTAGGGTTAGAGATCCGGTTAGGGTTCAGATTGGACCTAGGGTTAGGGTTATGTTGAGGGCTAGGTTTAGAGATCCGGTTAGGGTTCCGATTGAACCTACGGTTAGGGTTATGCTGAGGGCTAGGGTTAGAGATCCGGTTAGGGTTCCGATTGGACCTAGGGTTAGGGTTATGTTGAGGGCTAGGGTTAGAGATTCGGTTAGGGTTCCTATTGGACCTAGTGTTAGGGTTATGTTGAGGGCTAGGGTTAGAGATCCGGTTAGGGTTCCAATTGGACCTAGGGTTAGGGTTATGTTGAGGGCTATGGTTAGATATCCGTTTTGGGTTCCGATTGGACCTAGGGTTAGGTTTATATGGAGGGAGAGGGTTACAGATCCGGTTAGGGTTCCGATTGGACCTAGGGTTAGGGTTATGTGGAGGGAGAGGGTTAGAGATCCGGTTAGGGTTCCGATTGGACCTAGGTTTAGGGTTATCTTGAGGGCGAGGCGTAGAGATCCTGTTATGGTTCCGATTGGACCTAGGGTTAGGGTTATGTTGAGGGCTAGGGTTAGATATCCGGTTAGGGTTCCGATTGGACCTAGGGTTAGGGTTATGTTGAGGGCTAGGGTTAGATATCTGTTTTGGGTTCCGATTGGACCTAGGGTTAGGTTTATATGGAGGGAGAGGGTTACAGATCCGGTTGGGGTTCCGATTGGACCTAGGGTTAGGTTTATGTGGAGGGAGATGGTTAGAGATCCGGTTAGGGTTCCGATTGGACCTAGGGTTAGGGTTATGTTGAGGGCGACGGGTAGAGATCCTGTTAGGGTTCCCATTGGACCTAGGGTTAGTGTTATGTTGAGGGCTAGGGTTAGATATCCGGTTAGGGTTCCGATTGGACCTAGGGTTAGGTTTATGTTGAGGGCTAGGGTTAGATATCCGGTTAGGGTTCCGATTGGACCTAGGGTTAGGGTTATGTTGAGGGCTAGGATTAGATATCCGTTTTGGGTTCCGAGTGGACCTAGGGTTAGGTTTATATGGAGGGAGAGGGTTACAGATCCGGTTGGGGTTCCGATTGGACCTAGGGTTAGGTTTATGTGGAGGGAGAGGGTTAGAGATTCGGTTAGGGTTCCGATTGGACCTAGGGTTAGGGTTAGGGTTAGGGTTAGGGTTAGATATCCGGTTAGGGTTTCGATTGGACCTAGGGTTAGGGTTATGTTGAGGGCTAGGTATACAGATCCGGTTAGGGTTCCGAATGGACCTAGGGTTAGGGTTATGTTGAAGGCTAGGTTTAGAAATCCGGTTAGGGTTCCGATTGGACCTAGGGTTAGGGTTATGTTGAGGGCTAGGGTTAGAGATCCGGTTAGGGTTCCGATTGGACCTAGGGTTAGGGTTATGTTGTGAGCTAGGGTTAGAGATCTGGTTAAGGTTCCGATTGGACCTAGGGTTAGGGTTATGTTGAGGGCTGTGGTAGAGATCCTGTTAGGGTTCCTTTTGGACCTAGGGTTAGGGTTATGTTGAGGGCTAGGGTTAGATATCCGGTTAGGGTTCCGATTGGACCTAGGGTTAGGGTTATGTTGAGGGCTAGGGTTAGATATCCGGTTAGGGTTCCGATTGGACCTAGAGTTAGGGTTATGTTGAGGGCTAGGGTTAGAGATCCGGTTAGGGTTCCGATTGGACCTAGGGTTAGGGTTATGTTGAGGGCTAGGGTTAGATATCCGTTTTGGGTTCCGAGTGGACCTAGGGTTAGATTTATATGGAGGGAGAGGGTTACAGATCCGGTTGGGGTTCCGATTGGACCTAGGATTAGGGTTATGTTGTGGGCGAAATGTAGAGATCCTGTTAGGGTTCCGATTGGACCTAGGGTTAGGGTTATGTTGAGGGCTAGGGTTAGATATCCGGTTAGGGTTCCGATTGGACCTAGGGTTAGGGTTATGTTGAGGGCTAGGGTTAGATATCCGTTTTGGGTTCCGATTGGACCTAGGGTTAGGTTTATATGGAGGGAGAGGGTTTCAGATCCGGTTAGGGTTCCGATTGGACCTAGGGTTAGGTTTATGTGGAGGGAGAGGGTTAGAGATCCGGTTAGGGTTCCGATTGGACCTAGGGTTAGGGTTATGTTGAGGGCGAAGGGTAGAGATCCTGTTAGGGTTCCGATTGGACCTAGGGTTAGGGTTATGTTGAGGGCTAGGGTTAGATATACGGTTAGGGTTCCGATTGGACCTAGGGTTAGGGTTATGTTGAGGGCTAGGGTTAGATATCCGGTTAGGGTTCCGATTGGACCGAGGGTTAGGGTTATGTTGAGGGCTAGGTATACAGATCCGGTTAGGGTTCCGAATGGACCTAGGGTTTGGGTTATGTTGAAGGCTAGGTTTAGAAATCCGGTTAGGGTTCCGATTGGACCTGGGGTTAGGGTTATGTTGAGGGCTAGGGTTAGAGATCCGGTTAGGGTTCCGAATGGATCTAGGTTTACGGTTATGTTGAGGGCTAGGGTTAGAGATCCGGTTAGGGTTACGGGTGGACCTAGGGTTAGGGTTATATTGAGGGCGAGAGGTAGAGACACTTTTAGGATTCCAATTGGACCTAGGGTTAGGGTTATGTTGAAGGCGAGGGGTAGAGATCCTGTTAGGGTTCCGATTGGACCTAGGGTTAGGGTTATGTTGAGGGCTAGGGTTAGATATCCGGTTAGGGTTCCGATTGGACCTAGGGTTAGGGTTATGTTGAGGGCTAGGGTTACATATCCGTTTTGGGTTCCAATTGGACCTAGGGTTAGGTTTATATGGAGGGAGAGGGTTACAGATCCGGTTGGGGTTCCGATTGGACCTAGGGTAAGGTTTATGTGGAGGGAGAGGGTTAGAGATCCGGTTAGGGTTCCGATTGGACCTAGGGTTAGGGTTATGTTGAGGGCGACGGGTAGAGATCCTGTTAGGGTTCCCATTGGACCTAGGGTTAGTGTTATGTTGAGGGCTAAGGTTAGATATCCGGTTAGGGTTCCGATTGGACCTAGGGTTAGGGTTATGTTGAGGGCTAGGGTTAGATATCCGGTTAGGGTTCCGATTGGACCTAGAGTTAGGGTTATGTTGAGGGCTAGGGTTAGAGATCCGGTTAGGGTTCCGATTGGACCTAGGGTTAGGGTTATGTTGAGGGCTAGGGTTAGAGATCCGGTTAGGGTTCCGATTGGACCTAGGGTTAGGGTTATGTTGAGGGCTAGGGTTAGATATCCGTTTTGGGTTCCGAGTGGACCTAGGGTTAGATTTATATGGAGGGAGAGGGTTACAGATCCGGTTGGGGTTCCGATTGGACCTAGGATTAGGGTTATGTTGTGGGCGAAATGTAGAGATCCTGTTAGGGTTCCGATTGGACCTAGGGTTAGGGTTATGTTGAGGGCTAGGGTTAGATATCCGGTTAGGGTTCCGATTGGACCTAGGGTTAGGGTTATGTTGAGGGCTAGGGTTAGATATCCGTTTTGGGTTCCGATTGGACCTAGGGTTAGGTTTATATGGAGGGAGAGGGTTTCAGATCCGGTTAGGGTTCCGATTGGACCTAGGGTTAGGTTTATGTGGAGGGAGAGGGTTAGAGATCCGGTTAGGGTTCCGATTGGACCTAGGGTTAGGGTTATGTTGAGGGCGAAGGGTAGAGATCCTGTTAGGGTTCCGATTGGACCTAGGGTTAGGGTTATGTTGAGGGCTAGGGTTAGATATCCGGTTAGGGTTCCGATTGGACCTAGGGTTAGGGTTATGTTGAGGGCTAGGGTTAGATATCCGGTTAGGGTTCCGATTGGACCGAGGGTTAGGGTTATGTTGAGGGCTAGGTATACAGATCCGGTTAGGGTTCCGAATGGACCTAGGGTTTGGGTTATGTTGAAGGCTAGGTTTAGAAATCCGGTTAGGGTTCCGATTGGACCTAGGGTTAGGGTTATGTTGAGGGTTAGGGTTAGAGATCCGGTTAGGGTTCCGAATGGATCTAGGTTTACGGTTATGTTGAGGGCTAGGGTTAGAGATCCGGTTAGGGTTACGGGTGGACCTAGGGTTAGGGTTATATTGAGGGCGAGAGGTAGAGACACTTTTAGGATTCCAATTGGACCTAGGGTTAGGGTTATGTTGAGGGCGAGGGGTAGAGATCCTGTTAGGGTTCCGATTGGACCTAGGGTTAGGGTTATGTTGAGGGCTAGGGTTAGATATCCGGTTAGGGTTCCGATTGGACCTAGGGTTAGGGTTATGTTGAGGGCTAGGGTTACATATCCGTTTTGGGTTCCAATTGGACCTAGGGTTAGGTTTATATGGAGGGAGAGGGTTACAGATCCGGTTGGGGTTCCGATTGGACCTAGGGTAAGGTTTATGTGGAGGGAGAGGGTTAGAGATCCGGTTAGGGTTCCGATTGGACCTAGGGTTAGGGTTATGTTGAGGGCGACGGGTAGAGATCCTGTTAGGGTTCCCATTGAACCTAGGGTTAGTGTTATGTTGAGGGCTAAGGTTAGATATCCGGTTAGGGTTCCGATTGGACCTAGGGTTAGGGTTATGTTGATGGCTAGTGTTAGATATCCGGTTAGGGTTCCGATTGGACCTAGGGTTAGGGTTATGTTGAGGGCTAGGGTTAGATATCCGGTTAGGGTTCCGAATGGACCTAGGGTTAGGGTTATGTTGAAGGCTAGGTTTAGAAATCCGGTTAGGGTTCCGATTGGACCTAGGGTTAGGGTTATGTTGAGGGCTAGTGTTAGAGATCCGGTTAGGGTTCCGATTGGAATTAGGGTTAGGGTTATGTTGTGAGCTAGGGTTAGAGATCTGGTTAAGGTTCCGATTGGACCTAGGGTTAGGGTTATGTTGAGGGCTGTGGTAGAGATCCTGTTAGGGTTCCTTTTGGACCTAGGGTTAGGGTTATGTTGAGGGCTAGGGTTAGATATCCGGTTAGGGTTCCGATTGGACCTAGGGTTAGGGTTATGTTGAGGGCTAGGGTTAGAGATCCGGTTAGGGTTCCGATTGGACCTAGGGTTAGGGTTATGTTGAGGGCTAGGGTTAGAGATCCGGTTAGGGTTCCGATTGGACCTAGGGTTAGGGTTATGTTGAGGGCTAGGGTTAGATATCCGTTTTGGGTTCCGAGTGGACCTAGGGTTAGATTTATATGGAGGGAGAGGGTTACAGATCCGGTTGGGGTTCCGATTGGACCTAGGGTTAGGGTTATGTTGAGGGCGAAATGTAGAGATCCTGTTAGGGTTCCGATTGGACCTAGGGTTAGGGTTATGTTGAGGGCTAGGGTTAGATATCCGGTTAGGGTTCCGATTGGACCTAGGGTTTGGGTTATGTTGAGGGCTAGGGTTACATATCCGTTTTGGGTTCCAATTGGACCTAGGGTTAGGTTTATATGGAGGGAGAGGGTTACAGATCCGGTTGGGGTTCCGATTGGACCTAGGGTAAGGTTTATGTGGAGGGAGAGGGTTAGAGATCCGGTTAGGGTTCCGATTGGACCTAGGGTTAGGGTTATGTTGAGGGCGACGGGTAGAGATCCTGTTAGGGTTCCCATTGGACCTAGGGTTAGTGTTATGTTGAGGGCTAAGGTTAGATATCCGGTTAGGGTTCCGATTGGACCTAGGGTTAGGGTTATGTTGATGGCTAGTGTTAGATATCCGGTTAGGGTTCCGATTGGACCTAGGGTTAGGGTTATGTTGAGGGCTAGGGTTAGATATCCGGTTAGGGTTCCGAATGGACCTAGGGTTCGGGTTATGTTGAAGGCTAGGTTTAGAAATCCGGTTAGGGTTCCGATTGGACCTAGGGTTAGGGTTATGTTGAGGGCTAGTGTTAGAGATCCGGTTAGGGTTCCGATTGGAATTAGGGTTAGGGTTATGTTGTGAGCTAGGGTTAGAGATCTGGTTAAGGTTCCGATTGGACCTAGGGTTAGGGTTATGTTGAGGGCTGTGGTAGAGATCCTGTTAGGGTTCCTTTTG
Source organism: Miniopterus natalensis (assembly GCF_054644295.1). NCBI lineage: Eukaryota > Metazoa > Chordata > Mammalia > Chiroptera > Miniopteridae > Miniopterus > Miniopterus natalensis. The sequence continues at coordinate 85,766,505 of NC_142089.1, forward strand.
GACCTAGGGTTAGGGTTATGTTGAGGGCTAGGGTTAGATATCCGGTTAGGGTTCCGATTGGACCTAGGGTTAGGGTTATGTTGAGGGCTAGGGTTAGAGATCCGGTTAGGGTTGCGATTGGACCTAGGGTTAGGGTTATGTTGAGGGCTAGGGTTAGAGATCCGGTTAGGGTTCCGATTGGACCTAGGGTTAGGGTTATGTTGAGGGCTAGGGTTAGATATCCGTTTTGGGTTCCGAGTGGACCTAGGGTTAGATTTATATGGAGGGAGAGGGTTACAGATCCGGTTGGGGTTCCGATTGGACCTAGGGTTAGGGTTATGTTGAGGGCGAAATGTAGAGATCCTGTTAGGGTTCCGATTGGACCTAGGGTTAGGGTTATGTAGAGGGCTAGGGTTAGATATCCGGTTAGGGTTCCGATTGGACCTAGGGTTAGGGTTATGTTGAGGGCTAGGGTTAGATATCCGTTTTGGGTTCCGATTGGACCTAGGGTTAGGTTTATATGGAGGGAGAGGGTTTCAGATCCGGTTAGGGTTCCGATTGGACCTAGGGTTAGGTTTATGTGGAGGGAGAGGGTTAGAGATCCGGTTAGGGTTCCGATTGGACCTAGGGTTAGGGTTATGTTGAGGGCGAAGGGTAGAGATCCTGTTAGGGTTCCGATTGGACCTAGGGTTAGGGTTATGTTGAGGGCTAGGGTTAGATATCCGGTTAGGGTTCCGATTGGACCTAGGGTTAGGGTTATGTTGAGGGCTAGGGTTAGATATCCGGTTAGGGTTCCGATTGGACCGAGGGTTAGGGTTATGTTGAGGGCTAGGTATACAGATCCGGTTAGGGTTCCGAATGGACCTAGGGTTTGGGTTATGTTGAAGGCTAGGTTTAGAAATCCGGTTAGGGTTCCGATTGGACCTAGGGTTAGGGTTATGTTGAGGGCTAGGGTTAGAGATCCGGTTAGGGTTCCGAATGGATCTAGGTTTACGGTTATGTTGAGGGCTAGGGTTAGAGATCCGGTTAGGGTTACGGGTGGACCTAGGGTTAGGGTTATGTTGAGGGCTAGGGTTAGAGATCCGGTTAGGGTTCCGATTGGACCTAGGGTTAGGGTTATGTTGAGGGCTAGGGTTAGATATCCGTTTTGGGTTCCGAGTGGACCTAGGGTTAGATTTATATGGAGGGAGAGGGTTACAGATCCGGTTGGGGTTCCGATTGGACCTAGGGTTAGGGTTATGTTGAGGGCGAAATGTAGAGATCCTGTTAGGGTTCCGATTGGACCTAGGGTTAGGGTTATGTTGAGGGCTAGGGTTAGATATCCGGTTAGGGTTCCGATTGGACCTAGGGTTAGGGTTATGTTGAGGGCTAGGGTTAGATATCGGTTTTGGGTTCCGATTGGACCTAGGGTTAGGTTTATATGGAGGGAGAGGGTTTCAGATCCGGTTAGGGTTCCGATTGGACCTAGGGTTAGGTTTATGTGGAGGGAGAGGGTTAGAGATCCGGTTAGGGTTCCGATTGGACCTAGGGTTAGGGTTATGTTGAGGGCGAAGGGTAGAGATCCTGTTAGGGTTCCGATTGGACCTAGGGTTAGGGTTATGTTGAGGGCTAGGGTTAGATATCCGGTTAGGGTTCCGATTGGACCTAGGGTTAGGGTTATGTTGAGGGCTAGGGTTAGATATCCGGTTAGGGTTCCGATTGGACCGAGGGTTAGGGTTATGTTGAGGGCTAGGTATACAGATCCGGTTAGGGTTCCGAATGGACCTAGGGTTTGGGTTATGTTGAAGGCTAGGTTTAGAAATCCGGTTAGGGTTCCGATTGGACCTAGGGTTAGGGTTATGTTGAGGGCTAGGGTTAGAGATCCGGTTAGGGTTCCGAATGGATCTAGGTTTACGGTTATGTTGAGGGCTAGGGTTAGAGATCCGGTTAGGGTTACGGGTGGACCTAGGGTTAGGGTTATGTTGAGGGCTAGGGTTAGAGATCCGGTTAGGGTTCCGATTGGACCTAGGGTTAGGGTTATGTTGAGGGCTAGGGTTAGATATCCGTTTTGGGTTCCGAGTGGACCTAGGGTTAGATTTATATGGAGGGAGAGGGTTACAGATCCGGTTGGGGTTCCGATTGGACCTAGGGTTAGGGTTATGTTGAGGGCGAAATGTAGAGATCCTGTTAGGGTTCCGATTGGACCTAGGGTTAGGGTTATGTTGAGGGCTAGGGTTAGATATCCGGTTAGGGTTCCGATTGGACCTAGGGTTAGGGTTATGTTGAGGGCTAGGGTTAGATATCCGTTTTGGGTTCCGATTGGACCTAGGGTTAGGTTTATATGGAGGGAGAGGGTTTCAGATCCGGTTAGGGTTCCGATTGGACCTAGGGTTAGGTGTATGTGGAGGGAGAGGGTTAGAGATCCGGTTAGGGTTCCGATTGGACCTAGGGTTAGGGTTATGTTGAGGGCGAAGGGTAGAGATCCTGTTAGGGTTCCGATTGGACCTAGGGTTAGGGTTATGTTGAGGGCTAGGGTTAGATATCCGGTTAGGGTTCCGATTGGACCTAGGGTTAGGGTTATGTTGAGGGCTAGGGTTAGATATCCGGTTAGGGTTCCGATTGGACCGAGGGTAGGGTTATGTTGATGGCTAGTGTTAGATATCCGGTTAGGGTTCCGATTGGACCTAGGGTTAGGGTTATGTTGAGGGCTAGGGTTAGAGATCCGGTTAGGGTTCCGATTGGACCTAGGGTTAGGGTTATGTTGAGGGCTAGGGTTAGAGATCCGGTTAGGGTTCCGATTGGACCTAGGGTTAGGGTTATGTTGAGGGCTAGGGTTAGATATCCGTTTTGGGTTCCGAGTGGACCTAGGGTTAGATTTATATGGAGGGAGAGGGTTACAGATCCGGTTGGGGTTCCGATTGGACCTAGGGTTAGGGTTATGTTGAGGGCGAAATGTAGAGATCCTGTTAGGGTTCCGATTGGACCTAGGGTTAGGGTTATGTTGAGGGCTAGGGTTAGATATCCGGTTAGGGTTCCGATTGGACCTAGGGTTAGGGTTATGTTGAGGGCTAGGGTTAGATATCCGTTTTGGGTTCCGATTGGACCTAGGGTTAGGTTTATATGGAGGGAGAAGGTTTCAGATCCGGTTAGGGTTCCGATTGGACCTAGGGTTAGGTTTATGTGGAGGGAGAGGGTTAGAGATCCGGTTAGGGTTCCGATTGGACCTAGGGTTAGGGTTATGTTGAGGGCGAAGGGTAGAGATCCTGTTAGGGTTCCGATTGGGCCTAGGGTTAGGGTTATGTTGAGGGCTAGGGTTAGATATCCGGTTAGGGTTCCGATTGGACCGAGGGTTAGGGTTATGTTGAGGGCTAGGTATACAGATCCGGTTAGGGTTCCGAATGGACCTAGGGTTTGGGTTATGTTGAAGGCTAGGTTTAGAAATCCGGTTAGGGTTCCGATTGGACCTAGGGTTAGGGTTATGTTGAGGGCTAGGGTTAGAGATCCGGTTAGGGTTCCGAATGGATCTAGGTTTACGGTTATGTTGAGGGCTAGGGTTAGAGATCCGGTTAGGGTTACGGGTGGACCTAGGGTTAGGGTTATATTGAGGGCGAGAGGTAGAGACACTTTTAGGATTCCAATTGGACCTAGGGTTAGGGTTATGTTGAGGGCGAGGGGTAGAGATCCTGTTAGGGTTCCGATTGGACCTAGGGTTAGGGTTATGTTGAGGGCTAGGGTTAGATATCCGGTTAGGGTTCCGATTGGACCTAGGGTTAGGGTTATGTTGAGGGCTAGGGTTACATATCCGTTTTGGGTTCCAATTGGACCTAGGGTTAGGGTTATGTTGAAGGCTAGGTTTAGAAATCCGGTTAGGGTTCCGATTGGACCTAGGGTTAGGGTTATGTTGAGGGCTAGGGTTAGATATCCGGTTAGGGTTCCGAATGGACCTAGGGTTAGGGTTATGTTGAAGGCTAGGTTTAGAAATCCGGTTAGGGTTCCGATTGGACCTAGGGTTAGGGTTATGTTGAGGGCTAGTGTTAGAGATCCGGTTAGGGTTCCGATTGGAATTAGGGTTAGGGTTATGTTGATAGCTAGGGTTAGAGATCTGGTTAGGGTTCCGATTGAACCTAGGGTTAGGGTTATGTTGAGGGCTGTGGTAGAGATCCTGTTAGGGTTCCGATTGGACCTAGGGTTAGGGTTATGTTGAGGGCTAGCGTTAGATATCCGGTTAGGGTTCTGATTGGACCTAGGGTTAGGGTTATGTTGAGGGCTAGGGTTAGAGATCCGGTTAGGTTTCCGATTGGACCTAGGGTTAGGGTTATGTTGAGGGCTAGGGTTAGAGATCCGGTTAGGGTTCAGATTGGACCTAGGGTTAGGGTTATGTTGAGGGCTAGGTTTAGAGATCCGGTTAGGGTTCCGATTGAACCTACGGTTAGGGTTATGCTGAGGGCTAGGGTTAGAGATCCGGTTAGGGTTCCGATTGGACCTAGGGTTAGGGTTATGTTGAGGGCTAGGGTTAGAGATTCGGTTAGGGTTCTTATTGGACCTAGTGTCAGGGTTATGTTGAGGGCTAGGGTTAGAGATCCGGTTAGGGTTCCAATTGGACCTAGGGTTAGGGTTATGTTGAGGGCTATGGTTAGATATCCGTTTTGGGTTCCGATTGGACCTAGGGTTAGGTTTATATGGAGGGAGAGGGTTACAGATCCGGTTAGGGTTCCGATTGGACCTAGGGTTAGGGTTATGTGGAGGGAGAGGGTTAGAGATCCGGTTAGGGTTCCGATTGGACCTAGGTTTAGGGTTATCTTGAGGGCGAGGGGTAGAGATCCTGTTATGGTTCCGATTGGACCTAGGGTTAGGGTTATGTTGAGGGCTAGGGTTAGATATCCGGTTAGGGTTCCGATTGGACCTAGGGTTAGGGTTATGTTGAGGGCTAGGGTTAGATATCTGTTTTGGGTTCCGATTGGACCTAGGGTTAGGTTTATATGGAGGGAGAGGGTTACAGATCCGGTTGGGGTTCCGATTGGACCTAGGGTTAGGTTTATGTGGAGGGAGATGGTTAGAGATCCGGTTAGGGTTCCGATTGGACCTAGGGTTAGGGTTATGTTGAGGGCGACGGGTAGAGATCCTGTTAGGGTTCCCATTGGACCTAGGGTTAGTGTTATGTTGAGGGCTAGGGTTAGATATCCGGTTAGGGTTCCGATTGGACCTAGGGTTAGGTTTATGTTGAGGGCTAGGGTTAGATATCCGGTTAGGGTTCCGATTGGACCTAGGGTTAGGGTTATGTTGAGGACTAGGGTTAGATATCCGGTTAGGGTTCCGAATGGACCTAGGGTTAGGGTTATGTTGAAGGCTAGGTTTAGAAATCCGGTTAGTGTTCCGATTGGACCTAGGGTTAGGGTTATGTTGAGGGCTAAGGTTAGAGATCCGGTTAGGGTTCCGATTGGACCTAGGGTTAGGGTTATGTTGAGAGCTAGGTTTAGAGATCTGGTTAGGGTTCCGATTGGACCTAGGGTTAGGGTTATGTTGAGGGCTGTGGTAGAGATCCTGTTAGGGTTCCCATTGGACCTAGGGTTAGGGTTATGTTGAGGGCTAGGGTTAGATATCCGGTTAGGGTTCCGATTGGACCTAGGGTTAGGGTTATGTTGAAGGCTAGGGTTAGATATCCGGTTAGGGTTCCGATTTGACCTAGGGTTAGGGTTATGTTGAGGGCTAGGGTTAGATATCCGGTTAGGGTTCCGATTGGACCTAGGGTTAGGGTTATGTTGAGGGCTAGGGTTAGATATCCGGTTAGGGTTCCGATTGGACCTAGGGTTAGGGATATGTTGAGGGCTAGGTTTAGAGATCTGGTTAGGGATCCGATTAGACCTAGCGTTAGGGTTATTTTGAGGGCTAGGGTTAGATATCTGTTTTGGGTTCCGATTGGACCTAGGGTTAGTGTTATGTTGAGGGCTAGGGTTAGATATCCGTTTAGGGTTCCGATTGCACCTAGGGCTAGGTTTACGTGGAGGGAGAGGGTTACAGATCCGGTTAGGGTTCGGATTGGACCTAGGGTTAGGTTTATGTGCAGGAAGAGGGTTAGAGATCCGGTTAGGGTTCCGATTGGACCTAGGGTTAGGGTTATGTTGAGGGCTAGCGTTAGATATCCGGTTAGGGTTCTGATTGGACCTAGGGTTAGGGTTATGTTGAGGGCTAGGGTTAGAGATCCGGTTAGGTTTCCGATTGGACCTAGGGTAAGGGTTATGTTGAGGGCTAGGGTTAGAGATCCGGTTAGGGTTCAGATTGGACCTAGGGTTATGGTTATGTTGAGGGCTAGGTTTAGAGATCCGGTTAGGGTTCCGATTGAACCTACGGTTAGGGTTATGCTGAGGGCTAGGGTTAGAGATCCGGTTAGGGTTCCGATTGGACCTAGGGTTAGGGTTATGTTGAGGGCTAGGGTTAGAGATTCGGTTAGTGTTCCTATTGGACCTAGTGTTAGGGTTATGTTGAGGGCTAGGGTTAGAGATCCGGTTAGGGTTCCAATTGGACCTAGGGTTAGGGTTATGTTGAGGGCTAGGGTTAGATATCCGTTTTGGGTTCCGATTGGACCTAGGGTTAGGTTTATATGGAGGGAGAGGGTTACAGATCCGGTTAGGGTTCCGATTGGACCTAGGGTTAGGTTTATGTGGAGGGAGAGGGTTAGAGATCCGGTTAAGGTTCCGATTGGACCTAGGTTTAGGGTTATGTTGAGGGCGAGGGGTAGAGATCCTGTTAGGGTTCCGATTGTACCTAGGGTTAGGGTTATGTTGAGGGCTAGGGTTAGATATCCCGTTAGGGTTCAGATTGGACCTAGGGTTAGGGTTATGTTGAGGGCTAGGGTTAGATATCTGTTTTGGGTTCCGATTGGACCTAGGGTTAGGTTTATATGGAGGGAGAGGGTTAGAGATCCGGTTGGGGTTCCGATTGGACCTAGGGTTAGGTTTATGTGGAGGGAGATGGTTAGAGATCCGGTTAGGGTTCCGATTGGACCTAGGGTTAGGGTTATGTTGAGGGCTAGGGTTAGAGATCCGGTTAGGGTTCTGATTGGACCTAGGGTTAGGGTTATGTTGAGAGCTAGGGTTAGAGATCTGGTTAGGGTTCCGATTGGACCTAGGGTTAGGGTTATGTTGAGGGCTCTGGTAGAGATCCTGTTAGGGTTCCCATTGGACCTAGGGTTAGGGTTATGTTGAGGGCTAGGGTTAGATATCCGGTTAGGGTTCCGATTGGACCTAGGGTTAGGGTTATGTTGAGGGCTAGGGTTAGATATCCGGTTAGGGTTCCGATTGGACCTAGGGTTAGGGTTATGTTGAGGGCTAGGGTTAGATATCCGGTTAGGGTTCCGATTGGACCTAGGGTTAGGGTTATGTTGAGGGCTGGGTATACAGATCCGGTTAGGGTTCCCAATGGACCTAGGGTTTGTGTTATGTTGAAGGCTAGGTTTAGAAATCCGGTTAGGGTTCCGATTGGACCTAGGGTTAGGGTTATGTTGAGGGCTAGGGTTAGAGATCCGGTTAGGGTTCCGAATGGATCTAGGTTTAGGGTTATGTTGAGGGCTAGGGTTAGAGATCCGGTTAGGGTTACGGTTGGACCTAGGGTTAGGGTTATATTGAGGGCGCGAGGTACAGACACTTTTAGGATTCCAATTGGACCTAGGGTTAGGGATATGTTGAGGGCTAGGTTTAGAGATCTGGTTAGGGATCCGATTGGACCTAGGGTTAGGGTTATTTTGAGGGCTAGGGTTAGATATCTGTTTTGGGTTCCGATTGGACCTAGGGTTAGTGTTATGTTGAGGGCTAGTGTTAGATATCCGTTTAGGGTTCCGATTGCACCTAGGGTTAGGTTTATGTGGAGGGAGAGGTTTACAGATCCGATTAGGGTTCTGATTGGACCTAGGGTTAGGTTTATGTTGAGGAAGAGGGTTAGAGATCCGGTTAGAGTTCCGATTGGACCTAGGGTTAGGGTTATGTTGAGGGCTAGGGTTAGATATCAGGTTAGGGTTCTGATTGGACCTAGGGTTAGGGTTATGTTGAGGGCTAGGGTTAGAGATCCGGTTCGGGTTCCGAACGGACCTAGGGTTAGGGTTATGTTGAGGTCTAGGGTTAGAGATCCGGTTAGGGTTCATATTGGACCTAGGGTTAGGGTTATGTTGAGGGCTAGGTTTAGAGATCCGGTTAGGGTTCCGATTGAACCTAGGGTTAGGGTTATGCTGAGGGCTAGGGTTAGAGATCCGGTTAGGGTTCCGATTGGACCTAGGGTTAGGGTTATGTTGAGGGCTAGGGTTAGATATCCGGTTAGGGTTCCGATTGGACCTAGGGTTAGGGTTATGTTGAGGGCTAGGTTTAGAAATCCGTTTTGGGTTCCGATTGGACCTAGGGTTAGGTTTATGTGGAGGGAGAGGGTTAGAGATCCGGTTAGGGTTCCGATTGGACCTAGGGTTAGGGTTATGTTGAGGGCGATGGGTAGAGATCCTGTTAGGGTTCCCATTGGATCTAGGGTTAGTGTTATGTTGAGGGCTAGGGTTAGATATCCGGTTAGGGTTCCGATTGGACCTAGGTTTAGGGTTATGTTGATGGCTAGGGTTAGATATCCGGTTAGGGTTCCGATTGGACCTAGGGTTAGGGTTATGTTGAGGGCTAGGGTTAGGGATCCGGTTAGGTTTCCGATTGGACCTAGGGTTAGGTTTATGTGGAGGGAGAGGGTTAGAGATCCGGTTAGGGTTCCGATTGGACCTAGGTTTAGGGTTATGTTGAGGGCGAGGGGTAGAGATCCTGTTAGGGTTCCGATTGGACCTAGGGTTAGGGTTATGTTTAGGGCTAGGTTTAGAGATTCGGTTAGGGTTCCGATTGGACCTAGGGTTAGGTTTATGTGGAGCGAGAGGGTTAGAGATCCGGTTAGGGTTCCGATTGGACCTAGGGTTAGGGTTATGTTGAGGGCGACGGGTAGAGATCCTGTTAGGGTTCCCATTGGATCTAGGGTTAGTGTTATGTTGAGGGCTAGGGTTAGATATCCGGTTAGGGTTCCGATTGGACCTAGGGTTAGTTTATGTGGAGGGAGAGGGTTAGAGATCCGGTTAGGGTTCCGATTGGACCTAGGGTTAGGGTTATGTTGAGGGCGACGGGTAGAGATCCTGTTAGGGTTCCCATTGGATCTAGGGTTACTGTTATGTTGAGGTCTAGGGTTAGAGATCCGGTTAGGGTTCATATTGGACCTAGGGTTAGGGTTATGTTGAGGGCTAGGTTTAGAGATCCGGTTAGGGTTCCGATTGAACCTAGGGTTAGGGTTATGCTGAGGGCTAGGGTTAGAGATCCGGTTAGGGTTCCGATTGGACCTAGGGTTAGGGTTATGTTGAGGGCTAGGGTTAGAGATTCGGTTAGGGTTCCTATTGGACCTAGGGTTAGGGTTATGTTGAGGGCTAGGGTTAGAGATCCGGTTAGGGTTCCGATTTGACCTAGGCTTATGGTTATGTTGAGGGCTAGGGTTAGATATCCGTTTTGGGTTCCCATTGGACCTAGGGTTAGGTTTAATGGAGGGAGAGGGTTACAGATCCGGTTAGGGTTCCGATTGGACCTAGGGTTAGGTTTATGTGGAGGGAGAGGGTTAGAGATCCGGTTAGGGTTCCGATTGGACCTAGGGTTAGGGTTATGTTGAGGGCTAGGGTAGATATCCGGTTAGGGTTCCGATTGGACCTAGGGTTAGGGTTATGTTGAGGGCTAGGGTTAGAGACCCGGTTAGGGTTCAGATTGGACCTAGGGTTAGGGTTATGTTGAGGGCTAGGATTAGAGATCTGGTTAGGGTTCCGATTGTACCTAGGGTTAGGGTTATGTTGAGGGCTGTGGTAGAGATCCTGTTAGAGTTCCCATTGGACCTAGGGTTAGGGTTATGTTGAGGGCTAGGGTTAGATATCCGGTTAGGGTTCCCATTGGACCTAGGGTTAGGGTTATGTTGAGGGCTAGGGTTAGATATCCGGTTAGGGTTCCGATTGGACCTATGGTTAGGGTTATGTTGAGGGCTAGGGTTAGAGATCCGGTTAGGGTTCCGATTGGACCTAGGGTTAGGGTTATGTTGAGGGCGAGGTGTAGAGATCCTGTTAGGGTTCCGATTGGACCTAGGGTTAGGGTTATGCTGAGGGCGAGGGGTAGAGATCCTGTTAGGGTTCCGATTGGACCTAGGGTTAGGATTTTGTTGAGGTCTTGGGTTAGATATTCGGTTAGAGTTCCGATTGGAGCTAGGGTTAGGGTTAATTTGAGGGCTAGGTTTAGAGTTCCGGTTAGGGTTCCGATTGGACCTAGGTTTAGGGTTATGTTGAGGGCTAGGGTTAGATATCTGCTTAGGGTTTTGATTGGCCCTAGGGTTAGGGTTATGTTGAGGGCTAGGGTTAGATATCCGGTTAAGGTTCCGATTGGAGCTAGGGTTAGGGTTATGTTGAGGGCTAGGGTTAGAGATCTGGTTAGGGTTTTGATTGGACCTAGGGTTAGGGTTATGTTGACGGCTAGGGTTAGAGATCCGGTTAGGGTTCCGATTGGAGCTAGGTTTAGGCTTATTTTGAGGGCTAGGGTTAGAGTTCCGGTTAGGGTTCCGATTGGACCTAGAGTTAGGATTATGTTGAGGGCTAGGGTTAGAGATCTGGTTAGGGTTTTGATTGGACGTAGGGTTAGGGTTATGTTGAGGGCTAGGGTTAGATATCCGGTTAGGGTTCCGATTGGACCTAGGGTTAGGGTTATATTGAGGGCGAGGGGTAGAGACACTTTTAGGATTCCAATTGGACCTAGGGTTAGGGTTATGTTGAGGGCGAGGGGTAGAGATCCTGTTAGGGTTCCGATTGGACCTAGGGTTAGGGTTATGTTGAGGGCTAGGGTTAGAGATTCGGTTAGGGTTCTTATTGGACCTAGTGTTAGGGTTATGTTGAGGGCTAGGGTTAGAGATCCGGTTAGGGTTCCAATTGGACCTAGGGTTAGGGTTATGTTGAGGGCTATGGTTAGATATCCGTTTTGGGTTCCGATTGGACCTAGGGTTAGGTTTATATGGAGGGAGAGGGTTACAGATCCGGTTAGGGTTCCGATTGGACCTAGGGTTAGGGTTATGTGGAGGGAGAGGGTTAGAGATCCGGTTAGGGTTCCGATTGGACCTAGGTTTAGGGTTATCTTGAGGGCGAGGGGTAGAGATCCTGTTATGGTTCCGATTGGACCTAGGGTTAGGGTTATGTTGAGGGCTAGGGTTAGATATCCGGTTAGGGTTCCGATTGGACCTAGGGTTAGGGTTATGTTGAGGGCTAGGGTTAGATATCTGTTTTGGGTTCCGATTGGACCTAGGGTTAGGTTTATATGGAGGGAGAGGGTTACAGATCCGGTTGGGGTTCCGATTGGACCTAGGGTTAGGTTTATGTGGAGGGAGATGGTTAGAGATCCGGTTAGGGTTCCGATTGGACCTAGGGTTAGGGTTATGTTGAGGGCGACGGGTAGAGATCCTGTTAGGGTTCCCATTGGACCTAGGGTTAGTGTTATGTTGAGGGCTAGGGTTAGATATCCGGTTAGGGTTCCGATTGGACCTAGGGTTAGGTTTATGTTGAGGGCTAGGGTTAGATATCCGGTTAGGGTTCCGATTGGACCTAGGGTTAGGGTTATGTTGAGGACTAGGGTTAGATATCCGGTTAGGGTTCCGAATGGACCTAGGGTTAGGGTTATGTTGAAGGCTAGGTTTAGAAATCCGGTTAGTGTTCCGATTGGACCTAGGGTTAGGGTTATGTTGAGGGCTAAGGTTAGAGATCCGGTTAGGGTTCCGATTGGACCTAGGGTTAGGGTTATGTTGAGAGCTAGGTTTAGAGATCTGGTTAGGGTTCCGATTGGACCTAGGGTTAGGGTTATGTTGAGGGCTGTGGTAGAGATCCTGTTAGGGTTCCCATTGGACCTAGGGTTAGGGTTATGTTGAGGGCTAGGGTTAGATATCCGGTTAGGGTTCCGATTGGACCTAGGGTTAGGGTTATGTTGAAGGCTAGGGTTAGATATCCGGTTAGGGTTCCGATTTGACCTAGGGTTAGGGTTATGTTGAGGGCTAGGGTTAGATATCCGGTTAGGGTTCCGATTGGACCTAGGGTTAGGGTTATGTTGAGGGCTAGGGTTAGATATCCGGTTAGGGTTCCGATTGGACCTAGGGTTAGGGATATGTTGAGGGCTAGGTTTAGAGATCTGGTTAGGGATCCGATTAGACCTAGCGTTAGGGTTATTTTGAGGGCTAGGGTTAGATATCTGTTTTGGGTTCCGATTGGACCTAGGGTTAGTGTTATGTTGAGGGCTAGGGTTAGATATCCGTTTAGGGTTCCGATTGCACCTAGGGCTAGGTTTACGTGGAGGGAGAGGGTTACAGATCCGGTTAGGGTTCGGATTGGACCTAGGGTTAGGTTTATGTGCAGGAAGAGGGTTAGAGATCCGGTTAGGGTTCCGATTGGACCTAGGGTTAGGGTTATGTTGAGGGCTAGCGTTAGATATCCGGTTAGGGTTCTGATTGGACCTAGGGTTAGGGTTATGTTGAGGGCTAGGGTTAGAGATCCGGTTAGGTTTCCGATTGGACCTAGGGTAAGGGTTATGTTGAGGGCTAGGGTTAGAGATCCGGTTAGGGTTCAGATTGGACCTAGGGTTATGGTTATGTTGAGGGCTATGTTTAGAGATCCGGTTAGGGTTCCGATTGAACCTACGGTTAGGGTTATGCTGAGGGCTAGGGTTAGAGATCCGGTTAGGGTTCCGATTGGACCTAGGGTTAGGGTTATGTTGAGGGCTAGGGTTAGAGATTCGGTTAGTGTTCCTATTGGACCTAGTGTTAGGGTTATGTTGAGGGCTAGGGTTAGAGATCCGGTTAGGGTTCCAATTGGACCTAGGGTTAGGGTTATGTTGAGGGCTAGGGTTAGATATCCGTTTTGGGTTCCGATTGGACCTAGGGTTAGGTTTATATGGAGGGAGAGGGTTACAGATCCGGTTAGGGTTCCGATTGGACCTAGGGTTAGGTTTATGTGGAGGGAGAGGGTTAGAGATCCGGTTAAGGTTCCGATTGGACCTAGGTTTAGGGTTATGTTGAGGGCGAGGGGTAGAGATCCTGTTAGGGTTCCGATTGTACCTAGGGTTAGGGTTATGTTGAGGGCTAGGGTTAGATATCCCGTTAGGGTTCAGATTGGACCTAGGGTTAGGGTTATGTTGAGGGCTAGGGTTAGATATCTGTTTTGGGTTCCGATTGGACCTAGGGTTAGGTTTATATGGAGGGAGAGGGTTAGAGATCCGGTTGGGGTTCCGATTGGACCTAGGGTTAGGTTTATGTGGAGGGAGATGGTTAGAGATCCGGTTAGGGTTCCGATTGGACCTAGGGTTAGGGTTATGTTGAGGGCTAGGGTTAGAGATCCGGTTAGGGTTCTGATTGGACCTAGGGTTAGGGTTATGTTGAGAGCTAGGGTTAGAGATCTGGTTAGGGTTCCGATTGGACCTAGGGTTAGGGTTATGTTGAGGGCTCTGGTAGAGATCCTGTTAGGGTTCCCATTGGACCTAGGGTTAGGGTTATGTTGAGGGCTAGGGTTAGATATCCGGTTAGGGTTCCGATTGGACCTAGGGTTAGGGTTATGTTGAGGGCTAGGGTTAGATATCCGGTTAGGGTTCCGATTGGACCTAGGGTTAGGGTTATGTTGAGGGCTAGGGTTAGATATCCGGTTAGGGTTCCGATTGGACCTAGGGTTAGGGTTATGTTGAGGGCTAGGTATACAGATCCGGTTAGGGTTCCGAATGGACCTAGGGTTTGTGTTATGTTGAAGGCTAGGTTTAGAAATCCGGTTAGGGTTCCGATTGGACCTAGGGTTAGGGTTATGTTGAGGGCTAGGGTTAGAGATCCGGTTAGGGTTCCGAATGGATCTAGGTTTAGGGTTATGTTGAGGGCTAGGGTTAGAGATCCGGTTAGGGTTACGGTTGGACCTAGGGTTAGGGTTATATTGAGGGCGCGAGGTACAGACACTTTTAGGATTCCAATTGGACCTAGGGTTAGGGATATGTTGAGGGCTAGGTTTAGAGATCTGGTTAGGGATCCGATTGGACCTAGGGTTAGGGTTATTTTGAGGGCTAGGGTTAGATATCTGTTTTGGGTTCCGATTGGACCTAGGGTTAGTGTTATGTTGAGGGCTAGTGTTAGATATCCGTTTAGGGTTCCGATTGCACCTAGGGTTAGGTTTATGTGGAGGGAGAGGTTTACAGATCCGATTAGGGTTCTGATTGGACCTAGGGTTAGGTTTATGTTGAGGAAGAGGGTTAGAGATCCGGTTAGAGTTCCGATTGGACCTAGGGTTAGGGTTATGTTGAGGGCTAGGGTTAGATATCAGGTTAGGGTTCTGATTGGACCTAGGGTTAGGGTTATGTTGAGGGCTAGGGTTAGAGATCCGGTTAGGGTTCCGAACGGACCTAGGGTTAGGGTTATGTTGAGGTCTAGGATTAGAGATCCGGTTAGGGTTCATATTGGACCTAGGGTTAGGGTTATGTTGAGGGCTAGGTTTAGAGATCCGGTTAGGGTTCCGATTGAACCTAGGGTTAGGGTTATGCTGAGGGCGAGGGTTAGAGATCCGGTTAGGGTTCCGATTGGACCTAGGGTTAGGGTTATGTTGAGGGCTAGGGTTAGATATCCGGTTAGGGTTCCGATTGGACCTAGGGTTAGGGTTATGTTGAGGGCTAGGTTTAGAAATCCGTTTTGGGTTCCGATTGGACCTAGGGTTAGGTTTATGTGGAGGGAGAGGGTTAGAGATCCGGTTAGGGTTCCGATTGGACCTAGGGTTAGGGTTATGTTGAGGGCGATGGGTAGAGATCCTGTTAGGGTTCCCATTGGATCTAGGGTTAGTGTTATGTTGAGGGCTAGGGTTAGATATCCGGTTAGGGTTCCGATTGGACCTAGGTTTAGGGTTATGTTGATGGCTAGGGTTAGATATCCGGTTAGGGTTCCGATTGGACCTAGGGTTAGGGTTATGTTGAGGGCTAGGGTTAGGGATCCGGTTAGGTTTCCGATTGGACCTAGGGTTAGGTTTATGTGGAGGGAGAGGGTTAGAGATCCGGTTAGGGTTCCGATTGGACCTAGGTTTAGGGTTATGTTGAGGGCGAGGGGTAGAGATCCTGTTAGGGTTCCGATTGGACCTAGGGTTAGGGTTATGTTTAGGGCTAGGTTTAGAGATTCGGTTAGGGTTCCGATTGGACCTAGGGTTAGGTTTATGTGGAGCGAGAGGGTTAGAGATCCGGTTAGGGTTCCGATTGGACCTAGGGTTAGGGTTATGTTGAGGGCGACGGGTAGAGATCCTGTTAGGGTTCCCATTGGATCTAGGGTTATTGTTATGTTGAGGGCTAGGGTTAGATATCCGGTTAGGGTTCCGATTGGACCTAGGGTTAGTTTATGTGGAGGGAGAGGGTTAGAGATCCGGTTAGGGTTCCGATTGGACCTAGGGTTAGGGTTATGTTGAGGGCGACGGGTAGAGATCCTGTTAGGGTTCCCATTGGATCTAGGGTTACTGTTATGTTGAGGTCTAGGGTTAGAGATCCGGTTAGGGTTCATATTGGACCTAGGGTTAGGGTTATGTTGAGGGCTAGGTTTAGAGATCCGGTTAGGGTTCCGATTGAACCTAGGGTTAGGGTTATGCTGAGGGCTAGGGTTAGAGATCCGGTTAGGGTTCCGATTGGACCTAGGGTTAGGGTTATGTTGAGGGCTAGGGTTAGAGATTCGGTTAGGGTTCCTATTGGACCTAGGGTTAGGGTTATGTTGAGGGCTAGGGTTAGAGATCCGGTTAGGGTTCCGATTTGACCTAGGCTTATGGTTATGTTGAGGGCTAGGGTTAGATATCCGTTTTGGGTTCCCATTGGACCTAGGGTTAGGTTTAATGGAGGGAGAGGGTTACAGATCCGGTTAGGGTTCCGATTGGACCTAGGGTTAGGTTTATGTGGAGGGAGAGGGTTAGAGATCCGGTTAGGGTTCCGATTGGACCTAGGGTTAGGGTTATGTTGAGGGCTAGGGTAGATATCCGGTTAGGGTTCCGATTGGACCTAGGGTTAGGGTTATGTTGAGGGCTAGGGTTAGAGACCCGGTTAGGGTTCAGATTGGACCTAGGGTTAGGGTTATGTTGAGGGCTAGGATTAGAGATCTGGTTAGGGTTCCGATTGTACCTAGGGTTAGGGTTATGTTGAGGGCTGTGGTAGAGATCCTGTTAGAGTTCCCATTGGACCTAGGGTTAGGGTTATGTTGAGGGCTAGGGTTAGATATCCGGTTAGGGTTCCCATTGGACCTAGGGTTAGGGTTATGTTGAGGGCTAGGGTTAGATATCCGGTTAGGGTTCCGATTGGACCTATGGTTAGGGTTATGTTGAGGGCTAGGGTTAGAGATCCGGTTAGGGTTCCGATTGGACCTAGGGTTAGGGTTATGTTGAGGGCGAGGTGTAGAGATCCTGTTAGGGTTCCGATTGGACCTAGGGTTAGGGTTATGCTGAGGGCGAGGGGTAGAGATCCTGTTAGGGTTCCGATTGGACCTAGGGTTAGGATTTTGTTGAGGTCTTGGGTTAGATATTCGGTTAGGGTTCCGATTGGAGCTAGGGTTAGGGTTAATTTGAGGGCTAGGTTTAGAGTTCCGGTTAGGGTTCCGATTGGACCTAGGTTTAGGGTTATGTTGAGGGCTAGGGTTAGATATCTGCTTAGGGTTTTGATTGGCCCTAGGGTTAGGGTTATGTTGAGGGCTAGGGTTAGATATCCGGTTAAGGTTCCGATTGGAGCTAGGGTTAGGGTTATGTTGAGGGCTAGGGTTAGAGATCTGGTTAGGGTTTTGATTGGACCTAGGGTTAGGGTTATGTTGACGGCTAGGGTTAGAGATCCGGTTAGGGTTCCGATTGGAGCTAGGTTTAGGCTTATTTTGAGGGCTAGGGTTAGAGTTCCGGTTAGGGTTCCGATTGGACCTAGAGTTAGGATTATGTTGAGGGCTAGGGTTAGAGATCTGGTTAGGGTTTTGATTGGACGTAGGGTTAGGGTTATGTTGAGGGCTAGGGTTAGATATCCGGTTAGGGTTCCGATTGGACCTAGGGTTAGGGTTATATTGAGGGCGAGGGGTAGAGACACTTTTAGGATTCCAATTGGACCTAGGGTTAGGGTTATGTTGAGGGCGAGGGGTAGAGATCCTGTTAGGGTTCCGATTGAACCTAGGGTTAGGGTTATGTTGAGGGCTAGGGTTAGAGATTCGGTTAGGGTTCTTATTGGACCTAGTGTTAGGGTTATGTTGAGGGCTAGGGTTAGAGATCCGGTTAGGGTTCCAATTGGACCTAGGGTTAGGGTTATGTTGAGGGCTATGGTTAGATATCCGTTTTGGGTTCCGATTGGACCTAGGGTTAGGTTTATATGGAGGGAGAGGGTTACAGATCCGGTTAGGGTTCCGATTGGACCTAGGGTTAGGGTTATGTGGAGGGAGAGGGTTAGAGATCCGGTTAGGGTTCCGATTGGACCTAGGTTTAGGGTTATCTTGAGGGCGAGGGGTAGAGATCCTGTTATGGTTCCGATTGGACCTAGGGTTAGGGTTATGTTGAGGGCTAGGGTTAGATATCCGGTTAGGGTTCCGATTGGACCTAGGGTTAGGGTTATGTTGAGGGCTAGGGTTAGATATCTGTTTTGGGTTCCGATTGGACCTAGGGTTAGGTTTATATGGAGGGAGAGGGTTACAGATCCGGTTGGGGTTCCGATTGGACCTAGGGTTAGGTTTATGTGGAGGGAGATGGTTAGAGATCCGGTTAGGGTTCCGATTGGACCTAGGGTTAGGGTTATGTTGAGGGCGACGGGTAGAGATCCTGTTAGGGTTCCCATTGGACCTAGGGTTAGTGTTATGTTGAGGGCTAGGGTTAGATATCCGGTTAGGGTTCCGATTGGACCTAGGGTTAGGTTTATGTTGAGGGCTAGGGTTAGATATCCGGTTAGGGTTCCGATTGGACCTAGGGTTAGGGTTATGTTGAGGACTAGGGTTAGATATCCGGTTAGGGTTCCGAATGGACCTAGGGTTAGGGTTATGTTGAAGGCTAGGTTTAGAAATCCGGTTAGTGTTCCGATTGGACCTAGGGTTAGGGTTATGTTGAGGGCTAAGGTTAGAGATCCGGTTAGGGTTCCGATTGGACCTAGGGTTAGGGTTATGTTGAGAGCTAGGTTTAGAGATCTGGTTAGGGTTCCGATTGGACCTAGGGTTAGGGTTATGTTGAGGGCTGTGGTAGAGATCCTGTTAGGGTTCCCATTGGACCTAGGGTTAGGGTTATGTTGAGGGCTAGGGTTAGATATCCGGTTAGGGTTCCGATTGGACCTAGGGTTAGGGTTATGTTGAAGGCTAGGGTTAGATATCCGGTTAGGGTTCCGATTTGACCTAGGGTTAGGGTTATGTTGAGGGCTAGGGTTAGATATCCGGTTAGGGTTCCGATTGGACCTAGGGTTAGGGTTATGTTGAGGGCTAGGGTTAGATATCCGGTTAGGGTTCCGATTGGACCTAGGGTTAGGGATATGTTGAGGGCTAGGTTTAGAGATCTGGTTAGGGATCCGATTAGACCTAGCGTTAGGGTTATTTTGAGGGCTAGGGTTAGATATCTGTTTTGGGTTCCGATTGGACCTAGGGTTAGTGTTATGTTGAGGGCTAGGGTTAGATATCCGTTTAGGGTTCCGATTGCACCTAGGGCTAGGTTTACGTGGAGGGAGAGGGTTACAGATCCGGTTAGGGTTCGGATTGGACCTAGGGTTAGGTTTATGTGCAGGAAGAGGGTTAGAGATCCGGTTAGGGTTCCGATTGGACCTAGGGTTAGGGTTATGTTGAGGGCTAGCGTTAGATATCCGGTTAGGGTTCTGATTGGACCTAGGGTTAGGGTTATGTTGAGGGCTAGGGTTAGAGATCCGGTTAGGTTTCCGATTGGACCTAGGGTAAGGGTTATGTTGAGGGCTAGGGTTAGAGATCCGGTTAGGGTTCAGATTGGACCTAGGGTTATGGTTATGTTGAGGGCTAGGTTTAGAGATCCGGTTAGGGTTCCGATTGAACCTACGGTTAGGGTTATGCTGAGGGCTAGGGTTAGAGATCCGGTTAGGGTTCCGATTGGACCTAGGGTTAGGGTTATGTTGAGGGCTAGGGTTAGAGATTCGGTTAGTGTTCCTATTGGACCTAGTGTTAGGGTTATGTTGAGGGCTAGGGTTAGAGATCCGGTTAGGGTTCCAATTGGACCTAGGGTTAGGGTTATGTTGAGGGCTAGGGTTAGATATCCGTTTTGGGTTCCGATTGGACCTAGGGTTAGGTTTATATGGAGGGAGAGGGTTACAGATCCGGTTAGGGTTCCGATTGGACCTAGGGTTAGGTTTATGTGGAAGGAGAGGGTTAGAGATCCGGTTAAGGTTCCGATTGGACCTAGGTTTAGGGTTATGTTGAGGGCGAGGGGTAGAGATCCTGTTAGGGTTCCGATTGTACCTAGGGTTAGGGTTATGTTGAGGGCTAGGGTTAGATATCCCGTTAGGGTTCAGATTGGACCTAGGGTTAGGGTTATGTTGAGGGCTAGGGTTAGATATCTGTTTTGGGTTCCGATTGGACCTAGGGTTAGGTTTATATGGAGGGAGAGGGTTAGAGATCCGGTTGGGGTTCCGATTGGACCTAGGGTTAGGTTTATGTGGAGGGAGATGGTTAGAGATCCGGTTAGGGTTCCGATTGGACCTAGGGTTAGGGTTATGTTGAGGGCTAGGGTTAGAGATCCGGTTAGGGTTCTGATTGGACCTAGGGTTAGGGTTATGTTGAGAGCTAGGGTTAGAGATCTGGTTAGGGTTCCGATTGGACCTAGGGTTAGGGTTATGTTGAGGGCTCTGGTAGAGATCCTGTTAGGGTTCCCATTGGACCTAGGGTTAGGGTTATGTTGAGGGCTAGGGTTAGATATCCGGTTAGGGTTCCGATTGGACCTAGGGTTAGGGTTATGTTGAGGGCTAGGCTTAGATACCCGGTTAGGGTTCCGATTGGACCTAGGGTTAGGGTTATGTTGAGGGCTAGGGTTAGATATCCGGTTAGGGTTCCGATTGGACCTAGGGTTAGGGTTATGTTGAGGGCTAGGTATACAGATCCGGTTAGGGTTCCGAATGGACCTAGGGTTTGTGTTATGTTGAAGGCTAGGTTTAGAAATCCGGTTAGGGTTCCGATTGGACCTAGGGTTAGGGTTATGTTGAGGGCTAGGGTTAGAGATCCGGTTAGGGTTCCGAATGGATCTAGGTTTAGGGTTATGTTGAGGGCTAGGGTTAGAGATCCGGTTAGGGTTACGGTTGAACCTAGGGTTAGGGTTATATTGAGGGCGCGAGGTACAGACACTTTTAGGATTCCAATTGGACCTAGGGTTAGGGATATGTTGAGGGCTAGGTTTAGAGATCTGGTTAGGGATCCGATTGGACCTAGGGTTAGGGTTATTTTGAGGGCTAGGGTTAGATATCTGTTTTGGGTTCCGATTGGACCTAGGGTTAGTGTTATGTTGAGGGCTAGTGTTAGATATCCGTTTAGGGTTCCGATTGCACCTAGGGTTAGGTTTATGTGGAGGGAGAGGTTTACAGATCCGATTAGGGTTCTGATTGGACCTAGGGTTAGGTTTATGTTGAGGAAGAGGGTTAGAGATCCGGTTAGAGTTCCGATTGGACCTAGGGTTAGGGTTATGTTGAGGGCTAGGGTTAGATATCAGGTTAGGGTTCTGATTGGACCTAGGGTTAGGGTTATGTTGAGGGCTAGGGTTAGAGATCCGGTTAGGGTTCCGAACGGACCTAGGGTTAGGGTTATGTTGAGGTCTAGGGTTAGAGATCCGGTTAGGGTTCATATTGGACCTAGGGTTAGGGTTATGTTGAGGGCTAGGTTTAGAGATCCGGTTAGGGTTCCGATTGAACCTAGGGTTAGGGTTATGCTGAGGGCTAGGGTTAGAGATCCGGTTAGGGTTCCGATTGGACCTAGGGTTAGGGTTATGTTGAGGGCTAGGGTTAGATATCCGGTTAGGGTTCCGATTGGACCTAGGGTTAGGGTTATGTTGAGGGCTAGGTTTAGAAATCCGTTTTGGGTTCCGATTGGACCTAGGGTTAGGTTTATGTGGAGGGAGAGGGTTAGAGATCCGGTTAGGGTTACGATTGGACCTAGGGTTAGGGTTATGTTGAGGGCGATGGGTAGAGATCCTGTTAGGGTTCCCATTGGATCTAGGGTTAGTGTTATGTTGAGGGCTAGGGTTAGATATCCGGTTAGGGTTCCGATTGGACCTAGGTTTAGGGTTATGTTGATGGCTAGGGTTAGATATCCGGTTAGGGTTCCGATTGGACCTAGGGTTAGGGTTATGTTGAGGGCTAGGGTTAGGGATCCGGTTAGGTTTCCGATTGGACCTAGGGTTAGGTTTATGTGGAGGGAGAGGGTTAGAGATCCGGTTAGGGTTCCGATTGGACCTAGGTTTAGGGTTATGTTGAGGGCGAGGGGTAGAGATCCTGTTAGGGTTCCGATTGGACCTAGGGTTAGGGTTATGTTTAGGGCTAGGTTTAGAGATTCGGTTAGGGTTCCGATTGGACCTAGGGTTAGGTTTATGTGGAGCGAGAGGGTTAGAGATCCGGTTAGGGTTCCGATTGGACCTAGGGTTAGGGTTATGTTGAGGGCGACGGGTAGAGATCCTGTTAGGGTTCCCATTGGATCTAGGGTTAGTGTTATGTTGAGGGCTAGGGTTAGATATCCGGTTAGGGTTCCGATTGGACCTAGGGTTAGTTTATGTGGAGGGAGAGGGTTAGAGATCCGGTTAGGGTTCCGATTGGACCTAGGGTTAGGGTTATGTTGAGGGCGACGGGTAGAGATCCTGTTAGGGTTCCCATTGGATCTAGGGTTACTGTTATGTTGAGGTCTAGGGTTAGAGATCCGGTTAGGGTTCATATTGGACCTAGGGTTAGGGTTATGTTGAGGGCTAGGTTTAGAGATCCGGTTAGGGTTCCGATTGAACCTAGGGTTAGGGTTATGCTGAGGGCTAGGGTTAGAGATCCGGTTAGGGTTCCGATTGGACCTAGGGTTAGGGTTATGTTGAGGGCTAGGGTTAGAGATTCGGTTAGGGTTCCTATTGGACCTAGGGTTAGGGTTATGTTGAGGGCTAGGGTTAGAGATCCGGTTAGGGTTCCGATTTGACCTAGGCTTATGGTTATGTTGAGGGCTAGGGTTAGATATCCGTTTTGGGTTCCCATTGGACCTAGGGTTAGGTTTAATGGAGGGAGAGGGTTACAGATCCGGTTAGGGTTCCGATTGGACCTAGGGTTAGGTTTATGTGGAGGGAGAGGGTTAGAGATCCGGTTAGGGTTCCGATTGGACCTAGGGTTAGGGTTATGTTGAGGGCTAGGGTAGATATCCGGTTAGGGTTCCGATTGGACCTAGGGTTAGGGTTATGTTGAGGGCTAGGGTTAGAGACCCGGTTAGGGTTCAGATTGGACCTAGGGTTAGGGTTATGTTGAGGGCTAGGATTAGAGATCTGGTTAGGGTTCCGATTGTACCTAGGGTTAGGGTTATGTTGAGGGCTGTGGTAGAGATCCTGTTAGAGTTCCCATTGGACCTAGGGTTAGGGTTATGTTGAGGGCTAGGGTTAGATATCCGGTTAGGGTTCCCATTGGACCTAGGGTTAGGGTTATGTTGAGGGCTAGGGTTAGATATCCGGTTAGGGTTCCGATTGGACCTATGGTTAGGGTTATGTTGAGCCCTAGGGTTAGAGATCCGGTTAGGGTTCCGATTGGACCTAGGGTTAGGGTTATGTTGAGGGCGAGGTGTAGAGATCCTGTTAGGGTTCCGATTGGACCTAGGGTTAGGGTTATGCTGAGGGCGAGGGGTAGAGATCCTGTTAGGGTTCCGATTGGACCTAGGGTTAGGATTTTGTTGAGGTCTTGGGTTAGATATTCGGTTAGGGTTCCGATTGGAGCTAGGGTTAGGGTTAATTTGAGGGCTAGGTTTAGAGTTCCGGTTAGGGTTCCGATTGGACCTAGGTTTAGGGTTATGTTGAGGGCTAGGGTTAGATATCTGCTTAGGGTTTTGATTGGCCCTAGGGTTAGGGTTATGTTGAGGGCTAGGGTTAGATATCCGGTTAAGGTTCCGATTGGAGCTAGGGTTAGGGTTATGTTGAGGGCTAGGGTTAGAGATCTGGTTAGGGTTTTGATTGGACCTAGGGTTAGGGTTATGTTGACGGCTAGGGTTAGAGATCCGGTTAGGGTTCCGATTGGAGCTAGGTTTAGGCTTATTTTGAGGGCTAGGGTTAGAGTTCCGGTTAGGGTTCCGATTGGACCTAGAGTTAGGATTATGTTGAGGGCTAGGGTTAGAGATCTGGTTAGGGTTTTGATTGGACGTAGGGTTAGGGTTATGTTGAGGGCTAGGGTTAGATATCCGGTTAGGGTTCCGATTGGACCTAGGGTTAGGGTTATATTGAGGGCGAGGGGTAGAGACACTTTTAGGATTCCAATTGGACCTAGGGTTAGGGTTATGTTGAGGGCGAGGGGTAGAGATCCTGTTAGGGTTCCGATTGGACCTAGGGTTAGGGTTATGTTGAGGGCTAGGGTAGATATCCGGTTAGGGTTCCGATTGGACCTAGGGTTAGGGTTATGTTGAGGGCTACGGTTAGATATCCGTTTTGGGTTCCGATTGGACCTAGGGTTAGGTTTATATGGAGGGAGAGTGTTACAGATCCGGTTGGGGTTCCGATTGGACCTAGGGTTAGGTTTATGTGGAGGGAGAGGGTTAGAGATCCGGTTAGGGTTCCGATTGGACCTAGGGTTAGGGTTATGTTGAGGGCTAGGGGTAGAGATCCTGTTAGGGTTCCGATTGGACCTAGGGTTAGGGTTATGTTGAGGGCTAGGTATACAGATCCGGTTAGGGTTCCGATTGGACCTAGGTTTAGGATTATGTTGAGGGCTAGGTATACAGATCCGGTTAGGGTTCCGATTAGACCTAGGGTTAGGGTTATGTTGAGGGCTAGGTATACAGATCCGGTTAGGGTTCCGATTGGACCTAGGGTGAGGGTTATGTTGAAGGCTAGGTTTCGAAATCCGGTTAGGGTTCCGATTGGACCTAGTGTTAGGGTTATGTTGAGGGCTAGGATTAGAGATCCGGTTAGGGTTCCGATTGGACCTAGGGTTAGGGTTATGTTGAGAGCTGGGTTAGAGATCCGGTTAGGGTTCCGATTGGACCTAGGGTTAGGGTTATGTTGAGGGCTAGTGTTAGATATCCGGTTAGGGTTCCGATTGGACCAAGGGTTAGGGTTATGTTGAGGGCGAGGGGTAGACATCCGGTTAGGGTTCCGATTAGAACTAGGGTTAGGGTTATGTTGAGGGCGATGGGTAGAGATCAGGTTAGGGTTCCGATTGGACCTAGGGTTAGGGTTATGTTGAGGGCTAGGGTTAGAGATCCAGTTAGGGTGACGATTGGACCTAGGGTTAGTGTTCTCTTGAGGGCTAGGGTTAGAGATCCGGTTAGGGTTCCGATTGGACCTAGGGTTAGGGTTATGTTGAGGGCGAGGGGTAGAGATCCTGTTAGGGTTCCGATTGGACCTAGGGTTAGGGTTATGTTGAGGGCTAGGGTTAGAGATCCGGTTAGGGTTCCGATTGGACCTATGGTTAGGGTTATGTTGAGGGCTAGGGTTAGATATCCGGTTAGGGTTCCCATTGGACCTAAGGTTAGGGTTATGTTGAGGGCTAGGGTTAGAAATCCGGTTAGGGTTCCGATTGGACCTAAGGTTAGGGTTATGTTGAGGGCTCGGTTTAGATATCCGTTTAGGGTTCCGATTGGACCTAGGAGTAGGGTTATGTTGAGGGCTCGGGTTAGAGATCCGTTTAGGGTTCCGAATGGATCTAGGTTTAGGGTTATGTTGAGGGCTAGGGTTAGAGATCCGGTTAGGGTTACGATTGGACCTAGGGTTAGGGTTATATTGAGGGCGAGGGGTAGAGACACTTTTAGGATTCCAATTGGACCTAGGTTTAGGGTTATGTTGAGGGCGAGGTGTAGAGATCCTGTTAGGGTTCCGATTGGACCTAGGGTTAGGGTTATGTTGAGGGCTAGGTTTAGATATCCGGTTAGGGTTCCGATTGGAGCTAAGTTTAGGCTTATTTTGAGGGCTAGGGTTAGAGTTCCGGTTAGGGTTCCGATTGGACCTAGAGTTAGGGTTATGTTGAGGGCTAGGGTTAGAGATCTGGTTAGGGTTCCGATTGGACCTAGGGTTAGGTTTATGTGTAGGGAGAGCGTTATAGATCCCGTTAGGGTTCCGATTGGACCTAGGGTCACGGTTATGTTGACGGCGAGGCGTAGAGATCCTGTTAGGGTTCCGATTGGACCTAGGGTTAGTGTTATGTTGAGGGCTAGGGTTAGATATCCGGTTAGGGTTCCGATTGGACCTAGGGTTAGGGTTATGTTGAGGGCTAGGGTTAGATATCCGTTTAGGGTTCCGATTGGACCTAGGGTTATGGAGATGTTGAGGGCTAGAGTTAGAGATCTGTTTAGGGTTCCGATTGGACCTAGGGTTAGGCTTATGTTGAGGGCTAGGGTTAGAGATCTGGTTAGGGTTTTGATTGGACCTAGGGTTAGGGTTATGTTGAGGGCTAGGGTTAGATATCCGGTTACGGTTCCGATTGGAGCTAGGGTTAGGGTTATGTTGAGGGCTAGGGTTAGAGATCTGGTTAGGGTTTTGATTGGACCTAGGGTTAGGGTTATGTTGAGGGCTAGGGTTAGAGATCCGGTTAGGGTTCCGATTGGAGCTAGGGTTAGGTTTATTTTGAGGACTAGGGTTAGAGTTCCTGTTAGGGTTCCGATTGGACCTAGAGTTAGGGTTATCTTGAGGGCTAGGGTTAGAGATCTGGTTAGGGTTTTCATTGGACCTAGGGTTAGGGTTATGTTGAGAGCTAGGGTTAAATATCCGGTTAGGGTTCCGATTGGACCTATGGTTAGGGTTATATTGATGGCGAGGGGTAGAGACCCTGTTAGGGTTCCGATTGGACCTAGGGTTAGGGTTATATTGAGGGCGAGGGCTAGAGAACCTGTTAGGGTTCCTATTGGACCTAGAGTTAGGGTTATATTGAGGGCGAGGGGTAGAGACCCTGTTAGGGTTCCGATTGGACCTAGGGTTAGGGTTATGTTGAGGGCGAGGTGTAGAGATCCTGTTAGGGTTCCGATTGGCCCTAGGGTTAGGTTTATGTGGAGGGAGAGGGTTACAGATCCGGTTAGGGTTCCGATTGGACCTAGGGTTAGGTTTATGTGGAGGGAGACGGTTAGAGATCCGGTTAGGGTTCCGATTGGACCTAGGGTTAGGGTTATGTTGAGGGCTAGGTATACAGATCCGGTTAGGGTTCCGAATGGACCTAGGGTTTGGGTTATGTTGAAGGCTAGGTTTAGAAATCCAGTTAGGGTTCCGATTGGACCTAGGGTTAGGGTTATGTTGAGGGCTCGGTTTAGATATCCATTTAGGGTTCCGATTGGACCTAGGAGTAGGGTTATGTTGAGGGCTCGGGTTAGAGATCCGTTTAGGGTTCCGAATGGATCTATGTTTAGGGTTATGTTGAGGGCTAGGGTTAGAGATCCGGTTAGGGTTCCGAATGGATCTATGTTTAGGGTTATGTTGAGGGCTAGGGTTAGAGATCCGGTTAGGGTTACGATAGGACCTAGGGTTAGGGTTATATTGAGGGCGAGGGGTAGAGACACTTTTAGGATTCCAATTGGACCTAGGGTTAGGGTTATGTTGAGGGCGAGGTGTAGAGATCCTGTTAGGGTACCGATTGGACCTAGGGTTAGGGTTATGTTGAGGGCTAGGCTTAGATATCCGGTTAGGGTTCCGATTGGACCTAGGGTTAGGGTTATGTTGAGGGCTAGGGATTGAGATCCGGTTAGGGTTCCGATTGGAGCTAGGTTTAGGCTTATTTTGAGGGCTAGGGTTAGAGTTCCGATTAGGGTTCCGATTGGACCTAGAGTTAGGGTTATGTTGAGGGCTAGGGTTAGAGATCTGGTTAGGGTTCCGATTGGACCTAGGGTTAGGTTTATGTGGAGGGAGAGCTTTATAGATCCCGTCAGGGTTCCGATTGGACCTAGGGTCACGGTTATGTTGAGGGTGAGGGGTAGAGATCCTGTTAGGGTTCCGATTGGACCTAGGGTTAGTGTTATGTTGAGGGCTAGGGTTAGAGCTTCGGTTAGGGTTCCTATTGGACCTAGTGTTAGGGTTATGTTGAGGGCTAGGAGTAGAGATCCGGTTAGGGTTCCGATTGGACCTAGGGTTAGGGTTATGTTGAGGGCGAGGGGTAGAGTTCCTGTTAGGGTTCCGACTGGACCTAGGGTTAGGGTTATGTTGAGGGCTAGGTATATATATATCCGGTTAGGGTTCCGATTGGACCTAGCGTTAGGGTTATGTTGAGGGCTAGGGTTAGAGATCCGGTTAGGGTTCCGATTGGACCTAGGGTTAGGGTTATGTTGAGGGCTAGGGTTAGATATCCGTTTAGGGTTCCGATTGGACCTAGGGTTAGGGTTATGTTGAGGGCTAGGTACACAGATTCGGTTAGGGTTCCGATTGGACCTAGGGTTAGTGTTCTGTTGAGGGCTAGGGTTAGAGATCCGGTTAGGGTTCCGATTGGACCTAGGGTTAGGGTTATGTTGAGGGCTACGGTTAGAGATCCGGTTAGGGTTCCGATTGGACCTAGGGTTAGTGTTCTGTTGAGGGCTAGGGTTAGAGATCCGGTTAGGGTTCCGATTGGACCTAGGGTTAGGGTTATGTTGAGGGCTAGGGTTAGAGATCTGGTTAGGGTTCCGATTGGACCTAGGGTAGGGTTATGTTGAGGGCTAGGGTTAGCGATCCGGTTAGGGTTCTGATTGGACCTAGGGTTAGGGTTAGGTTGAGGGCTAGGGTTAGAGATCCAGTGAGGGTTTTGATTGGATCTAGGGTTAGGGTTATGTTGAGGGCTAGGGTTAGAGATCCGGTTATTGTTCCGATTGCACCTCGGGTTAGGGTTATGTTTAGCGCTAGGGTTAGAGATCAGGTTAGGGTTCAGATTGGACCTAGGGTTAGGGTTATGTTGAGGGCTAGGGTTAGAGATCCGGTTAGGGTACCGATTGGACCTAGGGTTAGGGTTATGTTGAGGGCTAGTGTTAGAGATCCGGTTAGGGTTCCGATTGGACCTAGGGTTAGGGTTATGGTGAGAGCTAGGGTTAGAGATCCGTTTAAAGTTCCGATTGGACCTAGGGTTAGGGTTATGTTGAGGGCTAGGGGTAGAGATCCTGTTAGGGTTCCAATTGGACCTAGGGTTAGGGTTATGTTGAGGGTAGGTATACAGATCCGGTTTGGGTTCCGATTGGACCTAGGGTTAGGGTTATGTTGAAGGCTAGGGTTAGAAAACCGGTTAGGCTTCCGATTGGACCTAGGGTTAGGGTTATGTTTAGGGCTAGGGTTAGAGATCCGGTTAGGGTTCCTATTGGACCTATGGTTAGGGTTATGTTGAGGGCTAGGGTTAGAGATCCGGTTAGGGTTCTGATTGGACCTAGGGTTAGGGTTATGTTGAGGGCTAGGTTTAGAGATCCTGTTAGGGTTCCGATTGAACCTAGGGTTAGGGTTATGCTGAGGGCTAGGGTTAGAGATCCGGTTAGGGTTCCGATTGGACCTACGGTTAGGGTTATGTTGAGGGCTAGGGTTAGAGATCCGGTTAGGGTTCCGATTGGACCTACGGTTAGGGTTATGTTGAGAGCTAGGGTTAAATATCCGGTTAGGGTTCCGATTGGACCTATGGTTAGGGTTACATTGATGGCGAGGGGTAGAGACCCTGTTAGGGTTCCGATTGGACTTAGGGTTAGGGTTATATTGAGGGCGAGGGCTAGAGACCCTGTTATGCTTCCGATTGGACCTAGAGTTAGGGTTATATTGAGGGCGAGGGGTAGAGACCCTGTTAGGGTTCCGATTGGACCTAGGGTTAGGGTTATGTTGAGGGCGAGGTGTAGAGATCCTGTTAGGGTTCCGATTGGCCCTAGGGTTAGGTTTATGTGGAGGGAGAGGGTTACAGATCCGGTTATGGTTCCGATTGGACCTAGGGTTAGGTTTATGTGGAGGGAGAGGTTTAGAGATCCGGTTAGGGTTCCAATTGGTCCTAGGGTTAGGGTTATGTTGAGGGCTAGGTATACAGATCCGGTTAGGGTTCCGATTGGACCTAGGTTTAGGGTTATGGTGAGGGCTAGGTATACAGATCCGGTTAGGGTTCCGATTGGACCTAGGTTTAGGGTTATGTTGAGGACTAGGTATACAGATCCGGTTATTGTTCCGATTGGACCTAGGGTTAGGGTTATGTTGAAGGCTAGGTTTAGAAATCCGGTTAGGGTTCCGATTGGACCTAGTGTTAGGGTTATGTTGATGGCTAGGATTAGAGATCCGGTTAGGGTTCCGATTGGACCTAGGTTTAGGGTTATGTTGAGAGCTAGGGTTAGAGATCCGATTAGGATTCCGATTGTACGTAGGGTTTGGGTTATGTTGAGGGCTAGGGTTAGAGACACTTTTAGGATTCCAATTGGACCTAGGGTTAAGGTTATGTTGAGGGCGAGGGGTAGAGATCCTGTTAGGGTTCCGATTGGACCTAGGGTTAGGGTTATGTTGAGGGCTAGGGTTAGATATCTGTTTTGGGTTCCGATTGGACTTAGGGGTAGTGTTATGTTGAGGGCTAGGGTTAGATATCCGGTTAGGGTTCCGATTGGACCTAGGGTTAGGGATATGTTGAGGGCTAGGTTTAGAGATCTGGTTAGGGATCCGATTGGACCTAGGGTTAGGGTTATGTTGAGGGCTAGGTTTAGAGATCTGTTTTGGGTTCCGATTGGACCTAGGGTTAGTGTTATGTTGAGGGCTAGGGTTAGATATCCATTTAGGGTTCCAATTGCACCTAGGGTTAGGTTTATGTGGAGGGAGAGGGTTACAGATCCGCTTAGGGTTCGGATTGGACCTAGGGTTAGGTTTATGTGGAGGGAGAGGGTTAAAGATCCGGTTAGGGTTCCGATTGGACCTACGGTTAGGGTTATGTTGAGGGCTAGGGTTAGAGATCCGGTTAGGGTTCTGATTGGACCTAGGGTTAGGGTTATGTTGAGGGCTAGGTTTAGAGATCCTGTTAGGGTTCCGATTGAACCTAGGGTTAGGGTTATGCTGAGGGCTAGGGTTAGAGATCCGGTTAGGGTTCCGATTGGACCTAGGGTTAGGGTTATGTTGAGGGCTAGGGTTAGAGATTCGGTTAGGGTTCCTATTGGACCTAGTGTTAGGGTTATGTTGAGGGCTAGGAGTAGAGATCCGGTTAGGGTTCCGATTGGACCTAGGGTTAGGGTTATGTTGAGGGCGAGGGGTAGAGTTCCTGTTAGGGTTCCGATTGGAGCTAGGGTTAGGGTTATGTTGAGGGCTAGGTATATATATATCCGGTTAGGGTTCCGATTGGACCTAGCGTTAGGGTTATGTTGAGGGCTAGGGTTAGAGATCCGGTTAGGGTTCCGATTGGACCTAGGGTTAGGGTTATGTTGAGGGCTAGGGTTAGTAATCCGTTTAGGGTTCCGATTGGACCTAGGGTTAGGGTTATGTTGAGGGCTAGGTACACAGATTCGGTTACGGTTCCGATTGGACCTAGGGTTAGGGTTATGTTGAGGGCTAGGGATAGAGATCCGGTTAGGGTTCCGATTGGACCTAGGGTTAGTGTTCTGTTGAGGGCTAGGGTTAGAGATCCGGTTAGGGTTCCGATTGGACCTAGGGTTAGGGTTATGTTGAGGGCTAGGGTTAGAGATCCGGTTAGGGTTCCGATTGGACCTAGGGTTAGTGTTCTGTTGAGGGCTAGGGTTAGAGATCCGGTTAGGGTTCCGATTGGACCTAGGGTTAGGGTTATGTTGAGGGCTAGGGTTAGAGATCTGGTTAGGGTTCCGATTGGACCTAGGGTAGGGTTATGTTGAGGGCTAGGGTTAGCGATCCGGTTAGGGTTTTGATTGGACCTAGGGTTAGGGTTAGGTTGAGGGCTAGGGTTAGAGATCCAGTGAGGGTTTTGATTGGATCTAGGGTTAGGGTTATGTTGAGGGCTAGGGTTAGAGATCCGGTTATTGTTCCGATTGCACCTCGGGTTAGGGTTATGTTTAGCGCTAGGGTTAGAGATCAGGTTAGGGTTCAGATTGGACCTAGGGTTAGGGTTATGTTGAGGGCTAGGGTTAGAGATCCGGTTAGGGTACCGATTGGACCCAGGGTTAGGGTTATGTTGAGGGCTAGTGTTAGAGATCCGGTTAGGGTACCGATTGGACCTAGGGTTAGGGTTATGTTGAGAGCTAGGGTTAGAGATCCGTTTAAGGTTCCGATTGGACCTAGGGTTAGGGTTATGTTGAGGGCTAGGGGTAGAGATCCTGTTAGGGTTCCAATTGGACCTAGGTTTAGGGTTATGTTGAGGGTAGGTATACAGATCCGGTTTGGGTTCCGATTGGACCTAGGGTTAGGGTTATGTTGAAGGCTAGGGTTAGAAAACCAGTTAGGCTTCCGATTGGACCTAGGGTTAGGGTTATGTTGAGGGCTAGGGTAAGAGATCCGGTTACGGTTCCTATTGGACCTATGGTTAGGGTTATGTTGAGGGCTAGGGTTAGAGATCCGGTTAGGGTTCTGATTGGACCTAGGGTTAGGGTTATGTTGAGGGCTAGGTTTAGAGATCCTGTTAGGGTTCCGATTGAACCTAGGGTTAGGGTTATGCTGAGGGCTAGGGTTAGAGATCCGGTTAGGGTTCCGATTGGACCTACGGTTAGGGTTATGTTGAGGGCTGGGTTAGAGATCCGGTTAGGGTTCTGATTGGACCTAGGGTTAGGGTTATGTTGAGGGCTAGGGTTAGAGATCCTGTTAGGGTTCCGATTGGACCTAGGGTTAGGGTTATGTTGAGGTCTAGGGTTAGAGATCTGGTTAGGGTTTTTATTGGACCTAGGGTTAGGGTTATGTTGAGAGCTAGGGTTAAATATCCGGTTAGGGTTCCGATTGGACCTATGGTTAGGGTTACATAGATGGCGAGGGGTAGAGACCCTGTTAGGGTTCTGATTGGACCTAGGGTTAGGGTTATATTGAGGGCGAGGGCTAGAGACCCTGTTATGCTTCCGATTGGACCTAGAGTTAGGGTTATATTGAGGGCGAGGGGTAGAGACCCTGTTAGGGTTCCGATTGGACCTAGGGTTAGGGTTATGTTGAGGGCGAGGTGTAGAGATCCTGTTAGGGTTCCGATTGGCCCTAGGGTTAGGTTTATGTGGAGGGAGAGGGTTACAGATCCGGTTATGGTTCCGATTGGACCTAGGGTTAGGTTTATGTGGAGGGAGAGGTTTAGAGATCCGGTTAGGGTTCCAGTTGGACCTAGGGTTAGGGTTATGTTGAGGGCTAGGTAGACAGATCCGGTTAGGGTTCCGATTGGACCTAGGTTTAGGGTTATGTTGAGGGCTAGGTATACAGATCCGGTTAGGGTTCCGATTGGACCTAGGTTTAGGGTTATGTTGAGGGCTAGGTATACAGATCCGGTTATTGTTCCGATTGGACCTAGGGTTAGGGTTATGTTGAAGGCTAGGTTTAGAAATCCGGTTAGGGTTCCGATTGGACCTAGTGTTAGGGTTATGTTGATGGCTAGGATTAGAGATCCGGTTAGGGTTCCGATTGGACCTAGGTTTAGGGTTATGTTGAGAGCTAGGGTTAGAGATCCGGTTAGGATTCCGATTGTACGTAGGGTTAGGGTTATGTTGAGGGCTAGGGTTAGAGACACTTTTAGGATTCCAATTGGACCTAGGGTTAAGGTTATGTTGAGGGCGAGGGGTAGAGATCCTGTTAGGGTTCCGATTGGACCTAGGGTTAGGGTTATGTTGAGGGCTAGGGTTAGATATCCGTTTTGGGTTCCGATTGGACCTAGGGTTAGGTTTATAGGGAGGGAGAGGGTTACAGATCCGGTTGGGGTTCCGATTGGACCTAGGGTTAGGTTTATGTGGAGGGAGAGGGTTAGAGATCCGGTTAGGGTTCCAATTGGACCTAGGATTAGGGTTATGTTGAGGGCGACGTGTAGAGATCCTGTTAGGGTTCCGATTGGACCTAGGGTTAGGGTTATGTTGAGGGCTAGGGTTAGATATCCGGTTAGGGTTCCGATTGGACCTAGGGTTAGGGTTATGTTGAGGGCTAGGGTTATATATTCGGTTAGGGTTCCGAATGGACCTAGGGTTAGGGTTATGTTGAAGGCTAGGTTTAGAAATCCAGTTAGGGTTCCGATTGGACCTAGGGTTAGGGTTATGTTGAGGGCTAGGTTTAGAGATCCGGTTAGGTTTCCGGTTGGACCTAGGGTTAGGGTGTTGTTGAGAGCTAGGGTTAGAGATCTGGTTAGGGTTCCGATTGGACCTAGGGTTAGGGTTATGTTGAGGGCTAGGGTTAGATATCCGGTTAGGGTTCCGATTGGACCTAGGGTTAGGGATATGTTGAGGGCTAGATTTAGAGATCTGGTTAGGGATTCGATTGGACCTAGGGTTAGGGTTATTTTGAGGGCTAGGGTTAGATATCTGTTTTGGGTTCCGATTGGACTTAGGGGTAGTGTTATGTTGAGGGCTAGGGTTAGATATCCGTTTAGGGTTCCGATTGCACCTAGTATTAGGTTTATGTGGAGGGAGAGGGTTACAGATCCGGTTAGGGTTCTGATTGGACCTAGGGTTAGGTTTATGAGGAGGGAGAGGGTTAGAGATCCGGTTAGGGTTCCGATTGGACCTAGGGTTAGGGTTATGTTGAGGACTAGGGTTAGATATCCGGTTAGGGTTCTGATTGGACCTAGGGTTAGGGTTATGTTGAGGGCTAGGGTTAGAGATCCGGTTAGGGTTCCAATTGGACCTAGGGTTAGGGTTATGTTGAGGTCTAGGATTAGAGATCCGGTTACTGTTCATATTGGACCTAGGGTTAGGGTTATGTTGAGGGCTAGGTTTAGAGATCCGGTTAGGGTTCCGATTGAACCTAGGGTTAGGGTTATGCTGAGGGCTAGGGTTAGAGATCCGGTTAGGGTTCCTATTGGACCTATTGTTAGGGTTATGTTGAGGGCTAGGGTTAGAGATCTGGTTAGGGTTCTGATTTGACCTAGGGTTATGGTTATGTTGAGGGCTAGGGTTATATATCCGTTTTGGGTTCCCATTGGACCTAGGGTTAGGTTTATATGGAGGGAGAGGGTTACAGATCCGGTTAGGGTTCCGATTGGACCTAGGGTTAGGTTTATGTGGAGGGAGAGGGTTAGAGATCCGGTTAGGGTTCCGATTGGACCTAGGGTTAGGGTTATGTTGAGGGCTAGGGTTAGAGATCCGGTTAGGGTTCTGATTGGACCTAGGGATAGGGTTATGTTGAGGGCTAGGTATACAGATCCGGTTAGGGTTCCGAATGGACCTAGGGTTTGGGTTATGTTGAAGGCTAGGTTTCGAAATCCGGTTAGGGTTCCGATTGGACCTAGGGTTAGGGTTATGTTGAGGGCTAGGTTTAGATATCCGGTTAGGGTTCCGATTGGACCTAGGGTTAGTGTTCTGTTGAGGGCTAGGGTTAGAGATCCGGTTAGGGTTCCGATTGGACCTAGGGTTAGGGTTATGTTGAGGGCGTGGGGTAGAGATCCTGTTAGGGTTCCGATTGGACCTAGGGTTAGGGTTATGTTGAGGGCTAGGGTTAGAGATCTGGTTAGGGTTCCGATTGGACCTAAGGTTAGGGTTATGTTGAGGGCCAGGGTTAGTGATCCGGTTAGGGTTCTGATTGGACCTAGGGTTAGGGTTATATTGAGGGCTAGGGTTAGATATCCGGTTAGGGTTCCCATTGGACCTAGGGTTAGGGTTATGTTGAGGGCTAGGGTTAGATATCCGGTTAGGGTTCCGATTGGACCTAGGGTTAGGGTTATGTTGAGGGCTAGGGTTAGATATCCGGTTAGGGTTCCGATTGGACCTAGGGTTAGGGATATGTTGAGGGCTAGGTTTAGAGATCTGGTTAGGGATCCGATTGGACCTAGGGTTAGGGTTATGTTGAGGGCTAGGGTTAGATATCTGTTTTGGGTTCCGATTGGACGTAGGGTTAGTGTTATGTTGAGGGCTAGGGTTAGATATCCATTTAGGGTTCCAATTGCACCTAGGGTTAGGTTTATGTGGAGGGAGAGGGTTACAGATCCGGTTAGGGTTCGGATTGGACCTAGGGTTAGGTTTATGTGGAGGGAGAGGGTTAAAGATCCGGTTAGGGTTCCGATTGGACCTACGGTTAGGGTTATGTTGAGGGCTAGGGTTAGAGATCCGGTTAGGGTTCTGATTGGACCTAGGGTTAGGGTTATGTTGAGGGCTAGGTTTAGAGATCCTGTTAGGGTTCCGATTGAACCTAGGGTTA
The DNA here is from genome assembly GCF_054644295.1 of Miniopterus natalensis. Taxonomy (NCBI): domain Eukaryota; kingdom Metazoa; phylum Chordata; class Mammalia; order Chiroptera; family Miniopteridae; genus Miniopterus; species Miniopterus natalensis. The sequence goes on from NC_142089.1 coordinate 85,801,834, forward strand.
GGGTTATGCTGAGGGCTAGGGTTAGAGATCCGGTTAGGGTTCCGATTGGACCTAGGGTTAGGGTTATGCTGAGGGCTAGGGTTAGAGATCCGGTTAGGGTTCCGATTGGACCTAGGGTTAGGGTTATGTTGAGGGCCAGGGTTAGAGATTCGGTTAGGGTTCCTATTGCACCTAGTGTTAGGGTTATGTTGAGGGCTAGGATTAGAGATCCTGTTAGGGTTCCGATTGGACCTAGGGTTAGGGTTATGTTGAGGGCGAGGGGTAGAGATCCTGTTAGGGTTCCAATTGGACCTAGGGTTAGGGTTATGTTGAGGGCTAGGTATATATATATCCGGTTAGGGTTCCGATTGGACCTAGCGTTAGGGTTATGTTGAGGGCTAGGGTTAGAGATCCGGTTAGGGTTCCGATTGGACCTAGGGTTAGGGTTATGTTGAGGGCTAGGTACACAGATTCGGTTAGGGTTCCGATTGGACCTAGGGTTAGGGTTATGTTGAGGGCTAGGGATAGAGATCCGGTTAGGGTTCCGATTGGACCTAGGGTTAGTGTTCTGTTGAGGGCTAGGGTTAGAGATCCGGTTAGGGTTCCGATTGGACCTAGGGTTAGGGTTATGTTGAGGGCTAGGGTTAGAGATCCGGTTAGGGTTCCGATTGGACCTAGGGTTAGTGTTCTGTTGAGGGCTAGGTTTAGAGATCCGGTTAGGGTTCCGATTGGACCTAGGGTTAGGGTTATGTTGAGGGCTAGGGTTAGAGATCTGGTTAGGGTTCCGATTGGACCTAGGGTAGGGTTATGTTGAGGACTAGGGTTAGCGATCCGGTTAGGGTTCTGATTGGACCTAGGGTTAGGGTTAGGTTGAGGGCTAGGGTTAGAGATCCAGTGAGGGTTTTGATTGGATCTAGGGTTAGGGTTATGTTGAGGGCTAGGGTTAGAGATCCGGTTATTGTTCCGATTGCACCTCGGGTTAGGGTTATGTTTAGCGCTAGGGTTAGAGATCAGGTTAGGGTTCAGATTGGACCTAGGGTTAGGGTTATGTTGAGGGCTAGGGTTAGAGATCCGGTTAGGGTACCGATTGGACCTAGGGTTAGGGTTATGTTGAGGGCTAGTGTTAGAGATCCGGTTAGGGTTCCGATTGGACCTAGGGTTAGGGTTATGTTGAGAGCTAGGGTTAGAGATCCGTTTAAGGTTCCGATTGGACCTAGGGTTAGGGTTATGTTGAGGGCTAGGGGTAGAGATCCTGTTAGGGTTCCAATTGGACCTAGGGTTAGGGTTATGTTGAGGGTAGGTATACAGATCCGGTTTGGGTTCCGATTGGACCTAGGGTTAGGGTTATGTTGAAGGCTAGGGTTAGAAAACCGGTTAGGCTTCCGATTGGACCTAGGGTTAGGGTTATGTTGAGGGCTAGGGTTAGAGATCCGGTTAGGGTTCCTATTGCACCTAGTATTAGGTTTATGTGGAGGGAGAGGGTTACAGATCCGGTTAGGGTTCTGATTGGACCTAGGGTTAGGTTTATGAGGAGGGAGAGGGTTAGAGATCCGGTTAGGGTTCCGATTGGACCTAGGGTTAGGGTTATGTTGAGGACTAGGGTTAGATATCCGGTTAGGGTTCTGATTGGACCTAGGGTTAGGGTTATGTTGAGGGCTAGGGTTAGAGATCCGGTTAGGGTTCCAATTGGACCTAGGGTTAGGGTTATGTTGAGGTCTAGGGTTAGAGATCCGGTTACTGTTCATATTGGACCTAGGGTTAGGGTTATGTTGAGGGCTAGGTTTAGAGATCCGGCTAGGGTTCCGATTGAACCTAGGGTTAGGGTTATGCTGAGGGCTAGGGTTAGAGATCCGGTTAGGGTTCCTATTGGACCTATTGTTAGGGTTATGTTGAGGGCTAGGGTTAGAGATCTGGTTAGGGTTCTGATTTGACCTAGGGTTATGGTTATGTTGAGGGCTAGGGTTATATATCCGTTTTGGGTTCCCATTGGACCTAGGGTTAGGTTTATATGGAGGGAGAGGGTTACAGATCCGGTTAGGGTTCCGATTGGACCTAGGGTTAGGTTTATGTGGAGGGAGAGGGTTAGAGATCCGGTTAGGGTTCCGATTGGACCTAGGGTTAGGGTTATGTTGAGGGCTAGGGTTAGAGATCCGGTTAGGGTTCTGATTGGACCTAGGGATAGGGTTATGTTGAGGGCTAGGTATACAGATCCGGTTAGGGTTCCGAATGGACCTAGGGTTTGGGTTATGTTGAAGGCTAGGTTTCGAAATCCGGTTAGGGTTCCGATTGGACCTAGGGTTAGGGTTATGTTGAGGGCTAGGGTTAGATATCCGGTTAGGGTTCCGATTGGACCTAGGGTTAGTGTTCTGTTGAGGGCTAGGGTTAGAGATCCGGTTAGGGTTCCGATTGGACCTAGGGTTAGGGTTATGTTGAGGGCGTGGGGTAGAGATCCTGTTAGGGTTCCGATTGGACCTAGGGTTAGGGTTATGTTGAGGGCTAGGGTTAGAGATCTGGTTAGGGTTCCGATTGGACCTAAGGTTAGGGTTATGTTGAGGGCCAGGGTTAGTGATCCGGTTAGGGTTCTGATTGGACCTAGGGTTAGGGTTATATTGAGGGCTAGGGTTAGATATCCGGTTAGGGTTCCCATTGGACCTAGGGTTAGGGTTATGTTGAGGGCTAGGGTTAGATATCCGGTTAGGGTTCCGATTGGACCTAGGGTTAGGGTTATGTTGAGGGCTAGGGTTAGATATCCGGTTAGGGTTCCGATTGGACCTAGGGTTAGGGATATGTTGAGGGCTAGGTTTAGAGATCTGGTTAGGGATCCGATTGGACCTAGGGTTAGGGTTATGTTGAGGGCTAGGGTTAGATATCTGTTTTGGGTTCCGATTGGACGTAGGGTTAGTGTTATGTTGAGGGCTAGGGTTAGATATCCATTTAGGGTTCCAATTGCACCTAGGGTTAGGTTTATGTGGAGGGAGAGGGTTACAGATCCGGTTAGGGTTCGGATTGGACCTAGGGTTAGGTTTATGTGGAGGGAGAGGGTTAAAGATCCGGTTAGGGTTCCGATTGGACCTACGGTTAGGGTTATGTTGAGGGCTAGGGTTAGAGATCCGGTTAGGGTTCTGATTGGACCTAGGGTTAGGGTTATGTTGAGGGCTAGGTTTAGAGATCCTGTTAGGGTTCCGATTGAACCTAGGGTTAGGGTTATGCTGAGGGCTAGGGTTAGAGATCCGGTTAGGGTTCCGATTGGACCTAGGGTTAGGGTTATGCTGAGGGCTAGGGTTAGAGATCCGGTTAGGGTTCCGATTGGACCTAGGGTTAGGGTTATGTTGAGGGCCAGGGTTAGAGATTCGGTTAGGGTTCCTATTGCACCTAGTGTTAGGGTTATGTTGAGGGCTAGGATTAGAGATCCTGTTAGGGTTCCGATTGGACCTAGGGTTAGGGTTATGTTGAGGGCGAGGGGTAGAGATCCTGTTAGGGTTCCAATTGGACCTAGGGTTAGGGTTATGTTGAGGGCTAGGTATATATATATCCGGTTAGGGTTCCGATTGGACCTAGCGTTAGGGTTATGTTGAGGGCTAGGGTTAGAGATCCGGTTAGGGTTCCGATTGGACCTAGGGTTAGGGTTATGTTGAGGGCTAGGTACACAGATTCGGTTAGGGTTCCGATTGGACCTAGGGTTAGGGTTATGTTGAGGGCTAGGGATAGAGATCCGGTTAGGGTTCCGATTGGACCTAGGGTTAGTGTTCTGTTGAGGGCTAGGGTTAGAGATCCGGTTAGGGTTCCGATTGGACCTAGGGTTAGGGTTATGTTGAGGGCTAGGGTTAGAGATCCGGTTAGGGTTCCGATTGGACCTAGGGTTAGTGTTCTGTTGAGGGCTAGGTTTAGAGATCCGGTTAGGGTTCCGATTGGACCTAGGGTTAGGGTTATGTTGAGGGCTAGGGTTAGAGATCTGGTTAGGGTTCCGATTGGACCTAGGGTAGGGTTATGTTGAGGACTAGGGTTAGCGATCCGGTTAGGGTTCTGATTGGACCTAGGGTTAGGGTTAGGTTGAGGGCTAGGGTTAGAGATCCAGTGAGGGTTTTGATTGGATCTAGGGTTAGGGTTATGTTGAGGGCTAGGGTTAGAGATCCGGTTATTGTTCCGATTGCACCTCGGGTTAGGGTTATGTTTAGCGCTAGGGTTAGAGATCAGGTTAGGGTTCAGATTGGACCTAGGGTTAGGGTTATGTTGAGGGCTAGGGTTAGAGATCCGGTTAGGGTACCGATTGGACCTAGGGTTAGGGTTATGTTGAGGGCTAGTGTTAGAGATCCGGTTAGGGTTCCGATTGGACCTAGGGTTAGGGTTATGTTGAGAGCTAGGGTTAGAGATCCGTTTAAGGTTCCGATTGGACCTAGGGTTAGGGTTATGTTGAGGGCTAGGGGTAGAGATCCTGTTAGGGTTCCAATTGGACCTAGGGTTAGGGTTATGTTGAGGGTAGGTATACAGATCCGGTTTGGGTTCCGATTGGACCTAGGGTTAGGGTTATGTTGAAGGCTAGGGTTAGAAAACCGGTTAGGCTTCCGATTGGACCTAGGGTTAGGGTTATGTTGAGGGCTAGGGTTAGAGATCCGGTTAGGGTTCCTATTGGACCTATGGTTAGGGTTATGTTGAGGGCTAGGGTTAGAGATCCGGTTAGGGTTCTGATTGGACCTAGGGTTAGGGTTATGTTGAGGGCTAGGTTTAGAGATCCTGTTAGGGTTCCGATTGAACCTAGGGTTAGGGTTATGCTGAGGGCTAGGGTTAGAGATCCGGTTAGGGTTCCGATTGGACCTACGGTTAGGGTTATGTTGAGGGCTAGGGTTAGAGATCCGGTTAGGGTTCTGATTGGACCTAGGGTTAGGGTTATGTTGACGGCTATGGTTAGAGATCCTGTTAGGGTTCCGATTGGACCTAGGGTTAGGGTTATGTTGAGGTCTAGGGTTAGAGATCCGGTTAGGGTTCATATTGGACCTAGGGTTAGGGTTATGTTGAGGGCTAGGTTTAGAGATCCGGTTAGGGTTCCGATTGAACCTAGGGTTAGGGTTATGCTGAGGGCTAGGGTTAGAGATCCGGTTAGGTTTCCTATTGGACCTAGTGTTAGGGTTATGTTGAGGGCTAGGGTTAGAGGTCCTGTTAGGGTTCCGATTTGACCTAGGGTTATGGTTATGTTGAGGGCTAGGGTTATATATCCGTTTTGGGTTCCCATTGGACCTAGTGTTAGGTTTATATGGAGGGAGAGGGTTACAGATCCGGTTAGGGTTCCGATTGGACCAGGGTTAGGTTTATGTGGAGGGAGAGGGTTAGAGATCCGGTTAGGGTTCCGATTGGACCTAGGGTTAGGGTTATGTTGAGGGCTAGGGTTAGATATCCGGTTAGGGTTCCGATTGGACCTAGGGTTAGGGTTATGTTGAGGGCTAGGGATAGAGATCCGGTTAGGGTTCTGATTGGACCTAGGGATAGGGTTATGTCGAGGGCTAGGTATAGAGATCTGGTTAGGGTTCCGAATGGACCTAGGGTTTGGGTTATGTTGAAGGCTAGGTTTCGAAATCCGGTTAGGGTTCCGATTGGACCTAGGTTTAGGGTTATGTTGAGGGCTAGGGTTAGATATCCGGTTAGGGTTCCGATTGGACCTAGGGTTAGTGTTCTGTTGAGGGCTAGGGTTAGAGATCTGGTTAGGGTTCCGATTGGACCTAGGGTCACGGTTATGTTGAGGGTGAGGGGTAGAGATCCTGTTAGGGTTCCGATTGGACCTAGGGTTAGTGTTATGTTGAGGGCTAGGGTTAGATATCCGGTTAGGGTTCCGATTGGACCTAGGGTTAGGGTTATGTTGAGGGCTAGGGTTAGATATCTGTTTAGGGTTCCGATTGGACCTAGGGTTATGGAGAAGTTGAAGGCTAGAGTTAGAGATCTGTTTAGGGTTCCGATTGGACCTAGGGTTAGGCTTATGTTGAGGGCTAGGGTTAGATATCCGGTTACGGTTCCGATTGGAGCTAGGGTTAGGGTTATGTTGAGGGCTAGGGTTAGAGATCTGGTTAGGGTTTTGATTGGACCTATGGTTAGGGTTATGTGGAGGGCTAGGGTTAGAGATCCGGTTAGGGTTCCGATTGGAGCTAGGGTTAGGTTTATTTTGAGGACTAGGGTTAGAGTTCCGGTTAGGGTTCCGATTTGACCTAGAGTTAGGGTTATCTTGAGGGCTAGGGTTAGAGATCTGGTTAGGGTTCCGATTGGACCTAGGGTAGGGTTATGTTGAGGGCTAGGGTTAGCGATCCGGTTAGGGTTTTGATTGGACCTAGGGTTAGGGTTAGGTTGAGGGCTAGGGTTAGAGATCCAGTGAGGGTTTTGATTGGATCTAGGGTTAGGGTTATGTTGAGGGCTAGGGTTAGAGATCCGGTTATTGTTCCGATTGCACCTCGGGTTAGGGTTATGTTTAGCGCTAGGGTTAGAGATCAGGTTAGGGTTCAGATTGGACCTAGGGTTAGGGTTATGTTGAGGGCTAGGGTTAGAGATCCGGTTAGGGTACCGATTGGACCTAGGGTTAGGGTTATGTTGAGGGCTAGTGTTAGAGATCCGGTTAGGGTACCGATTGGACCTAGGGTTAGGGTTATGTTGAGAGCTAGGGTTAGAGATCCGTTTAAGGTTCCGATTGGACCTAGGGTTAGGGTTATGTTGAGGGCTAGGGGTAGAGATCCTGTTAGGGTTCCAATTGGACCTAGGTTTAGGGTTATGTTGAGGGTAGGTATACAGATCCGGTTTGGGTTCCGATTGGACCTAGGGTTAGGGTTATGTTGAAGGCTAGGGTTAGAAAACCAGTTAGGCTTCCGATTGGACCTAGGGTTAGGGTTATGTTGAGGGCTAGGGTAAGAGATCCGGTTACGGTTCCTATTGGACCTATGGTTAGGGTTATGTTGAGGGCTAGGGTTAGAGATCCGGTTAGGGTTCTGATTGGACCTAGGGTTAGGGTTATGTTGAGGGCTAGGTTTAGAGATCCTGTTAGGGTTCCGATTGAACCTAGGGTTAGGGTTATGCTGAGGGCTAGGGTTAGAGATCCGGTTAGGGTTCCGATTGGACCTACGGTTAGGGTTATGTTGAGGGCTAGGGTTAGAGATCCGGTTAGGGTTCTGATTGGACCTAGGGTTAGGGTTATGTTGAGGGCTAGGGTTAGAGATCCTGTTAGGGTTCCGATTGGACCTAGGGTTAGGGTTATGTTGAGGTCTAGGGTTAGAGATCTGGTTAGGGTTTTCATTGGACCTAGGGTTAGGGTTATGTTGAGAGCTAGGGTTAAATATCCGGTTAGGGTTCCGATTGGACCTATGGTTAGGGTTACATAGATGGCGAGGGGTAGAGACCCTGTTAGGGTTCTGATTGGACCTAGGGTTAGGGTTATATTGAGGGCGAGGGCTAGAGACCCTGTTATGCTTCCGATTGGACCTAGAGTTAGGGTTATATTGAGGGCGAGGGGTAGAGACCCTGTTAGGGTTCCGATTAGACCTAGGGTTAGGGTTATGTTGAGGGCGAGGTGTAGAGATCCTGTTAGGGTTCCGATTGGCCCTAGGGTTAGGTTTATGTGGAGGGAGAGGGTTACAGATCCGGTTATGGTTCCGATTGGACCTAGGGTTAGGTTTATGTGGAGGGAGAGGTTTAGAGATCCGGTTAGGGTTCCAGTTGGACGTAGGGTTAGGGTTATGTTGAGGGCTAGGTAGACAGATCCGGTTAGGGTTCCGATTGGACCTAGGTTTAGGGTTATGTTGAGGGCTAGGTATACAGATCCGGTTAGGGTTCCGATTGGACCTAGGTTTAGGGTTATGTTGAGGGCTAGGTATACAGATCCGGTTATTGTTCCGATTGGACCTAGGGTTAGGGTTATGTTGAAGGCTAGGTTTAGAAATCCGGTTAGGGTTCCGATTGGACCTAGTGTTAGGGTTATGTTGATGGCTAGGATTAGAGATCCGGTTAGGGTTCCGATTGGACCTAGGTTTAGGGTTATGTTGAGAGCTAGGGTTAGAGATCCGGTTAGGATTCCGATTGTACGTAGGGTTAGGGTTATGTTGAGGGCTAGGGTTAGAGACACTTTTAGGATTCCAATTGGACCTAGGGTTAAGGTTATGTTGAGGGCGAGGGGTAGAGATCCTGTTAGGGTTCCGATTGGACCTAGGGTTAGGGTTATGTTGAGGGCTAGGGTTAGATATCCGTTTTGGGTTCCGATTGGACCTAGGGTTAGGTTTATAGGGAGGGAGAGGGTTACAGATCCGGTTGGGGTTCCGATTGGACCTAGGGTTAGGTTTATGTGGAGGGAGAGGGTTAGAGATCCGGTTAGGGTTCCGATTGGACCTAGGATTAGGGTTATGTTGAGGGCGACGTGTAGAGATCCTGTTAGGGTTCCGATTGGACCTAGGGTTAGGGTTATGTTGAGGGCTAGGGTTAGATATCCGGTTAGGGTTCCGATTGGACCTAGGGTTAGGGTTATGTTGAGGGCTAGGGTTATATATTCGGTTAGGGTTCCGAATGGACCTAGGGTTAGGGTTATGTTGAAGGCTAGGTTTAGAAATCCAGTTAGGGTTCAAATTGGACCTAGGGTTAGGGTTATGTTGAGGGCTAGGTTTAGAGATCCGGTTAGGTTTCCGGTTGGACCTAGGGTTAGGGTGTTGTTGAGAGCTAGGGTTAGAGATCTGGTTAGGGTTCCGATTGGACCTAGGGTTAGGGTTATGTTGAGGGCTAGGGTTAGATATCCGGTTAGGGTTCCGATTGGACCTAGGGTTAGGGATATGTTGAGGGCTAGATTTAGAGATCTGGTTAGGGATTCGATTGGGCCTAGGGTTAGGGTTATTTTGAGGGCTAGGGTTAGATATCTGTTTTGGGTTCCGATTGGACTTAGGCGTAGTGTTATGTTGAGGGCTAGGGTTAGATATCCGTTTAGGGTTCCGATTGCACCTAGGGTTAGGTTTATGTGGAGGGAGAGGGTTACAGATCCGGTTAGGGTTCTGATTGGACCTAGGGTTAGGTTTATGAGGAGGGAGAGGGTTAGAGATCCGGTTAGGGTTCCGATTGGACCTAGGGTTAGGGTTATGTTGAGGACTAGGGTTAGATATCCGGTTAGGGTTCTGATTGGACCTAGGGTTAGGGTTATGTTGAGGGCTAGGGTTAGAGATCCGGTTAGGGTTCCAATTGGACCTAGGGTTAGGGTTATGTTGAGGTCTAGGGTTAGAGATCCGGTTACTGTTCATATTGGACCTAGGGTTAGGGTTATGTTGAGGGCTAGGTATAGAGATCCGGTTAGGGTTCCGATTGAACCTAGGGTTAGGGTTATGCTGAGGGCTAGGGTTAGAGATCCAGTTAGGGTTCCTATTGGACCTATTGTTAGGGTTATGTTGAGGGCTAGGGTTAGAGATCTGGTTAGGGTTCTGATTTGACCTAGGGTTATGGTTATGTTGAGGGCTAGGGTTATATATCCGTTTTGGGTTCCCATTGGACCTAGGGTTAGGTTTATATGGAGGGAGAGGGTTACAGATCCGGTTAGGGTTCCGATTGGACCTAGGGTTAGGTTTATGTGGAGGGAGAGGGTTAGAGATCCGGTTAGGGTTCCGATTGGACCTAGGGTTAGGGTTATGTTGAGGGCTAGGGTTAGAAAACCGGTTAGGGTTCTGATTGGACCTAGGGATAGGCTTATGTTGAGGGCTAGGTATACAGATCCGGTTAGGGTTCCGAATGGACCTAGGGTTTGGGTTATGTTGAAGGCTAGGTTTCGAAATCCGGTTAGGGTTCCGATTGGACCTAGGGTTAGGGTTATGTTGAGGGCTAGGGTTAGATATCCGGTTAGGGTTCCGATTGGACCTAGGGTTAGTGTTCTGTTGAGGGCTAGGGTTAGAGATCCGGTTAGGGTTCCGATTGGACCTAGGGTTAGGGTTATGTTGAGGGCGTGGGGTAGAGATCCTGTTAGGGTTCCGATTGGACCTAGGGTTAGGGTTATGTTGAGGGCTAGGGTTAGAGATCTGGTTAGGGTTCCGATTGACCTAAGGTTAGGGTTATGTTGAGGGCCAGGGTTAGTGATCCGGTTAGGGTTCTGATTGGACCTAGGTTTAGGGTTATATTGAGGGCTAGGGTTAGATATCCGGTTAGGGTTCCCATTGGACCTAGGGTTAGGGTTATGTTGAGGGCTAGGGTTAGATATCCGGTTAGGGTTCCGATTGGACCTAGGGTTAGGGTTATGTTGAGGGCTAGGGTTAGATATCCGGTTAGGGTTCCGATTGGACCTAGGGTTAGGGATATGTTGAGGGCTAGGTTTAGAGATCTGGTTAGGGATCCGATTGGACCTAGGGTTAGGGTTATGTTGAGGGCTAGGGTTAGATATCTGTTTTGGGTTCCGATTGGACGTAGGGTTAGTGTTATGTTGAGGGCTAGGGTTAGATATCCATTTAGGGTTCCAATTGCACCTAGGGTTAGGTTTATGTGGAGGGAGAGGGTTACAGATCCGGTTAGGGTTCGGATTGGACCTAGGGTTAGGTTTATGTGGAGGGAGAGGGTTAAAGATCCGGTTAGGGTTCCGATTGGACCTACGGTTAGGGTTATGTTGAGGGCTAGGGTTAGAGATCCGGTTAGGGTTCTGATTGGACCTAGGGTTAGGGTTATGTTGAGGGCTAGGTTTAGAGATCCTGTTAGGGTTCCGATTGAACCTAGGGTTAGGGTTATGCTGAGGGCTAGGGTTAGAGATCCGGTTAGGGTTCCGATTGGACCTAGGGTTAGGGTTATGCTGAGGGCTAGGGTTAGAGATCCGGTTAGGGTTCCGATTGGACCTAGGGTTAGGGTTATGTTGAGGGCTAGGGTTAGAGATTCGGTTAGGGTTCCTATTGCACCTAGTGTTAGGGTTATGTTGAGGGCTAGGATTAGAGATCCTGTTAGGGTTCCGATTGGACCTAGGGTTAGGGTTATGTTGAGGGCGAGGGGTAGAGATCCTGTTAGGGTTCCAATTGGACCTAGGGTTAGGGTTATGTTGAGGGCTAGGTATATATATATCCGGTTAGGGTTCCGATTGGACCTAGCGTTAGGGTTATGTTGAGGGCTAGGGTTAGAGATCCGGTTAGGGTTCCGATTGGACCTAGGGTTAGGGTTATGTTGAGGGTAGGTACACAGATTCGGTTAGGGTTCCGATTGGACCTAGGGTTAGGGTTATGTTGAGGGCTAGGGATAGAGATCCGGTTAGGGTTCCGATTGGACCTAGGGTTAGTGTTCTGTTGAGGGCTAGGGTTAGAGATCCGGTTAGGGTTCCGATTGGACCTAGGGTTAGGGTTATGTTGAGGGCTAGGGTTAGAGATCCGGTTAGGGTTCCGATTGGACCTAGGGTTAGTGTTCTGTTGAGGGCTAGGTTTAGAGATCCGGTTAGGGTTCCGATTGGACCTAGGGTTAGGGTTATGTTGAGGGCTAGGGTTAGAGATCTGGTTAGGGTTCCGATTGGACCTAGGGTAGGGTTATGTTGAGGACTAGGGTTAGCGATCCGGTTAGGGTTCTGATTGGACCTAGGGTTAGGGTTAGGTTGAGGGCTAGGGTTAGAGATCCAGTGAGGGTTTTGATTGGATCTAGGGTTAGGGTTATGTTGAGGGCTAGGGTTAGAGATCCGGTTATTGTTCCGATTGCACCTCGGGTTAGGGTTATGTTTAGCGCTAGGGTTAGAGATCAGGTTAGGGTTCAGATTGGACCTAGGGTTAGGGTTATGTTGAGGGCTAGGGTTAGAGATCCGGTTAGGGTACCGATTGGACCTAGGGTTAGGGTTATGTTGAGGGCTAGTGTTAGAGATCCGGTTAGGGTTCCGATTGGACCTAGGGTTAGGGTTATGTTGAGAGCTAGGGTTAGAGATCCGTTTAAGGTTCCGATTGGACCTAGGGTTAGGGTTATGTTGAGGGCTAGGGGTAGAGATCCTGTTAGGGTTCCAATTGGACCTAGGGTTAGGGTTATGTTGAGGGTAGGTATACAGATCCGGTTTGGGTTCCGATTGGACCTAGGGTTAGGGTTATGTTGAAGGCTAGGGTTTGAAAACCGGTTAGGCTTCCGATTGGACCTAGGGTTAGGGTTATGTTGAGGGCTAGGGTTAGAGATCCGGTTAGGGTTCCTATTGGACCTATGGTTAGGGTTATGTTGAGGGCTAGGGTTAGAGATCCGGTTAGGGTTCTGATTGGACCTAGGGTTAGGGTTATGTTGAGGGCTAGGTTTAGAGATCCTGTTAGGGTTCCGATTGAACCTAGGGTTAGGGTTATGCTGAGGGCTAGGGTTAGAGATCCAGTTAGGGTTCCGATTGGACCTACGGTTAGGGTTATGTTGAGGGCTAGGGTTAGAGATCCGGTTAGGGTTCTGATTGGACCTAGGGTTAGGGTTATGTTGACGGCTAGGGTTAGAGATCCTGTTAGGGTTCCGATTGGACCTAGGGTTAGGGTTATGTTGAGGTCTAGGGTTAGAGATCCGGTTAGGGTTCATATTGGACCTAGGGTTAGGGTTATGTTGAGGGCTAGGTTTAGAGATCCGGTTAGGGTTCCGATTGAACCTAGGGTTAGGGTTATGCTGAGGGCTAGGGTTAGAGATCCGGTTAGGGTTCCTATTGGACCTAGTGTTAGGGTTATGTTGAGGGCTAGGGTTAGAGGTCCTGTTAGGGTTCCGATTTGACCTAGGGTTATGGTTATGTTGAGGGCTAGGGTTATATATCCGTTTTGGGTTCCCATTGGACCTAGTGTTAGGTTTATATGGAGGGAGAGGGTTACAGATCCGGTTAGGGTTCCGATTGGACCAGGGTTAGGTTTATGTGGAGGGAGAGGGTTAGAGATCCGGTTAGGGTTCCGATTGGACCTAGAGTTAGGGTTATGTTGAGGGCTAGGGTTAGATATCCGGTTAGGGTTCCGATTGGACCTAGGGTTAGGGTTATGTTGAGGGCTAGGGATAGAGATCCGGTTAGGGTTCTGATTGGACCTAGGGATAGGGTTATGTTGAGGGCTAGGTATACAGATCCGGTTAGGGTTCCGAATGGACCTAGGGTTTGGGTTATGTTGAAGGCTAGGTTTCGAAATCCGGTTAGTGTTCCGATTGGACCTAGGTTTAGGCTTATGTTGAGGGCTAGGGTTAGATATCCGGTTAGGGTTCCAATTGGACCTAGGGTTAGTGTTCTGTTGAGGGCTAGGGTTAGATATCCGGTTAGGGTTCCGATTGGACCTAGGGTTAGTGTTATGTTGAGGGCTAGGGTTAGATATCCGGTTAGGGTTCCGATTGGACCTAGGGTTAGTGTTATGTTGAGGGCTAGGGTTAGATATCCGGTTAGGGTTTTGATTGGACCTATGGTTAGGGTTATGTGGAGGGCTAGGGTTAGAGATCCGGTTAGGGTTCCGATTGGAGCTAGGGTTAGGTTTATTTTGAGGACTAGGGTTAGAGTTCCGGTTAGGGTTCCGATTTGACCTAGAGTTAGGGTTATCTTGAGGGCTAGGGTTAGAGATCTGGTTAGGGTTTTCATTGGACCTAGGGTTAGGGTTATGTTGAGAGCTAGGGTTAAATATCCGGTTAGGGTTCCGATTGGACCTATGGTTAGGGTTACATTGATGGCGAGGGGTAGAGACCCTGTTAGGGTTCCGATTGGACCTAGGGTTAGGGTTATATGGAGGGCGAGGGCTAGAGACCCTGTTATGCTTCCGATTGGACCTAGAGTTAGGGTTATATTGAGGGCGAGGGGTAGAGACCCTGTTAGGGTTCCGATTGGACCTAGGGTTAGGGTTATGTTGAGGGCGAGATGTAGAGATCCTGTTAGGGTTCCGATTGGCCCTAGGGTTAGGTTTATGTGGAGGGAGAGGGTTACAGATCCGGTTATGGTTCCGATTGGACCTAGGGTTAGGTTTATGTGGAGGGAGAGGTTTAGAGATCCGGTTAGGGTTCCAATTGGTCCTAGGGTTAGGGTTATGTTGAGGGCTAGGTATACAGATCCGGTTAGGGTTCCGATTGGACCTAGGTTTAGGGTTATGGTGAGGGCTAGGTATACAGATCCGGTTAGGGTTCCGATTGGACCTAGGTTTAGGGTTATGTTGAGGGCTAGGTATACAGATCCGGTTATTGTTCCGATTGGACCTAGGGTTAGGGTTATGTTGAAGGCTAGGTTTAGAAATCCGGTTAGGGTTCCGATTGGACCTAGTGTTAGGGTTATGTTGATGGCTAGGATTAGAGATCCGGTTAGGGTTCCGATTGGACCTAGGTTTAGGGTTATGTTGAGAGCTAGGGTTAGAGATCCGGTTAGGATTCCGATTGTATGTAGGGTTAGGGTTATGTTGAGGGCTAGGGTTAGAGACACTTTTAGGATTTCAATTGGACCTAGGGTTAAGGTTATGTTGAGGGCGAGGGGTAGAGATCCTGTTAGGGTTCCGATTGGACCTAGGGTTAGGGTTATGTTGAGGGCTAGGGTTAGATATCTGTTTTGGGTTCCGATTGGACTTAGGGGTAGTGTTATGTTGAGGGCTAGGGTTAGATATCCGTTTAGGGTTCCGATTGCACCTAGGGTTAGGTTTATGTGGAGGGAGAGGGTTACAGATCCTCTTAGGGTTCGGATTGGACCTAGGGTTAGGTTTATGTGGAGGGAGAGGGTTAAAGATCCGGTTAGGGTTCCGATTGGACCTACGGTTAGGGTTATGTTGAGGGCTAGGTTTAGAGATCCGGTTAGGGTTCTGATTGGACCTAGGGTTAGGGTTATGTTGAGGGCTAGGTTTAGAGATCCTGTTAGGGTTCCGATTGAACCTAGGGTTAGGGTTATGCTGAGGGCTAGGGTTAGAGATCCGGTTAGGGTTCCGATTGGACCTAGGGTTAGGGTTATGTTGAGGGCTAGGGTTAGAGATTCGGTTAGGGTTCCTATTGGACCTAGTGTTAGGGTTATGTTGAGGGCTAGGAGTAGAGATCCGGTTAGGGTTCCGATTGGACCTAGGGTTAGGGTTATGTTGAGGGCGAGGGGTAGAGTTCCTGTTAGGGTTCCGATTGGACCTAGGGTTAGGGTTATGTTGAGGGCTAGGTATATATATATCCGGTTAGGGTTCCGATTGGACCTAGCGTTAGGGTTATGTTGAGGGCTAGGGTTAGAGATCCGGTTAGGGTTCCGATTGGACCTAGGGTTAGGGTTATGTTGAGGGCTAGGGTTAGATATCCGTTTAGGGTTCCGATTGGACCTAGGGTTAGGGTTATTTTGAGGGCTAGGTACACAGATTCGGTTACGGTTCCGATTGGACCTAGGGTTAGGGTTATGTTGAGGGCTAGGGATAGAGATCCGGTTAGGGTTCCGATTGGACCTAGGGTTAGTGTTCTGTTGAGGGCTAGGGTTAGAGATCCGGTTAGGGTTCCGATTGGACCTAGGGTTAGGGTTATGTTGAGGGCTAGGGTTAGAGATCCGGTTAGGGTTCCGATTGGACCTAGGGTTAGTGTTCTGTTGAGGGCTAGGGTTAGAGATCCGGTTAGGGTTCCGATTGGACCTAGGGTTAGGGTTATGTTGAGGTCTAGGGTTAGAGATCTGGTTAGGGTTCCGATTGGACCTAGGGTAGGGTTATGTTGAGGGTTAGGGTTAGCGATCCGGTTAGGGTTTTGATTGGACCTAGGGTTAGGGTTAGGTTGAGGGCTAGGGTTAGAGATCCAGTGAGGGTTTTGATTGGATCTAGGGTTAGGGTTATGTTGAGGGCTAGGGTTAGAGATCCGGTTATTGTTCCGATTGCACCTCGGGTTAGGGTTATGTTTAGCGCTAGGGTTAGAGATCAGGTTAGGGTTCAGATTGGACCTAGGGTTAGGGTTTTGTTGAGGGCTAGGGTTAGAGATCCGGTTAGGGTACCGATTGGACCTAGGGTTAGGGTTATGTTGAGGGCTAGTGTTAGAGATCCGGTTAGTGTTCCGATTGGACCTAGGGTTAGGGTTATGTTGAGAGCTAGGGTTAGAGATCCGTTTAAGGTTCCGATTGGACCTAGGGTTAGGGTTATGTTGAAGGCTAGGGTTAGAAAACCAGTTAGGCTTCCGATTGGACCTAGGGTTAGGGTTATGTTGAGGGCTAGAGTTAGAGATCCGGTTACGGTTCCTATTGGACCTATGGTTAGGGTTATGTTGAGGGCTAGGGTTAGAGATCCTGTTAGGGTTCCGATTGAACCTAGGGTTAGGGTTATGCTGAGGGCTTGGGTTAGAGATCCGGTTAGGGTTCCGATTGGACCTACGGTTAGGGTTATGTTGAGGGCTAGGGTTAGAGATCCGGTTAGGGTTCTGATTGGACCTAGGGTTAGGGTTATGTTGAGGGCTAGGGTTAGAGATCCTGTTAGGGTTCCGATTGGACCTAGGGTTAGGGTTATGTTGAGGTCTAGGGTTAGAGATCTGGTTAGGGTTTTCATTGGACCTAGGGTTAGGGTTATGTTGAGAGCTAGGGTTAAATATCCGGTTAGGGTTCCTATTGGACCTATGGTTAGGGTTACATAGATGGCGAGGGGTAGAGACCCTGTTAGGGTTCCTATTGGACCTAGGGTTAGGGTTATATTGAGGGCGAGGGCTAGAGACCCTGTTATGCTTCCGATTGGACCTAGAGTTAGGGTTATATTGAGGGCGAGGGGTAGAGACCCTGTTAGGGTTCCGATTGGACCTAGGGTTAGGGTTATGTTGAGGGCGAGGTGTAGAGATCCTGTTAGGGTTCCGATTGGCCCTAGGGTTAGGTTTATGTGGAGGGAGAGGGTTACAGATCCGGTTATGGTTCCGATTGGACCTAGGGTTAGGTTTATGTGGAGGGAGAGGTTTAGAGATCCGGTTAGGGTTCCAATTGGACCTAGGGTTAGGGTTATGTTGAGGGCTAGGTAGACAGATCCGGTTAGGGTTCCGATTGGACCTAGGTTTAGGGTTATGTTGAGGGCTAGGTATACAGATCCGGTTAGGGTTCCGATTGGACCTAGGTTTAGGGTTATGTTGAGGGCTAGGTATACAGATCCGGTTATTGTTCCGATTGGACCTAGGGTTAGGGTTATGTTGAAGGCTAGGTTTAGAAATCCGGTTAGGGTTCCGATTGGACCTAGTGTTAGGGTTATGTTGATGGCTAGGATTAGAGATCCGGTTAGGGTTCCGATTGGACCTAGGTTTAGGGTTATGTTGAGAGCTAGGGTTAGAGATCCGGTTAGGATTCCGATTGTACGTAGGGTTAGGGTTATGTTGAGGGCTAGGGTTAGAGACACTTTTAGGATTCCAATTGGACCTAGGGTTAAGGTTATGTTGAGGGCGAGGGGTAGAGATCCTGTTAGGGTTCCGATTGGACCTAGGGTTAGGGTTATGTTGAGGGCTAGGGTTAGATATCCGTTTTGGGTTCCGATTGGACCTAGGGTTAGGTTTATAGGGAGGAAGAGGGTTACAGATCCGGTTGGGGTTCCGATTGGACCTAGGGTTAGGTTTATGTGGAGGGAGAGGGTTAGAGATCCGGTTAGGGTTCCGATTGGACCTAGGATTAGTGTTATGTTGAGGGCGACGTGTAGAGATTCTGTTAGGGTTCCGATTGGACCTAGGGTTAGGGTTATGTTGAGGGCTAGGGTTATATATCCGGTTAGGGTTCCGAATGGACCTAGGGTTAGGGTTATGTTGAAGGCTAGGTTTAGAAATCCAGTTAGGGTTCCGATTGGACCTAGGGTTAGGGTTATGTTGAGGGCTAGGTTTAGAGATCCGGTTAGGTTTCCGGTTGGACCTAGGGTTAGGGTGTTGTTGAGAGCTAGGGTTAGAGTTCTGGTTAGGGTTCCGATTGGACCTAGTGTTAGGGTTATGTTGAGGGCTAGGGTTAGATATCCGGTTAGGGTTCCGATTGGACCTAGGGTTAGGGATATGTTGATGGCTAGATTTAGAGATCTGGTTAGGGATTCGATTGGACCTAGGGTTAGGGATATTTTGAGGGCTAGGGTTAGATATCTGTTTTGGGTTCCGATTGGACTTAGGGGTAGTGTTATGTTGAGGGCTAGGGTTCGATATCCGTTTAGGGTTCCGATTGCAACTAGGGTTAGGTTTATGTGGAGGGAGAGGGTTACAGATCCGGTTAGGGTTCTGATTGGACCTAGGGATAGGTTTATGAGGAGGGAGAGGGTTAGAGATCCGGTTAGGGTTCCGATTGGACCTAGGGTTAGGGTTATGTTGAGGACTAGGGTTAGATATCCGGTTAGGGTTCTGATTGGACCTAGGGTTAGGGTTATGTTGAGGGCTAGGGTTAGAGATCCGGTTAGGGTTCCAATTGGACCTAGGGTTAGGGTTATGTTGAGGTCTAGGGTTAGAGATCCGGTTACTGTTCATATTGGACCTAGGGTTAGGGTTATGTTGAGGGCTAGGTTTAGAGATCCGGTTAGGGTTCCGATTGAACCTAGGGTTAGGGTTATGCTGAGGGCTAGGGTTAGAGATCCGGTTAGGGTTCCTATTGGACCTATTGTTAGGGTTATGTTGAGGGCTAGGGTTAGAGATCCGGTTAGGGTTCTGATTTGACCTAGGGTTATGGTTATGTTGAGGGCTAGGGTTATATATCCGTTTTGGGTTCCCATTGGACCTAGGGTTAGGTTTATATGGAGGGAGAGGGTTACAGATCCGGTTAGGGTTCCGATTGGACCTAGGGTTAGGTTTATGTGGAGGGAGAGGGTTAGAGATCCGGTTAGGGTTCCGATTGGACCTAGGGTTAGGGTTATGTTGAGGGCTAGGGTTAGATATCCGGTTAGGGTTCCGATTGGACCTAGGGTTAGGGTTATGTTGAGGGCTAGGGTTAGAGATCCGGTTAGGGTTCTGATTGGACCTAGGGATAGGGTTATGTTGAGGGCTAGGTATACAGATCCAGTTAGGGTTCCGAATGGACCTAGGGTTTGGGTTATGTTGAAGGCTAGGTTTCGAAATCCGGTTAGGGTTCCGATTGGACCTAGGGTTAGGGTTATGTTGAGGGCTAGGGTTAGATATCCGGTTAGGGTTCCGATTGGACCTAGGGTTAGTGTTCTGTTGAGTCCTAGGTTTAGAGATCCGGTTAGGGTTCCGATTGGACCTAGGGTTAGGGTTATGTTGAGGGCGTGGGGTAGAGATCCTGTTAGGGTTCCGATTGGACCTAGGGTTAGGGTTATGTTGAGGGCTAGGGTTAGAGATCTGGTTAGGGTTCCGATTGGACCTAAGGTTAGGGTTATGTTGAGGGCCAGGGTTAGTGATCCGGTTAGGGTTCTGATTGGACCTAGGGTTAGGGTTATATTGAGGGCTAGGGTTAGATATCCGGTTAGGGTTCCCATTGGACCTAGGGTTAGGGTTATGTTGAGGGCTAGGGTTAGATATCCGGTTAGGGTTCCGATTGGACCTAGGGTTAGGGTTATGTTGAGGGCTAGGGTTAGATATCCGGTTAGGGTTCCGATTGGACCTAGGGTTAGGGATATGTTGAGGGCTAGGTTTAGAGATCAGGTTAGGGATCCGATTGGACCTAGGGTTAGGGTTATGTTGAGGGCTAGGGTTAGATATCTGTTTTGGGTTCCGATTGGACGTAGGGTTAGTGTTATGTTGAGGGCTAGGGTTAGATATCCATTTAGGGTTCCAATTGCACCTAGGGTTAGGTTTATGTGGAGGGAGAGGGTTACAGATCCGGTTAGGGTTCGGATTGGACCTAGGGTTAGGTTTATGTGGAGGGAGAGGGTTAAAGATCCGGTTAGGGTTCCGATTGGACCTACGGTTAGGGTTATGTTGAGGGCTAGGGTTAGAGATCCGGTTAGGGTTCTGATTGGACCTAGGGTTAGGGTTATGTTGAGGGCTAGGTTTAGAGATCCTGTTAGGGTTCCGATTGAACCTAGGGTTAGGGTTATGCTGAGGGCTAGGGTTAGAGATCCGGTTAGGGTTCCGATTGGACCTAGGGTTAGGGTTATGTTGAGGGCTAGGGTTAGAGATTCGGTTAGGGTTCCTATTGGACCTAGTGTTAGGGTTATGTTGAGGGCTAGGATTAGAGATCCTGTTAGGGTTCCGATTGGACCTAGGGTTAGGGTTATGTTGAGGGCGAGGGGTAGAGATCCTGTTAGGGTTCCAATTGGACCTAGGGTTAGGGTTATGTTGAGGGCTAGGTATATATATATCCGGTTAGGGTTCCGATTGGACCTAGCGTTAGGGTTATGTTGAGGGCTAGGGTTAGAGATCCGGTTAGGGTTCCGATTGGACCTAGGGTTAGGGTTATGTTGAGGGCTAGGTACACAGATTCGGTTAGGGTTCCGATTGGACCTAGGGTTAGGGTTATGTTGAGGGCTAGGGTTAGAGATCCGGTTAGGGTTCCGATTGGACCTAGGGTTAGTGTTCTGTTGAGGGCTAGGGTTAGAGATCCGGTTAGGGTTCCCATTGGACCTAGGGTTAGGGTTATGTTGAGGGCGTGGGGTAGAGATCCTGTTAGGGTTCCGATTGGACTTAGGGTTAGGGTTATGTTGAGGGCTAGGGTTAGAGATCTGGTTAGGGTTCCGATTGGACCTAGTTTAGGGTTATGTTGAGGGCTAGGGTTAGCGATCCGGTTAGGGTTCTGATTGGACCTAGGGTTAGGGTTAGGTTGAGGGCTAGGGTTAGAGATCCAGTGAGGGTTTTGATTGGATCTAGGGTTAGGGTTATGTTGAGGGCTAGGGTTAGAGATCCGGTTATTGTTCCGATTGGACCTCGGGTTAGGGTTATGTTTAGCGCTAGGGTTAGAGATCAGGTTAGGGTTCAGATTGGACGTAGGGTTAGGGTTATGTTGAGGGCTAGGGTTAGAGATCCGGTTAGGGTACCGATTGGACCTAGGGTTAGGGTTATGTTGAGGGCTAGTGTTAGAGATCCGGTTAGGGTTCCGATTGGACCTAGGGTTAGGGTTATGTTGAGAGCTAGGGTTAGAGATCCGTTTAAGGTTCCGATTGGACCTAGGGTTAGGGTTATGTTGAGGGCTAGGGGTAGAGATCCTGTTAGGGTTCCAATTGGTCCTAGGGTTAGGGTTATGTTGAGGGTAGGTATACAGATCCGGTTTGGGTTCCGGTTAGGGTTATGTTGAGGGCGAGGGGTAGAGATCCTGTTAGGGTTCCGATTGGACCTAGGGTTAGGGTTATGTTGAGGGTTAGGGTTAGAGATCCGGTTAGGGTTCCGATTGAACCTAGGGTTAGGGTTATGTTGAGGGCTAGGGTTAGAGATCCGGTTAGGGTTCCGATTGGACCTAGGGTTAAGGTTATGTTGAGTGCTAGGTATACAGATCCGGTTAGGGTTCCGATTCGACCTAGGGTTAGAGTTATGTTTAAGGCTAGGTTTAGAAATCCGGTTAGGGTTCCGATTGGACCTAGGGTTAGGGTTATAGTGAGGGCGAGGGGTAGAGACCCTGTAGGGTTCCGATTGGACCTAGGGTTACGGTTATGTTGAGGGCGAGGTGTAGAAATACTGTTAGGGTTCCGATTGGACCTAGGGTTAGGGTTATGTTGAGGGCTGTGGTAGAGATCCTGTTAGGGTTCCCATTGGACCTAGGGTTAGGCTTATGTTGAGGGCTGCAATAGAGATCCTGTTAGGGTTCCGATTGGATCTAGGGTTAGGGTTATGTTGAGGGCTAGGGTTAGATATCCGGTTAGGGTTCCGATTGGACCTAGGGTTAGGGTTATGTTGAGGGCTAGAGTTAGAGATCCGATTAGGGTTCCGATTGGACCTAAGGTTAGGGTTATGTTGAGGGCTAGGGTTAGAGATCTGGTTAGGGTTTTGATTGGACCTAGGGTTAGGGTTATGTTGAGGGCTAAGGTTAGATATCCGGTTAAGGTTCCGATTGGAGCTAGGGTTAGGGTTATGTTGAGGGCTAGGGTTAGAGATCTGGTTATGGTTTTGATTGGACCTAGGGTTAGGGTTATGTTGAGGGCTAGGGTTAGAGATCCGGTTAGGGTTCCGATTGGAGCTAGGGTTAGGGATATTTTGAGGGCTAGGGTTAGAGTTCCGGTTAGCGTTCCGATTGGACCTAGGGATGGGGTTATGTTGAGGGCTCGGGTTAGATATCCGTTTAGGGTTCCGATTGGACCTAGGGTTAGGGTTATTTTGAGGGCTCGGGTTAGAGATCCGTGTAGGGTTCCGATTGGACCTAGGTTTAGGGTTATGTTCAGGGCTAGGGTTAGAGATCCGGTTAGGGTTCCGATTGGACCTAGGGTTAGGGTTATAGTGAGGGCGAGGGGTAGAGACCCTGTAGGGTTCCTATTGGACCTAGGGTTACGGTTATGTTGAGGGCGAGGTGTAGAAATACTGTTAGGGTTCCGATTGGACCTAGGGTTAGGGTGATGTTGAGGGCTAGGGTTAGATATCCGGTTAGGGTTCCGATTGGAACTAGGGTTAGGGTTATAGTGAGGGCGAGGGGTAGAGACCCTGTTAGGGTTCCGATTGGACCTCGGGTTACGGTTATGTTGAGGGCGAGGTGTAGAAATAGTGTTAGGGTTCCGATTGGACCTAGGGTTAGGGTTATGTTGAGGGCTAGAGTTAGATATCCGGTTAGGGTTCCGATTGGACCTAGGGTTAGGGTTATGTTGAGGGCTAGGGTTAGATATCTCTTTTGGGTTCTGATTGGACCTAGGGTTAGGGTTATGTTGAGGGCTAGGGTTAGATATCCGTTTAGGGTTCCGATTGGACCTAGGTTTAGGTTTATGTGGAGGGATAGGGTTACAGATCCGTTTAGGGTTCCGATTGGACCTAGGGTTACGTTTATGTTGAGGGCGAGGTGTAGAGATCCTGTTAGGGTTCCGATTGGACCTAGGGTTAGGGTTATGTTGAGGGCTAGGGTTAGAGATCCCGTTAGGGTTCCGATTGGACCTAGGGTTAGGGTTATCTTGAAGGCTATGGTTAGATATCCGGTTAGGGTTCCGATTGGACCTAGGGTTAGGGTTATGTTGAGGGCGAGGGGTAGAGATCCTGTTAGGGTTCCGATTGGACCTAGGGTTAGGATTATGTTGAGGGCTAGGGTTAGAGATCCGGTTAGGGTTCCGATTGGACCCAGTGTTAGGGTTATGTTGAGGGCTAGGGTTAGATATCCGTTTTGGGTTCCGATTGGTCCTAGGGTTAGGGTTATGGTGAGGGCTAGGTTTAGATATTTGTTTAGGGTTCCGATTGGACCTAAGGTTAGGGTTATGTTGAGGGCTAGGGTTTGAGATCCGGTTAGGGTTCCGATTGGTCCTATGGTCACGGTTATGTTGAGGGCGAGGGGTAGAGATCCTCTTAGGGTTACGATTGGACCTACGGTTAGTGTTATGTTGAGGGCTATGGTTAGATATCCGGTTAGAGTTCCGAGTGGACCTAGGGTTAGGGTTATGTTGAGGGCTAGGGTTAGAGATCCGTTTAGGGATCCGATTGGACCTAGGGTTAGGGTTATGTTGAGGGCTAGGTATACAGATCCGGTTAGGGTTCCGATTGGACCTAGGGTTAGGGTTATGTTGAGGGCTAGGATTAGAGATCCGGTTAGGGTTCCGATTGGACCTAGGGTTAGGGTTATGTTGAGGGCGAGGGGTAGAGATCCTGTTAGGGTTCCGATTGGACCTAGGGTTAGGGTTATGTTGAGGGCTAGGTATATATATATCCGGTTAGGGTTCCGATTGGACCTAGCGTTAGGGTTATGTTGAGGGCTAGGGTTAGAGATCCGGTTAGGGTTCCGATTGGACCTAGGGTTAGGGTTATGTTGAGGGCTAGGGTTAGATATCCGTTTAGGGTTCCGATTGGACCTAGGGTTAGGGTTATGTTGAGGGCTAGGGATAGAGATCCGGTTAGGGTTCCGATTGGACCTAGGATTAGGGTTATGTTGAGGGCTAGGGTTAGAGATACGGATAGGGTTCCGATTGGACCTAGGGTTAGTGTTCTGTTGAGGGCTAGGGTTAGAGATCTCGTTAGGGTTCCGATTGGACCTAGGGTTAGGGTTATGTTGAGGGCGTGGGGTAGAGATCCTGTTAGGGTTCCGATTGGACCTAGGGTTAGGGTTATGTTGAGGGCTAGGGTTAGAGATCCGGTTAGGGTTCCGATTGGACCTACGGTTAGGGTTATGTTGAGGGTGTGGGGTAGAGATCCTGTTAGGGTTCCGATTGGACCTAGGGTAGGGTTATGTTGAGGGCTAGGGTTAGCGATCCGGTTAGGGTTCTGATTGGACCTAGGGTTAGGGTTAGGTTGAGGGCTAGGGTAAGAGATCCAGTGAGGGTTTTGATTGGATCTAGGGTTAGGGTTATGTTGAGGGCAAGGGTTAGAGATCCGGTTATTGTTCCGATTGGACCTCGGGTTAGGGTTATGTTTAGCGCTAGGGTTAGAGATCAGGTTAGGGTTCAGATTGGACCTAGGGTTAGGATTATGTTGAGGGCTAGGGATAGAGATCCGGTTAGGGTACCGATTGGACCTAGGGTTAGGGTTATGTTGAGGGCTAGTGTTAGAGATCCGGTTAGGGTTCCGATTGGACCTAGGGTTAGGGTTATGTTGAGAGCTAGGGTTAGAGATCCGTTTAAGGTTCCGATTGGACCTAGGGTTAGGGTTATGTTGAGGGCTAGGGGTAGAGATCCTGTTAGGGTTCCAATTGGACCTAGGGTTAGGGTTATGTTGAGGGTAGGTATACAGATCCGGTTTGGGTTCCGATTGGACCTAGGGTTAGGGTTATGTTGAAGGCTAGGTTTAGAAAACCGGTTAGGCTTCCGATTGGACCTAGGGTTAGGGTTATGTTGAGGGCTAGGGTTAGAGATCCGGTTAGGGTTCCTATTGGACCTATGGTTAGGGTTATGTTGAGAGCTAGGGTTAGAGACCCGGTTTAGGTTCCGAGTGGACCTAGGAGTAGGGTTATGTTGAGGTCTAGTTTTAGATTTCCGGTTAGGGTTCAGATTGGACCAAGGGTTAGGGTAATGTTGAGGGCGAGGGGTAGAGATCCGGTTAGGGATCCGATGGGACCTAGGGTTAGGGTTATGTTGGGGGCTAGGTTTAGAGATCTGGTTAGGGATCCGATTGGACCTAGAGTTAGGGTTATGTTGAGGGCTAGGTTTAGAGATCTGGTTAGGGATCCGATTGGACCTAGGGTTAGGGTTATGTTGAGGGCTAGGGTTAGAGATCCGTTTAGGGTTCCGATTGGACCTAGGGTTAGGGTTATGTTGAGGGCTAGGTATACAGATCAGGTTAGGGTTCCGATTGGACCTAGGGTTAGGGTTATGTTGAGGGCTATTGTTAGAGATCCGGTTAGGGTTCCGATTGAACCTAGGGTTAGGGTTATGTTGAGGGCTAGGGTTAGAGATTCGGTTAGGGTTCCGATTGGACCTAGGGTTAGGGTTATGTTGAGGGCGAGGGGTAGAGATTCGGTTAGGGTTACTATTGGACCTAGGGTTAGGGTTATGTTGAGAGCTAGGGTTAGAGATCCGGTTAGGGTTCCGATTGGACCTAGGGTTAGGATTATGTTGAGGGCGAGGGGTAGAGATCCTGTTAGGGTTCCGATTGGACCTAGGGTTAGGGTTATGTTGAGGGTTAGGGTTAGAGATCCGGTTAGGATTCCGATTGAACCTAGGGTTAGGGTTATGTTGAGGGCTAGGGTTAGAGATCCGGTTAGGGTTCCGATTGGACCTAGGGTTAAGGTTATGTTGAGTGCTAGGTATACAGATCCGGTTAGGGTTCCGATTGGACCTAGGGTTAGAGTTATGTTTAAGGCTAGGTTTAGAAATCCGGTTAGGGTTCCGATTGGAACTAGGGTTAGGGTTATGTTGAGGGCGAGGGGTAGAGATCCGTTTAGGGTTCCGATTGGACCTAGGGTTAGGGTTATGTTGAGGGCTGTGGTAGAGATCCTGTTAGGGTTCCCATTGGACCTAGGGTTAGGATTATGTTGAGGGCTGCGATAGAGATCCTGTTAGGGTTCCGATTGGATCTAGGGTTAGGGTTATGTTGAGGGCTAGGGTTAGATATCCGGTTAGGGTTCCGATTGGACCTACGGTTAGGGTTATGTTGAGGGCTAGGGTTAGATATCCGTTTAGGGTTCCGATTGGACCTAGGGTTAGTGATATGTTGAGGGCTAGGGTTAGAAATCCGGTTAGGGTTCCGAATGGACCTAAGGTTTGGGTTATTTTCAGGGCTAGGGTTAGAGATCCAGTTAGGGTTCCCATTGGACCTAGGGTTAGGGTTATGTTGAGGGCTAGGTACACAGATCCGGTTAGGCATCCGATTGGACCTAGTGTTAGGGTTATGTTGAGGGCTAGGGTTAGAGATCCGGTTAGGGTTCCGATTGGACCTAGGGTTAGTGTTCTGTTGAGGGCTAGGGTTAGAGATCCGGTTAGGGTTCCGATTGGACCTAGGGTTAGGGTTATGTTGAGGTCGAGGGGTAGAGATCCTGTTAGGGTTCAGATTTGACCTAGGGTCACGGTTATGTTGATGGCGAGGGGTAGAGATCCTGTTAGGGTTCCTCTTGGACCTAGGGTTAGTGTTATGTTGAGGGCTAGTGTTAGATATCCGGTTAGGGTTCCGATCGGACCTAGGGTTAGGGTTATGTTGAGGGCTAGGGTTAGATATCCGTTTAGGGTTCCGATTGGACCTAGGGATATGGATATGTTGAGCGCTAGAGTTAGAGATCTGTTTAGGGATCCGATTGGACCTAGGGTTAGGGTTATGTTGAGGGCTAGGGTTAGAGATCCGGTTAGGGTTCCGATTGGAGCTAAGGTTAGGGTTATTTTGAGGGCTAGGGTTAGAGTTCCGGTTAGGGTTCCGATTGGAGCTAGGGTTAGGGTTATGTTGAGGGCTAGGGTTAGAGATCTGGTTAGGGTTTTGATTGAACCTAGGGTTAGGGTTATGTTGAGGGCTAGGGTTAGATATCCGGTTAAGGTTCCGATTGAACCTAGGGTTAGGGTTATGTTGAGGGCTCTGGTTAGATATCCGTTTAGGGTTCCGATTGGAGCTAGGGTTAGGGTTATGTTGAGGGCTAGAGTTAGAGATCCGATTATGGTTCCGATTGGACCTAAGGTTAGGGTTATGTTGAGGGCTAGGGTTAGAGATCTGGTTAGGGTTTTGATTGGACCTAGGGTTAGGGTTATGTTGAGGGCTAGGGTTAGATATCCGGTTAAGGTTCCGATTGGAGCTAGGGTTAGGGTTATGTTGAGGGCTAGGGTTAGAGATCTGGTTATGGTTTTGATTGGACCTAGGGTTAGGGTTATGTTGAGGGCTAGGTTTAGAGATCTGGTTAGGGATCCGATTGGACCTAGGGTTAGGGTTATGTTGAGGGCTAGGTTTAGAGATCTGGTTAGGGATCCGATTGGACCTAGGGTTAGGGTTATGTTGAGGGCTAGGGTTAGAGATCCGTTTAGGGTTCCGATTGGACCTAGGGTTAGGGTTATGTTGAGGGCTAGGTATACAGATCAGGTTAGGGTTCCGATTGGACCTAGGGTTAGGGTTATGTTGAGGGCTATTGTTAGAGATCCGGTTAGGGTTCCGATTGAACCTAGGGTTAGGGTTATGTTGAGGGCTAGGGTTAGAGATTCGGTTAGGGTTCCGATTGGACCTAGGGTTAGGGTTATGTTGAGGGCGAGGGGTAGAGATTCGGTTAGGGTTACTATGGACCTAGGGTTAGGGTTATGTTGAGAGCTAGGGTTAGAGATCCGGTTAGGGTTCCGATTGGACCTAGGGTTAGGATTATGTTGAGGGCGAGGGGTAGAGATCCTGTTAGGGTTCCGATTGGACCTAGGGTTAGGGTTATGTTGAGGGTTAGGGTTAGAGATCCGGTTAGGGTTCCGATTGAACCTAGGGTTAGGGTTATGTTGAGGGCTAGGGTTAGAGATCCGGTTAGGGTTCCGATTGGACCTAGGGTTAAGGTTATGTTGAGTGCTAGGTATACAGATCCGGTTAGGGTTCCGATTGGACCTAGGGTTAGAGTTATGTTTAAGGCTAGGTTTAGAAATCCGGTTAGGGTTCCGATTGGAACTAGGGTTAGGGTTATGTTGAGGGCGAGGGGTAGAGATCCGTTTAGGGTTCCGATTGGACCTAGGGTTAGGGTTATGTTGTGGGCTGTGGTAGAGATCCTGTTAGGGTTCCCATTGGACCTAGGGTTAGGCTTATGTTGAGGGCTGCGATAGAGATCCTGTTAGGGTTCCGATTGGATCTAGGGTTAGGGTTATGTTGAGGGCTAGGGTTAGATATCCGGTTAGGGTTCCGATTGGACCTACGGTTAGGGTTATGTTGAGGGCTAGGGTTAGATATCCGTTTAGGGTTCCGATTGGACCTAGGGTTAGTAATATGTTGAGGGCTAGGGTTAGAAATCCGGTAGGGTTCCGAATGGACCTAAGGTTTGGGTTATTTTCAGGGCTAGGGTTAGAGATCCAGTTAGGGTTCCCATTGGACCTAGGGTTAGGGTTATGTTGAGGGCTAGGTACACAGATCCGGTTAGGCATCCGATTGGACCTAGTGTTAGGGTTATGTTGAGGGCTAGGGTTAGAGATCCGGTTAGGGTTCCGATTGGACCTAGGGTTAGTGTTCTGTTGAGGGCTAGGGTTAGAGATCCGGTTAGGGTTCCGATTGGACCTAGGGTTAGGGTTATGTTGAGGTCGAGGGGTAGAGATCCTGTTAGGGTTCAGATTGGACCTAGGGTCACGGTTATGTTGAGGGCGAGGGGTAGAGATCCTGTTAGGGTTCCTCTTGGACCTAGGGTTAGTGTTATGTTGAGGGCTAGTGTTAGATATCCGGTTAGGGTTCCGATCGGACCTAGGGTTAGGGTTATGTTGAGGTCTAGGGTTAGATATCCGTTTAGGGTTCCGATTGGACCTAGGGATATGGATATGTTGAGCGCTAGAGTTAGAGATATGTTTAGGGATCCGATTGGACCTAGGGTTAGGGTTATGTTGAGGGCTAGGGTTAGAGATCCGGTTAGGGTTCCGATTGGAGCTAAGGTTAGGGTTATTTTGAGGGCTAGGGTTAGAGTTCCGGTTAGGGTTCCGATTGGAGCTAGGGTTAGGGTTATGTTGAGGGCTAGGGTTAGATATCTGGTTAGGGTTTTGATTGAACCTAGGGTTAGGGTTATGTTGAGGGCTAGGGTTAGATATCCGGTTAAGGTTCCGATTGAACCTAGGGTTAGGGTTATGTTGAGGGCTCTGGTTAGATATCCGTTTAGGGTTCCGATTGGAGCTAGGGTTAGGGTTATGTTGAAGGCTAGAGTTAGAGATCCGATTATGGTTCCGATTGGACCTAAGGTTAGGGTTATGTTGAGGGCTAGGGTTAGAGATCTGGTTAGGGTTTTGATTGGACCTAGGGTTAGGGTTATGTTGAGGGCTAGGGTTAGATGTCCGGTTAAGGTTCCGATTGGAGCTAGGGTTAGGGTTATGTTGAGGGCTAGGGTTAGAGATCTGGTTATGGTTTTGATTGGACCTAGGGTTAGGGTTATGTTGAGGGCTAGGGTTAGAGATCCGGTTAGGGTTCCGATTGGAGCTAGGGTTAGGGATATTTTGAGGGCTAGGGTTAGAGTTCCGGTTAGCGTTCCGATTGGACCTAGGGATGGGGTTATGTTGAGAGCTCGGGTTAGATATCCATTTAGGGTTCCGATTGGACCTAGGGTTAGGGTTATGTTGAGGGCTCGGGTTAGAGATTCGTGTAGGGTTCCGATTGGACCTAGGTTTAGGGTTATGTTCAGGGCTAGGGTTAGAGATCCGGTTAGGGTTCCGATTGGACCTAGGGTTAGGGTTATAGTGAGGGCGAGGGGTAGAGACCCTGTAGGGTTCCGATTGGACCTAGGGTTACGGTTATGTTGAGGGCGAGGTGTAGAAATACTGTTTGGGTTCCGATTGGACCTAGGGTTAGGGTGATGTTGAGGGCTAGGGTTAGATATCCGGTTAGGGTTCCGATTGGAACTAGGGTTAGGGTTATAGTGAGGGCGAGGGGTAGAGACCCTGTTAGGGTTCCGATTGGACCTCGAGTTACGGTTATGTTGAGGGCGAGGTGTAGAAATACTGTTAGGGTTCCGATTGGACCTAGGGTTAGGGTTATGTTGAGGGCTAGAGTTAGATATCCGGTTAGGGTTCCGATTGGACCTAGGGTTAGGGTTATGTTGAGGGCTAGGGTTAGATATCTGTTTTGGGTTCCGATTGGACCTAGGGTTAGGGTTATATTGAGGGCTAGGGTTAGATATCCGTTTAGGGTTCCGATTGGACCTAGGTTTAGGTTTATGTGGAGGGATAGGGTTACAGATCCGGTTAGGGTTCCGATTGGACCTAGGGTTACGGTTATGTTGAGGGCGAGGTGTAGAGATCCTGTTAGGGTTCCGATTGGACCTAGGGTTAGGGTTATGTTGAGGGCTAGGGTTAGAGATCCGGTTAGGGTTCCGATTGGACCTAGGGTTAAGGTTATCTTGAAGGCTATGGTTAGATATCCGGTTAGGGTTCCGATTGGACCTAGGGTTAGGGTTATGTTGAGGGCGAGGTGTAGAGATCCTGTTAGGGTTCCGATTGGACCTAGGGTTAGGATTATGTTGAGGGCTAGTGTTAGAGATGCGGTTAGGGTTCCGATTGGACCTAGTGTTAGGGTTATGTTGAGGGCTAGGGTTAGATATCCGTTTTGGGTTCCGATTGGTCCTAGGGTTAGGGTTATGGTGAGGGCTAGGTTTAGATATCTGTTTAGGGTTCCGATTGGACCTAAGGTTAGGGTTATGTTGAGGGAGAGCGTTAGAGATCCGGTTAGGGTTCCGATTGGTCCTATGGTCACGGTATGTTGACGGCGAGGGGTAGAGATCCTCTTAGGGTTACGATTGGACCTACGGTTAGTGTTATGTTGAGGGCTAGGGTTAGATATCCGATTAGAGTTCCGAGTGAACCTAGGGTTAGGGTTATGTTGAGGGCTAGGGTTAGAGATCCGTTTAGGGATCCGATTGGACCTAGGGTTAGGGTTATGTTTAGGGCTAGGTATACAGATCCGGTTAGGGTTCCGATCGGACCTAGGGTTAGGGTTATGTTGAGGGCTATTGTTAGAGATCCGGTTAGGGTTCCGATTGAACCTAGGGTTAGGATTATGTTGAGGGCTAGGGTTAGAGATTCGGTTAGGGTTCCGATTGGACCTAGGGTTAGGGTTATGTTGAGGGCGAGGGGTAGAGATTCGGTTAGGGTTCCGATTGGACCTAGGTTAGGGTTATGTTGAGGGCTAGGGTTAGAGATCCGGTTAGGGTTCCGATTGGACCTAGGGTTAGGGTTAGGTTGAGGGCGAGGGGTAGAGATGCTGTTAGGGTTCCGATTGGACCTAGGGTTAGGGTTATGTTGAGGGTAGGTATACAGATCCGGTTTGGGTTCCGATTGGACCTAGGGTTAGGGTTATATTGAGGGCTAGGGGTAGAGATCCTGTTAGGGTTCCGATTGGACCTAGCGTTAGGGTTATGTTGAGGGTAGGTATACAGATCCGGTTTGGGTTCCGATTGGACCTAGGGTTAGGGTTATGTTCAGGGCTAGGTATACAGATCCGGTTAGGGATCCGATTGGACCTAGGGTTAGGGTTATGTTGAGGGCTATGTTTAGAGATCTGGTTAGGGTTCCGATTGGACCTAGGGTTAGGGTTATGTTGAGAGCTAGGGTTAGAGATCCGTTTAGGGTTCCGATTGGACCTAGGGTTAGGGTTATGTTGAGGGCTAGGTATACAGATCCGGTTAGGGTTCCGATTGGACCTAGGGTTAGGGTTATGTTGAGGGCGAGGGGTAGAGATTCGATTAGGGTTCCGATTGGACCTAGGGTTAGGGTTATGTTGAGGGCTAGGTATACAGATCCGGTTAGGGTTCCGATTGGACCTAGGGTTAGGGTTATGTTGAGGGCTAGGTATACAGATCCGGTTAGGGTTCCGATTGGACCTAGGGTTAGGGTTATGTTGAGAGCTAGGTATACAGATCCGGTTAGGGTTCCGATTGGACCTAGGGTTAGGGTTATGTTGAGGGTTAGGGTTAGAGATTCGGTTAGGGTTCCGATTGAACCTAGGGTTAGGGTTATGTTGAGGGCTAGGTTTAGATATCTGTTTAGGGTTCCGATCGGACCTAAGGTTAGGGTTATGTTGAGGGCTAGGGTTTGAGATCCGGTTGGGGTTCCGATTGGTCCTATGGTCACGGTTTATGTTGAGGGCGAGGAGTAGAGATCCTGTTAGGGTTACGATTGGACCTACGGTTAGTGTTATGTTGAGGGCTAGGGTTAGATATCCGGTTAGGGTTCCGGGGACCTAGGGTTAGGGTTATGTTGAGGGCTAGGGTTAGAGATCCATTTAGGGATCCAATTGGACCTAGGGTTAGGGTTATGTTGAGGGCTAGGTATACAGATTCTGTTAGGGTTCCGATTGGACCTAGGGTTAGTTTTATGTTGAGGGCTATTGTTAGAGATCCGGTTAGGGTTCCGATTGAACCTAGGGTTAGGATTATGTTGAGGGCTAGGTTTAGAGATTCGGTTAGGGTTCCGATTGGACCTAGGGTTAGGGTTATGTTGAGGGCGAGGGGTAGAGATTCGGTTAGGGTTCCGATTGGACCTAGGGTTAGGGTTATGTTGAGGGTTAGGGTTAGAGATCCGGTTAGGGTTCCGATTGGACCTAGGGTTAGGGTTATGTTGAGGGCGAGGGGTAGAGATCCTGTTAGGGTTCCGATTGGACCTAGGGTTAGGGTTATGTTGAGGGCTAGGTGTACAGATCCGGTTAGGGTTCCGATTGGACCTAGGGTTAGGGTTATGTTGAAGGCTAGGTTTAGCAATCCGGTTAAGGGTTCCGATTGGACCTAGGGTTAGGGTTATGTTGAGGGCTAGGGTTAGAGATCCGGTTAGGGTTCCGATTGGACCTAGGGTTAAGGTTATGTTGAGTGCTAGGTATACAGATCCGGTTAGGGTTCCGATTGGACCTAGGGTTAGGGTTATGTTTAAGGCTAGGTTTAGAAATCCGGTTAGGGTTCCGATTGGACCTAGGGTTAGGGATATGTTGAGAGCTAGGTTTAGAGATCCGGTTAGGGTTCCGATTGGACCAAGGGTTAGGGTTATGTTGAGGGCGAGGGGTAGACATCCGGTTAGGGTTCCGATTGTACCTAGGCTTAGGGTTATGTTGAGGGCGAGGAGTAGAGATCCGTTTAGGGTTCCGATTGGACCTAGGGTTAGGGTTATGTTGAGTGCTGTGGTAGAGATCCTGTTAGGGTTCCCATTGGACCTAGGGTTAGGCTTATGTTGAGGGCTGGGATAGAGATCCTGTTAGGGTTCCGATTGGACCTAGGGTTAGGGTTATGTTGAGGGCTAGGGTTAGATATCCGGTTAGGGTTCCGAGTGGACCTAGGGTTAGGGTTATGTTGAGGGCTAGGGTTAGATATCCGTTTAGGGTTCCGATTGGACCTAGGGTTAGTGATATGTTGAGGGCTAGGGTTAGAGATCCGGTTAGGGTTCCGATTGGACCTACGGTTAGGGTTATGTTGAGGGCTAGGGGTAGAGATCCTGTTAGGGTTACGATTGGACCTGGGGTTAGGGTTATGTTGAGGGTAGGTATACAGATCCGGTTTGGGTTCCGATTGGACCTAGGGTTAGGGTTATGTTGAGGGCTAGGTATACAGATCCGGTTAGGGTTCCGATTGGACCTAGGGTTAGGGTTATGTTGAAGGCTAGGGTTAGAAAACCGGTTAGGCTTCCGATTGGACCTAGGGTTAGGGTTATGTTGAGGGCTAGGGTTAGAGATCCGGTTAGGCTTCCGATTGGACCTAGGGTTAGGGTTATGTTGAGAGCTAGGGTTAGAGATCCGGTTAGGGTTCCGATTGGTCCTATGGTCACGGTTATGTTGAGGGCGAGGGGTAGAGATCCTCTTAGGGTTACGATTGGACCTACGGTTAGTGTTATGTTGAGGGCTAGGGTTAGATATCCGGTTAGAGTTCCGAGTGGACCTAGGGTTAGGGTTATGTTGAGGGCTAGGGTTAGAGATCCGTTTAGGGATCCGATTGGACCTAGGGTTAGGGTTATGTTCAGGGCTAGGTATACAGATCCGGTTTGGGTTCCGATTGGACCTAGGGTTAGGGTTATGTTGAGGGCTATTGTTAGAGATCCGGTTAGGGTTCCGATTGAACCTAGGGTTAGGATTATGTTGAGGGCTAGGGTTAGAGATTCGGTTAGGGTTCCGATTGGACCTAGGGTTAGGATTATGTTGAAGGCTAGGCTTAGAAATCCGGTTAAGGGTTCCGATTGGACCTAGGGTTAGGGTTATGTTGAGGGCTAGGGTTAGAGATCCGGTTAGGGTTCCGATTGTACCTAGGGTTAAGGTTATGTTGAGTGCTAGGTATACAGATCCGGTTAGGGTTCCGATTGGACCTAGGGTTAGGGTTATGTTTAGGGCTAGAGATAGATATCCGGTTAGGGTTCCGATTGGACCTAGGGTTAGGGATATGTTGAGAGCTAGGGTTAGAGATCCGGTTAGGGTTCCGATTGGACCAAGGGTTAGGGTTATGTTGAGGGCGAGGGGTAGACATCCGGTTAGGGTTCCGATTGGACCTAGGGTTAGGGTTATGTTGAGGGCTGTGGTAGAGATCCTGTTAGGGTTCCCATTGGACCTAGGGTTAGGCTTATGTTGAGGGCTGGGATAGAGATCCTGGTAGGGTTCCGATTGCACCTAGGGTTAGGGTTATGTTGAGGGCTAGGGTTAGATATCTGGTTAGGGTTCCGATTGGACCTAGGGTTAGGGTTATGTTGAGGGCTAGGGTTAGATATCCGTTTAGGGTTCCGATTGGACCTAGGGTTAGTGATATGTTGAGGGCTAGGGTTAGAGATCCGGTTATGGTTCCGATTGGACCTAGGGTTAGGGTTATGTTGAGGGTAGGTATACAGATCCGGTTTGGATTCCGATTGGACCTAGGGTTAGGGTTATGTTGAGGGCTAGGTATACAGATCCGGTTAGGGTTCCGATTGGACCTAGGGTTAGGGTTATGTTGAAGGCTAGGGTTAGAAAACCGGTTAGGCTTCCGATTGGACCTAGGGTTAGGGTTATGTTGAGGGCTAGGGTTAGAGATCCGGTTAGGGTTCCTATTGGACCTATGGTTAGGGTTATGTTGAGAGCTAGGGTTAGAGACCCGGTTTAGGTTCCGAGTGGACCTAGGAGTAGGGTTATGTTGAGGTCTAGTTTTAGATTTCCGGTTAGGGTTCAGATTGGACCAAGGGTTAGGGTTATGTTGAGGGCGAGAGGTAGAGATCCAGGTAGTGTTCCGATTGGACCTAGGGTTAGGGTTATGTTGAGGGCTAAGGGGTAGAGATCCTGTTAGGGTTCCGATTGGACATAGGGTTAGGGTTATGTTGAGGGCTAGGATTAGATATCCGGTTAGGGTTCCGATTGGACCTAGGGTTAGGGTTATGTTGAGCGCTAGGGTTAGAGATCCGGTTAGGGTTCCGATTGGACCTCGGGTTAGGGTTATGTTGAGGGCTAGGTTTAGAGATCTGGTTAGGGTTCCGATTGGACCTAGGGTTAGTGTTCTCTTGAGGGCTAGGGTTAGAGATCCGGTTAGGGTTCCGATTGGACCTAGGGTTAGGGTTATGTTGAGGGCGAGTGGTAGAGATCCTGTTAGGGTTCCGATTGGACCTAGGGTTCGGGTTATGTTGAGGGCTAGGGTTTGAGATCCGGTTAGGGTTCCGATTGGACCTAAGGTTAGGTTTATGTGGAGGGCGAACGTTAGAGATCCGGTTAGGGTTCCGATTGGACCTAGGGTCACGGTTATGTTGAGGGCGAGGGGTAGAGATCCTGTTAGGGTTCCGATTGGACCTAGGGTTAGGATTTTGTTGAGGTCTTGGGTTAGATATCCGGTTAGGGTTCCGATTGGTGCTAGGGTTAGGGTTAATTTGAGGGCTAGGTTTAGAGTTCCGGTTAGGGTTCCGATTGGACCTAGGGTTAGGGTTATGTTGACGGCTAGGGTTAGAGATCCGGTTAGGGTTCCGATTGGAGCTAGGTTTAGGCTTATTTTGAGGGCTAGGGTTAGAGTTCCGGTTAGGGTTCCGATTGGACCTAGAGTTAGGGTTATGTTGAGGGCTAGGGTTAGAGATCTGGTTAGTGTTTTGATTGGACCTAGGGTTAGGGTTATGTTGAGGGCTGGTGTTAGATATCCGGTTAGGGTTCCGATTGGACCTAGGGTTAGGGTTATGTTGAGGGCTCGGTTTATATATCCGTTTAGGGTTCCAATTGGACCTAGGAGTAGGGTTATGTTGAGGGCTCGGGTTAGAGATCCGTTTAGGGTTCCGAATGGATGTAGGTTGAGGGTTATGTTGAGGGCTAGGGTTAGAGATCCGGTTAGGGTTACGATTGGACCTAGGGTTAGGGTTATATTGAGGGCGAGGGGTAGAGACACTTTTAGGATTCCAATTGGACCTAGGGTTAGGGTTATGTTGAGGGCGAGGGGTAGAGATCCTGTTAGGGTTCCGATTGGACCTAGGGTTAGGGTTATGTTGAGGGCTAGGGTTAGATATCCGTTTTGGGTTCCGATTGGACCTAGGGTTAGGTTTATATGGAGGGAGAGGGTTACAGATCCGGTTGGGGTTCCGATTGGACCTAGGGTTATGTTTATGTGGAGGGAGAGGGTTAGAGATCCGGTTAGGGTTCCGATTGGACCTAGGGTTAGGGTTATATTGAGGGCGAGGGGTAGAGACACTTTTAGGATTCCAATTGGACCTAGGGTTAGGGTTATGTTGAGGGCGAGGGGTAGAGATCCTGTTAGGGTTCCGATTGGACCTAGGGTTAGGGTTATGTTGAGGGCTAGGGTTAGATATCCGTTTTGGGTTCCGATTGGACCTAGGGTTAGGTTTATATGAAGGGAGAGGGTTACAGATCCGGTTGGGGTTTCGATTGGACCTAGGGTTAGGTTTATGTGGAGGGAGAGGGTTAGAGATCCGGTTAGGGTTCCGATTGGACCTAGGGTTAGGGTTATGTTGCGGGCGACGGGTAGAGATCTGTTAGGGTTCCGATTGGACCTAGGGTTAGTGTTATGTTGAGGGCTAGGGTTAGATATCCGGTTAGGGTTCCGATTGGACGTAGGGTTAGGGTTATGTTGAGGGCTAGGTATACAGATCCGGTTAGGGTTCCGAATGGACCTAGGGTTAGGGTTATGTTGAAGGCTACGTATAGAAATCCGGTTAGGGTTCCGATTGGACCTAGGGTTAGGGTTATGTTGAGGGCTAGGGTTAGAGATCCGGTTAGGGTTCCGATTGGACCTAGGGTTAGGGTTATGTTGAGAGCTAGGGTTAGAGATCTGGTTAGGGTTCCGATTGGACCTAGGCTTAGGGTTATGTTGAGGGCTGTGGTAGAGATCCGGTTAGGGTTCCCATTGGACCTAGGGTTAGGGTTATGTTGAGGGCTAGGGTTAGATATCCGGTTAGGGTTCCGATTGGACCTAGGGTTAGGGTTATGTTCAGGGCTAGGGTTAGATATCCGGTTAGGGTTCCGATTGGACCTAGGGTTAGGGTTATGTTGAGGGCTAGGTATACAGATCCGGTTAGGGTTCCGAATGGACCTAGGGTTAGGGTTATGTTGAGGGCTAGGGTTAGAGATCCGGTTAGGGTTCCGAATGGACCTAGGGTTAGGGTTATATTGAGGGCGAGAGGTAGAGACACTTTTAGGATTCCAATTGGACCTAGGGTTAGGGTTATGTTGAGGGCGAGGGGTAGAGATCCTGTTAGGGTTCCGATTGGACCTAGGGTTAGGGTTATGTTGATGGCTAGGGTTAGATATCCGGTTAGGGTTTCGATTGGACCTAGGGTTAGGGTTATGTTGAGGGCTAGGGTTAGATATCCGTTTTGGGTTCCGATTGGACCTAGGGTTAGGTTTATATGGAGGGAGAGGGTTACAGATCCGGTTGGGGTTCCGATTGGACCTAGGGTTAGGTTTATGCTGAGGGCTAGGGTTAGAGATCCGGTTAGGGTTCCGATTGGACCTAGGGTTAGGTTTATGTTGAGGGCTAGGGTTAGAGATTCGGTTAGGGTTACTATTGGACCTAGTGTTAGGGTTATGTTGAGGGCTAGGTTTAGATATCCGTTTTGGGTTCCGATTGGACCTAGGGTTAGGGTTATGTTGAGGGCTAGGGTTAGAGATTCGGTTAGGGTTCCGATTGGACCTAGGGTTAGGGTTATGTTGAGGGCTAGGGTTAGAGATTCGGTTAGGGTTCCGATTGGACCTAGGTTTAGGGTTATGTTGACGGCTAGGGTTAGAGATTCGGTTAGGGTTCCGATTGGACCTAGGGTTAGGGTTATGTTGAGGGCTAGGGTTAGAGATTCGGTTAGGGTTCCGATTGGACCTAGGGTTAGGGTTATGTTGACGGCTAGGGTTAGAGATCCGGTTAGGGTTCCGATTGGAGCTAGGTTTAGGCTTATTTTGAGGGCTAGGGTTAGAGTTCCGGTTAAGGTTCCGATTGGACCTAGAGTTAGGGTTCTTTTGAGGGCTAGGTTTAGAGATCTGGTTAGGGTTTTGATTGGACCTAGGGTTAGGGTTATGTTGAGGGCTAGGGTTAGATATCCGGTTAGGGTTCCGAATGGATCTAGGTTTAGGGTTATGTTGAGGGCTAGGGTTAGAGATCCGGTTAGGGTTACGATTGGACCTAGGATTAGGGTTATATTGAGGGCGAGATGTAGAGACACTTTTAGGATTCCAATTGGACTTAGGGTTAGGGTTATGTTGAGGGCGAGGGGTAGAGATCCTGTTAGGGTTCCGATTGGACCTAGGGTTAGGGTTATGTTGAGGGCTAGGGTTAGATATCCGGTTAGGGTTCCGATTGGACCTAGGGTTAGGGTTATGTTGAGGGCTAGGGTTAGATATCCGTTTTGGGTTCCGAGTGGACCTAGGGTTAGGTTTATATGGAGGGAGAGGGTTACAGATCCGGTTGGGGTTCCGATTGGACCTAGGGTTAGGTTTATGTGGAGGGAGAGGGTTAGAGATCCGGTTAGGGTTCCGATTGGACCTAGGGTTAGGGTTAGGGTTAGGGTTAGGGTTAGATATCCGGTTAGGGTTCCGATTGGACCTAGGGTTAGGGTTATGTTGAGGGCTAGGTATACAGATCCGGTTAGGGTTCCGAATGGACCTAGGGTTAGGGTTATGTTGAAGGCTAGGTTTAGAAATCCGGTTAGGGTTCCGATTGGACCTAGGGTTAGGGTTATGTTGAGGGCTAGGGTTAGAGATCCGGTTAGGGTTCCGATTGGACCTAGGGTTAGGGTTATGTTGTGAGCTAGGGTTAGAGATCTGGTTAAGGTTCCGATTGGACCTAGGGTTAGGGTTATGTTGAGGGCTGTGGTAGAGATCCTGTTAGGGTTCCTTTTGGACCTAGGGTTAGGGTTATGTTGAGGGCTAGGGTTAGATATCCGGTTAGGTTTCCGATTGGACCTAGGGTTAGGGTTATGTTGAGGGCTAGGGTTAGAGATCCGGTTAGGGTTCCGATTGGACCTAGGGTTAGGGTTATGTTGAGGGCTAGGGTTAGAGATCCGGTTAGGGTTCCGATTGGACCTAGGGTTAGGGTTATGTTGAGGGCTAGGGTTAGATATCCGTTTTGGGTTCCGAGTGGACCTAGGGTTAGATTTATATGGAGGGAGAGGGTTACAGATCCGGTTGGGGTTCCGATTGGACCTAGGGTTAGGTTTA
This sequence comes from Miniopterus natalensis, assembly GCF_054644295.1. Lineage (NCBI taxonomy): Eukaryota > Metazoa > Chordata > Mammalia > Chiroptera > Miniopteridae > Miniopterus > Miniopterus natalensis. Next base: position 85,841,341 of record NC_142089.1, read on the forward strand.
TGTGGAGGGAGAGGGTTAGAGATCCGGTTAGGGTTCCGATTGGACCTAGGGTTAGGGTTAGGGTTAGGGTTAGGGTTAGATATCCGGTTAGGGTTCCGATTGGACCTAGGGTTAGGGTTATGTTGAGGGCTAGGTATACAGATCCGGTTAGGGTTCCGAATGGACCTAGGGTTAGGGTTATGTTGAAGGCTAGGTTTAGAAATCCGGTTAGGGTTCCGATTGGACCTAGGGTTAGGGTTATGTTGAGGGCTAGGGTTAGAGAACCGGTTAGGGTTCCGATTGGACCTAGGGTTAGGGTTATGTTGTGAGCTAGGGTTAGAGATCTGGTTAAGGTTCCGATTGGACCTAGGGTTAGGGTTATGTTGAGGGCTGTGGTAGAGATCCTGTTAGGGTTCCTTTTGGACCTAGGGTTAGGGTTATGTTGAGGGCTAGGGTTAGATATCCGGTTAGGTTTCCGATTGGACCTAGGGTTAGGGTTATGTTGAGGGCTAGGGTTAGAGATCCGGTTAGGGTTCCGATTGGACCTAGGGTTAGTGTTATGTTGAGGGCTAGGGTTAGAGATCCGGTTAGGGTTCCGATTGGACCTAGGGTTAGGGTTATGTTGAGGGCTAGGGTTAGATATCCGTTTTGGGTTCCGAGTGGACCTAGGGTTAGATTTATATGGAGGGAGAGGGTTACAGATCCGGTTGGGGTTCCGATTGGACCTAGGGTTAGGGTTACGTTGAGGGCGAAATGTAGAGATCCTGTTAGGGTTCCGATTGGACCTAGGGTTAGGGTTATGTTGAGGGCTAGGGTTAGATATCCGGTTAGGGTTCCGATTGGACCTAGGGTTAGGGTTATGTTGAGGGCTAGGGTTAGATATCCGTTTTGGGTTCCGATTGGACCTAGGGTTAGGTTTATATGGAGGGAGAGGGTTTCAGATCCGGTTAGGGTTCCGATTGGACCTAGGGTTAGGTTTATGTGGAGGGAGAGGGTTAGAAATCCGGATAGGGTTCCGATTGGACCTAGGGTTAGGGTTATGTTGAGGGCGAAGGGTAGAGATCCTGTTAGGGTTCCGATTGGACCTAGGGTTAGGGTTATGTTGAGGGCTAGGGTTAGATATCCGGTTAGGGTTCCGATTGGACCTAGGGTTAGGGTTATGTTGAGGGCTAGGGTTAGATATCCGGTTAGGGTTCCGATTGGAGCTAGGGTTAGGGTTATGTTGAGGGCTAGGTATACAGATCCGGTTAGGGTTCCGAATGGACCTAGGGTTTGGGTTATGTTGAAGGCTAGGTTTAGAGATCCGGTTAGGGTTCCGATTGGACCTAGGGTTAGGGTTATGTTGAGGGCTAGGGTTAGAGATCCGGTTAGGGTTCCGAATGGATCTAGGTTTACGGTTATGTTGAGGGCTAGGGTTAGAGATCCGGTTAGGGTTACGGGTGGACCTAGGGTTAGGGTTATATTGAGGGCGAGAGGTAGAGACACTTTTAGGATTCCAATTGGACCTAGGGTTAGGGTTATGTTGAGGGCGAGGGGTAGAGATCCTGTTAGGGTTCCGATTGGACCTAGGGTTAGGGTTATGTTGAGGGCTATGGTTAGATATCCGGTTAGGGTTCCGATTGGACCTAGGGTTAGGGTTATGTTGAGGGCTAGGGTTAGATATCCGTTTTCAGTTCCGATTGGACCTAGGGTTAGGTTTATATGGAGGGAGAGGGTTTCAGATCCGGTTAGGGTTCCGATTGGACCTAGGGTTAGGTTTATGTGGAGGGAGAGGGTTAGAGATCCGGATAGGGTTCTGATTGGACCTAGGGTTAGGGTTATGTTGAGGGCGAAGGGTAGAGATCCTGTTAGGGTTCCGATTGTACCTAGGGTTAGGGTTATGTTGAGGGCTAGGGTTAGATATCCGGTTAGGATTCCGATTGGACCTAGGGTTATGGTTATGTTGAGGGCTAGGGTTAGATATCCGGTTAGGGTTCCGATTGGACCGAGGGTTAGGGTTATGTTGAGGGCTAGGTATACAGATCCGGTTAGGGTTCCGAATGGACCTAGGGTTTGGGTTATGTTGAAGGCTAGGTTTAGAAATCCGGTTAGGGTTCCGATTGGACCTAGGGTTAGGGTTATGTTGAGGGCTAGGGTTAGAGATCCGGTTAGGGTTCCGAATGGATCTAGGTTTACGGTTATGTTGAGGGCTAGGGTTAGAGATCCGGTTAGGGTTCCGAATGGACCTAGGGTTAGGGTTATATTGAGGGCGAGAGGTAGAGACACTTTTAGGATTCCAATTGGACCTAGGGTTAGGGTTATGTTGAGGGCGAGGGGTAGAGATCCTGTTAGGGTTCCGATTGGACCTAGGGTTAGGGTTATGTTGATGGCTAGGGTTAGATATCCGGTTAGGGTTTCGATTGGACCTAGGGTTAGGGTTATGTTGAGGGCTAGGGTTACATATCCGTTTTGGGTTCCAATTGGACCTAGGGTTAGGTTTATATGGAGGGAGAGGGTTACAGATCCGGTTGGGGTTCCGATTGGACCTAGGGTTAGGTTTATGTGGAGGGAGAGGGTTAGAGATCCGGTTAGGGTTCCGATTGGACCTAGGGTTAGGGTTATGTTGAGGGCGACGGGTAGAGATCCTGTTAGGGTTCCCATTGGACCTAGGGTTAGTGTTATGTTGAGGGCTAAGGTTAGATATCCGGTTAGGGTTCCGATTGGACCTAGGGTTAGGGTTATGTTGATGGCTAGTGTTAGATATCCGGTTAGGGTTCCGATTGGACCTAGGGTTAGGGTTATGTTGACGGCTAGGGTTAGAGATCCGGTTAGGGTTCCGATTGGAGCTAGGTTTAGGCTTATTTTGAGGGCTAGGGTTAGAGTTCCGGTTAAGGTTCCGATTGGACCTAGAGTTAGGGTTCTTTTGAGGGCTAGGTTTAGAGATCTGGTTAGGGTTTTGATTGGACCTAGGGTTAGGGTTATGTTGAGGGCTAGGGTTAGATATCCGGTTAGGGTTCCGAATGGATCTAGGTTTAGGTTTATGTTGAGGGCTAGGGTTAGAGATCCGGTTAGGGTTACGATTGGACCTAGGATTAGGGTTATATTGAGGGCGAGATGTAGAGACACTTTTAGGATTCCAATTGGACTTAGGGTTAGGGTTATGTTGAGGGCGAGGGGTAGAGATCCTGTTAGGGTGCCGATTGGACCTAGGGTTAGGGTTATGTTGAGGGCTAGGGTTAGATATCCGGTTAGGGTTCCGATTGGACCTAGGGTTAGGGTTATGTTGAGGGCTAGGGTTAGATATCCGTTTTGGGTTCCGAGTGGACCTAGGGTTAGGTTTATATGGAGGGAGAGGGTTACAGATCCGGTTGGGGTTCCGATTGGACCTAGGGTTAGGTTTATGTGGAGGGAGAGGGTTAGAGATCCGGTTAGGGTTCCGATTGGACCTAGGGTTAGGGTTAGGGTTAGGGTTAGGGTTAGATATCCGGTTAGGGTTCCGATTGGACCTAGGGTTAGGGTTATGTTGAGGGCTAGGTATACAGATCCGGTTAGGATTCCGAATGGACCTAGGGTTAGGGTTATGTTGAAGGCTAGGTTTAGAAATCCGGTTAGGGTTCCGATTGGACCTAGGGTTAGGGTTATGTTGAGGGCTAGGGTTAGAGATCCGGTTAGGGTTCCGATTGGACCTAGGGTTAGGGTTATGTTGTGAGCTAGGGTTAGAGATCTGGTTAAGGTTCCGATTGGACCTAGGGTTAGGGTTATGTTGAGGGCTGTGGTAGAGATCCTGTTAGGGTTCCTTTTGGACCTAGGGTTAGGGTTATGTTGAGGGCTAGGGTTAGATATCCGGTTAGGTTTCCGATTGGACCTAGGGTTAGGGTTATGTTGAGGGCTAGGGTTAGAGATCCGGTTAGGGTTCCGATTGGACCTAGGGTTAGGGTTATGTTGAGGGCTAGGGTTAGAGATCCGGTTAGGGTTCCGATTGGACCTAGGGTTAGGGTTATGTTGAGGGCTAGGGTTAGATATCCGTTTTGGGTTCCAAGTGGACCTAGGGTTAGATTTATATGGAGGGAGAGGGTTACAGATCCGGTTGGGGTTCCGATTGGACCTAGGGTTAGGGTTACGTTGAGGGCGAAATGTAGAGATCCTGTTAGGGTTCCGATTGGACCTAGGGTTAGGGTTATGTTGAGGGCTAGGGTTAGATATCCGGTTAGGGTTCCGATTGGACCTAGGGTTAGGGTTATGTTGAGGGCTAGGGTTAGATATCCGTTTTGGGTTCCGATTGGACCTAGGGTTAGGTTTATATGGAGGGAGAGGGTTTCAGATCCGGTTAGGGTTCCGATTGGACCTAGGGTTAGGTTTATGTGGAGGGAGAGGGTTAGAGATCCGGATAGGGTTCCGATTGGACCTAGGGTTAGGGTTATGTTGAGGGCGAAGGGTAGAGATCCTGTTAGGGTTCCGATTGGACCTAGGGTTAGGGTTATGTTGAGGGCTAGGGTTAGATATCCGGTTAGGGTTCCGATTGGACCTAGGGTTAGGGTTATGTTGAGGGCTAGGGTTAGATATCCGGTTAGGGTTCCGATTGGACCGAGGGTTAGGGTTATGTTGAGGGCTAGGTATACAGATCCGGTTAGGGTTCCGAATGGACCTAGGGTTTGGGTTATGTTGAAGGCTAGGTTTAGAAATCCGGTTAGGGTTCCGATTGGACCTAGGGTTAGGGTTATGTTGAGGGCTAGGGTTAGAGATCCGGTTAGGGTTCCGAATGGATCTAGGTTTACGGTTATGTTGAGGGCTAGGGTTAGAGATCCGGTTAGGGTTACGGGTGGACCTAGGGTTAGGGTTATATTGAGGGCGAGAGGTAGAGACACTTTTAGGATTCCAATTGGACCTAGGGTTAGGGTTATGTTGAGGGCGAGGGGTAGAGATCCTGTTAGGGTTCCGATTGGACCTAGGGTTAGGGTTATGTTGAGGGCTAGGGTTAGATATCCGGTTAGGGTTCCGATTGGACCTAGGGTTAGGGTTATGTTGAGGGCTAGGGTTACATATCCGTTTTGGGTTCCAATTGGACCTAGGGTTAGGTTTATATGGAGGGAGAGGGTTACAGATCCGGTTGGGGTTCCGATTGGACCTAGGGTTAGGTTTATGTGGAGGGAGAGGGTTAGAGATCCGGTTAGGGTTCCGATTGGACCTAGGGTTAGGGTTATGTTGAGGGCGACGGGTAGAGATCCTGTTAGGGTTCCCATTGGACCTAGGGTTAGTGTTATGTTGAGGGCTAAGGTTAGATATCCGGTTAGGGTTCCGATTGGACCTAGGGTTAGGGTTATGTTGATGGCTAGTGTTAGATATCCGGTTAGGGTTCCGATTGGACCTAGGGTTAGGGTTATGTTGAGGGCTAGGGTTAGATATCCGGTTAGGGTTCCGAATGGACCTAGGGTTAGGGTTATGTTGAAGGCTAGGTTTAGAAATCCGGTTAGGGTTCCGATTGGACCTAGGGTTAGGGTTATGTTGAGGGCTAGGGTTAGAGATCCGGTTAGGGTTCCGATTGGACCTAGGGTTAGGGTTATGTTGTGAGCTAGGGTTAGAGATCTGGTTAAGGTTCCGATTGGACCTAGGGTTAGGGTTATGTTGAGGGCTGTGGTAGAGATCTTGTTAGGGTTCCTTTTGGACCTAGGGTTAGGGTTATGTTGAGGGCTAGGGTTAGATATCCGGTTAGGGTTCCGATTGGACCTAGGGTTAGGGTTATGTTGAGGGCTAGGGTTAGAGATCCGGTTAGGGTTCCGATTGGACCTAGGGTTAGGGTTATGTTGAGGGCTAGGGTTAGAGATCCGGTTAGGGTTCCGATTGGACCTAGGGTTAGGGTTATGTTGAGGGCTAGGGTTAGATATCCGTTTTGGGTTCCGAGTGGACCTAGGGTTAGATTTATATGGAGGGAAAGGGTTACAGATCCGGTTGGGGTTCCGATTGGACCTAGGGTTAGGGTTATGTTGAGGGCGAAATGTAGAGATCCTGTTAGGGTTCCGATTGGATCTAGGGTTAGGGTTATGTTGAGGGCTAGGGTTAGATATCCGGTTAGGGTTCCGATTGGACCTAGGGTTAGGGTTATGTTGAGGGCTAGGGTTAGATATCCGTTTTGGGTTCCGATTGGACCTAGGGTTAGGTTTATATGGAGGGAGAGGGTTTCAGATCCGGTTAGGGTTCCGATTGGACCTAGGGTTAGGTTTATGTGGAGGGAGAGGGTTAGAGATCCGGATAGGGTTCCGATTGGACCTAGGGTTAGGGTTATGTTGAGGGCGAAGGGTAGAGATCCTGTTAGCGTTCCGATTGGACCTAGGGTTAGGGTTATGTTGAGGGCTAGGGTTAGATATCCGGTTAGGGTTCCGATTGGACCTAGGGTTAGGGTTATGTTGAGGGCTAGGGTTAGATATCCGGTTAGGGTTCCGATTGGACCGAGGGTTAGGGTTATGTTGAGGGCTAGGTATACAGATCCGGTTAGGGTTCCGAATGGACCTAGGGTTTGGGTTATGTTGAAGGCTAGGTTTAGAAATCCGGTTAGGGTTCCGATTGGACCTAGGGTTAGGGTTATGTTGAGGGCTAGGGTTAGAGATCCGGTTAGGGTTCCGAATGGATCTAGGTTTACGGTTATGTTGAGGGCTAGGGTTAGAGATCCGGTTAGGGTTACGGGTGGACCTAGGGTTAGGGTTATATTGAGGGCGAGAGGTAGAGACACTTTTAGGATTCCAATTGGACCTAGGGTTAGGGTTATGTTGAGGGCGAGGGGTAGAGATCCTGTTAGGGTTCCGATTGGACCTAGGGTTAGGGTTATGTTGAGGGCTAGGGTTAGATATCCGGTTAGGGTTCCGATTGGACCTAGGGTTAGGGTTATGTTGAGGGCTAGAGTTACATATCCGTTTTGGGTTCCAATTGGACCTAGGGTTAGGTTTATATGGAGGGAGAGGGTTACAGATCCGGTTGGGGTTCCGATTGGACCTAGGGTTAGGTTTATGTGGAGGGAGAGGGTTAGAGATCCGGTTAGGGTTCCGATTGGACCTAGGGTTAGGGTTATGTTGAGGGCGACGGGTAGAGATCCTGTTAGGGTTCCCATTGGACCTAGGGTTAGTGTTATGTTGAGGGCTAAGGTTAGATATCCGGTTAGGGTTCCGATTGGACCTAGGGTTAGGGTTATGTTGATGGCTAGTGTTAGATATCCGGTTAGAGTTCCGATTGGACCTAGGGTTAGGGTTATGTTGAGGGCTAGGGTTAGATATCCGGTTAGGGTTCCGAATGGACCTAGGGTTAGGGTTATGTTGAAGGCTAGGTTTAGAAATCCGGTTAGGGTTCCGATTGGACCTAGGGTTAGGGTTATGTTGAGGGCTAGTGTTAGAGATCCGGTTAGGGTTCCGATTGGAATTAGGGTTAGGGTTATGTTGATAGCTAGGGTTAGAGATCTGGTTAGGGTTCCGATTGGACCTAGGGTTAGGGTTATGTTGAGGGCTGTGGTAGAGATCCTGTTAGGGTTCCGATTGGACCTAGGTTTAGGGTTATGTTGAGGGCTAGCGTTAGATATCCGGTTAGGGTTCTGATTGGACCTAGGGTTAGGGTTATGTTGAGGGCTAGGGTTAGAGATCCGGTTAGGTTTCCGATTGGACCTAGGGTTAGGGTTATGTTGAGGGCTAGGGTTAGAGATCCGGTTAGGGTTCAGATTGGACCTAGGGTTAGGGTTATGTTGAGGGCTAGGTTTAGAGATCCGGTTAGGGTTCCGATTGAACCTACGGTTAGGGTTATGCTGAGGGCTAGGGTTAGAGATCCGGTTAGGGTTCCGATTGGACCTAGGGTTAGGGTTATGTTGAGGGCCAGGGTTAGAGATTCGGTTAGGGTTCCTATTGGACCTAGTGTTAGGGTTATGTTGAGGGCTAGGGTTAGAGATCCGGTTAGGGTTCCAATTGGACCTAGGGTTAGGGTTGTTGAGGGCTATGGTTAGATATCCGTTTTGGGTTCCGATTGGACCTAGGGTTAGGTTTATATGGAGGGAGAGTGTTACAGATCCGGTTAGGGTTCCGATTGGACCTAGGGTTAGGGTTATGTGGAGGGAGAGGGTTAGAGATCCGGTTAGGGTTCCGATTGGACCTAGGTTTTGGGTTATCTTGAGGGCGAGGGGTAGAGATCCTGTTATGGTTCCGATTGGACCTAGGGTTAGGGTTATGTTGAGGGCTAGGGTTAGATATCCGGTTAGGGTTCCGATTGGACCTAGGGTTAGGGTTATGTTGAGGGCTAGGGTTAGATATCTGTTTTGGGTTCCGATTGGACCTAGGGTTAGGTTTATATGGAGGGAGAGGGTTACAGATCCGGTTGGGGTTCCGATTGGACCTAGGGTTAGGTTTATGTGGAGGGAGATGGTTAGAGATCCTGTTAGGGTTCCCTTTGGACCTAGGGTTAGGGTTATGTTGAGGGCTAGGGTTTGATATCAGGTTAGGGTTCCGATTGGACCTAGGGTTAGGTTTATGTTGAGGGCTAGGGTTAGATATCCGGTTAGGGTTCCGATTGGACCTAGGGTTAGGGTTATGTTGAGGGCTAGGGTTAGATATCCGGTTAGGGTTCCGAATGGACCTAGGGTTAGGGTTATGTTGAAGGCTAGGTTTAGAAATCCGGTTAGTGTTCCGATTGGACCTAGGGTTAGGGTTATGTTGAGGGCTAGGGTTAGAGATCCGGTTAGGGTTCCGATTGGACCTAGGGTTAGGGTTATGTTGAGGGCTAGGGTTAGAGATCTGGTTAGGGTTCCGATTGGACCTAGGGTTAGTGTTATGTTGAGGGCTGTGGTAGAGATCCTGTTAGGGTTCCCATTGGACCTAGGGTTAGGGTTATGTTGAGGGCTAGGGTTAGATATCCGGTTAGGGTTCCGATTGGACCTAGGGTTAGGGTTATGTTGAAGGCTAGGGTTAGATATCCGGTTAGGGTTCCGATTGGACCTAGGTTTAGGGTTATGTTGAGGGCTAGGGTTAGATATCCGGTTAGGGTCCGATTGGACCTAGGGTTAGGGTTATGTTGAGGGCTAGGGTTAGATATCCGGTTAGGGTTCCGATTGGACCTAGGGTTAGGGATATGTTGAGGGCTAGGTTTAGAGATCTGGTTAGGGATCCGATTAGACCTAGGGTTAGGGTTATTTTGAGGGCTAGGGTTAGATATCCGTTTAGGGTTCCGATTGCACCTAGGGCTAGGTTTACGTGGAGGGAGAGGGTTACAGATCCGGTTAGGGTTCGGATTGGACCTAGGATTAGGTTTATGTGCAGGGAGAGGGTTAGAGATCCGGTTAGGGTTCCGATTGGACCTAGGGTTAGGGTTATGTTGAGGGCTAGCGTTAGATATCCGGTTAGGGTTCTGATTGGACCTAGGGTTAGGGTTATGTTGAGGGCTAGGGTTAGAGATCCGGTTAGGTTTCCGATTGGACCTAGGGTTAGGGTTATGTTGAGGGCTAGGGTTAGAGATCCGGTTAGGGTTCAGATTGGACCTAGGGTTAGGGTTATGTTGAGGGCTAGGTTTAGAGATCCGGTTAGGGTTCCGATTGAACCTACGGTTAGGGTTATGCTGAGGGCTAGGGTTAGAGATCCGGTTAGGGTTCCGATTGGACCTAGGGTTAGGGTTATGTTGAGGGCTAGGGTTAGAGATTCGGTTAGTGTTCCTATTGGACCTAGTGTTAGGGTTATGTTGAGGGCTAGGGTTAGAGATCCGGTTAGGGTTCCAATTGGACCTAGGGTTAGGGTTATGTTGAGGGCTAGGGTTAGATATCCGTTTTGGGTTCCGATTGGACCTAGGGTTAGGTTTATATGGAGGGAGAGGGTTACAGATCCGGTTAGGGTTCCGATTGGACCTAGGGTTAGGTTTATGTGGAGGGAGAGGGTTAGAGATCTGGTTAGGGTTCCGATTGGACCTAGGTTTAGGGTTATGTTGAGGGCGAGGGGTAGAGATCCTGTTAGGGTTCCGATTGTACCTAGGGTTAGGGTTATGTTGAGGGCTAGGGTTAGATATCCGGTTAGGGTTCCGATTGGACCTAGGGTTAGGGTTATGTTGAGGGCTAGGGTTAGATATCTGTTTTGGGTTCCGATTGGACCTAGGGTTAGGTTTATATGGAGGGAGAGGGTTACAGATCCGGTTGGGGTTCCGATTGGTCCTAGGGTTAGGTTTATGTGGAGGGAGATGGTTAGAGATCCGGTTAGGGTTCCGATTGGACCTAGGGTTAGGGTTATGTTGAGGGCTAGGGTTAGAGATCCGGTTAGGGTTCCGATTGGACCTAGGGTTAGGGTTATGTTGAGGGCTAGGGTTAGATATCCGGTTAGGGTTCCGATTGGACCTAGGGTTAGGGTTATGTTGAGGGCTAGGGTTAGATATCCGGTTAGGGTTCCGATTGGACCTAGGGTTAGGGTTATGTTGAGGGCTAGGGTTAGATATCCGGTTAGGGTTCCGATTGGACCTAGGGTTAGGGATATGTTGAGGGCTAGGTTTAGAGATCTGGTTAGGGATCCGATTGGACCTAGGGTTAGGGTTATTTTGAGGGCTAGGGTTAGATATCTGTTTTGGGTTCCGATTGGACCTAGGGTTAGTGTTATGTTGAGGGCTAGGGTTAGATATCCGTTTAGGGTTCCGATTGCACCTAGGGTTAGGTTTATGTGGAGGGAGAGGGTTACAGATCCGGTTAGGGTTCTGATTGGACCTAGGGTTAGGTTTATGTTGAGGAAGAGGGTTAGAGATCCGGTTAGGGTTCCGATTGGACCTAGGGTTAGGGTTATGTTGAGGGCTAGGGTTGGATATCCGGTTAGGGTTCCGATTGGACCTAGGGTTAGGGTTATGTTGAGGGCTAGGTATACAGATCCGGTTAGGGTTCCGAATGGACCTAGGGTTTGTGTTATGTTGAAGGCTAGGTTTAGAAATCCGGTTAGGGTTCCGATTGGACCTAGGGTTAGGGTTATGTTGAGGGCTAGGGTTAGAGATCCGGTTAGGGTTCCGAATGGATCTAGGTTTAGGGTTATGTTGAGGGCTAGGGTTAGAGTTCCGGTTAGGGTTACGGTTGGACCTAGGGTTAGGGTTATATTGAGGGCGCGAGGTACAGACACTTTTAGGATTCCAATTGGACCTAGGGTTAGGGTTATGTTGAGGGCAGGGGTAGAGATCCTGTTAGGGTTCCGATTGGACCTAGGGTTAGGGTTATGTTGAGGGCTAGGGTTAGATATCCGGTTAGGTTTCCGATTGGACCTAGGGTTAGGGTTATGTTGATGGCTAGGGTTAGATATCCGGTTAGGGTTCCGATTGGACCTAGGGTTAGGGTTATGTTGAGGGCTAGGGTTAGGGATCCGGTTAGGTTTCCGATTGGACCTAGGGTTAGGGTTATGTTGAGGGCTAGGGTTAGAGATCCGTTTAGGGTTCAGATTGGACCTAGGGTTAGGGTTATGTTGAGGGCTAGGTTTAGAGATCCGGTTAGGGTTCCGATTGAACCTACGGTTAGGGTTATGCTGAGGGCTAGGGTTAGAGATCCGGTTAGGGTTCCGATTGGACCTAGGGTTAGGGTTATGTTGAGGGCTAGGGTTAGAGATTCGGTTAGGGTTCCTATTGGACCTAGTGTTAGGGTTATGTTGAGGGCTAGGGTTAGAGATCCGGTTAGGGTTCCAATTGGACCTAGGGTTAGGGTTATGTTGAGGGCTAGGGTTAGATATCCGTTTTGGGTTCCAATTGGACCTAGGCTTAGGTTTATATGGAGGGAGAGGGTTACAGATCCGGTTAGGGTTCCGATTGGACCTAGGGTTAGGTTTATGTGGAGGGAGAGGGTTAGAGATCCGGTTAGGGTTCCGATTGGACCTAGGTTTAGGGTTATGTTGAGGGCGAGGGGTAGAGATCCTGTTAGGGTTCCGATTGGACCTAAGGTTAGGGTTATGTTGAGGGCTAGGTTTAGAGATTCGGTTAGGGTTCCGATTGGACCTAGGGTTAGGTTTATGTGGAGGGAGAGGGTTAGAGATCCGGTTAGGGTTCCGATTGGACCTAGGGTTAGGGTTATGTTGAGGGCGACGGGTAGAGATCTTGTTAGGGTTCCCATTGGATCTAGGGTTAGTGTTATGCTGAGGGCTAGGGTTAGATATCCGGTTAGGGTTCCGATTGGACCTAGGGTTAGTTTATGTGGAGGGAGAGGGTTAGAGATCCGGTTAGGGTTCCGATTGGACCTAGGGTTAGGGTTATGTTGAGGGCGACGGGTAGAGATCCTGTTAGGGTTCCCATTGGATCTAGGGTTACTGTTATGTTGAGGTCTAGGGTTAGAGATCCGGTTAGGGTTCATATTGGACCTAGGGTTAGGGTTATGTTGAGGGCTAGGTTTAGAGATCCGGTTAGGGTTCCGATTGAACCTAGGGTTAGGGTTATGCTGAGGGCTAGGGTTAGAGATCCGGTTAGGGTACCGATTGGACCTAGGGTTAGGGTTATGTTGAGGGCTAGGGTTAGAGATTCGGTTAGGGTTCCTATTGGACCTAGGGTTAGGGTTATGTTGAGGGCTAGGGTTAGAGATCCGGTTAGGGTTCCGATTTGACCTAGGCTTATGGTTATGTTGAGGGCTAGGGTTAGATATCCGTTTTGGGTTCCCATTGGACCTAGGGTTAGGTTTAATGGAGGGAGAGGGTTACAGATCCGGTTAGGGTTCCGATTGGACCTAGGGTTAGGTTTATGTGGAGGGAGAGGGTTAGAGATCCGGTTAGGGTTCCGATTGGACCTAGGGTTAGGGTTATGTTGAGGGTTAGGGTAGATATCCGGTTAGGGTTCCGATTGGACCTAGGGTTAGGGTTATGTTGAGGGCTAGGGTTAGAGATCCGGTTAGGGTTCAGATTGGACCTAGGGTTAGGGTTATGTTGAGGGCTAGGATTAGAGATCTGGTTAGGGTTCCGATTGTACCTAGGGTAGGGTTATGTTGAGGGCTGTGGTAGAGATCCTGTTAGAGTTCCCATTGGACCTAGAGTTAGGGTTATGTTGAGGGCTAGGGTTAGATATCCGGTTAGGGTTCCCATTGGACCTAGGGTTAGGGTTATGTTGAGGGCTAGGGTTAGATATCCGGTTAGGGTTCCGATTGGACCTATGGTTAGGGTTATGTTGAGGGCTAGGGTTAGAGATCCGGTTAGGGTTCCGATTGGACCTAGGGTTAGGGTTATGTTGAGGGCGAGGTGTAGAGATCCTGTTAGGGTTCCGATTGGACCTAGGGTTAGGGTTATGCTGAGGGCGAGGGGTAGAGATCCTCTTAGGGTTCCGATTGGACCTAGGGTTAGGATTTTGTTGAGGTCTTGGGTTAGATATCCGGTTAGGGTTCCGATTGGAGCTAGGGTTAGGGTTAATTTGAGGGCTAGGTTTAGAGTTCCGGTTAGGGTTCCGATTGGACCTAGGTTTAGGGTTATGTTGAGGGCTAGGGTTAGATATCTGCTTAGGGTTTTGATTGGCCCTAGGGTTAGGGTTATGTTGAGGGCTAGGGTTAGATATCCGGTTAAGGTTCCGATTGGAGCTAGGGTTAGGGTTATGTTGAGGGCTAGGGTTAGAGATCTGGTTAGGGTTTTGATTGGACCTAGGGTTAGGGTTATGTTGACGGCTAGGGTTAGAGATCCGGTTAGGGTTCCGATTGGAGCTAGGTTTAGGCTTATTTTGAGGGCTAGGGTTAGAGTTCCGGTTAGGGTTCCGATTGGACCTAGAGTTAGGATTATGTTGAGGGCTAGGGTTAGAGATCTGGTTAGGGTTTTGATTGGACGTAGGGTTAGGGTTATGTTGAGGGCTAGGGTTAGATATCCGGTTAGGGTTCCGATTGGACCTAGGGTTAGGGTTATGTTAAGGGCTCGGTTTAGATATCCGTTTAGGGTTCCGATTGGACCTAGGGTTAGGGTTATGTTGAGGGGTCGGGTTAGAGATCCGTTTAGGGTTCCGAATGGATCTAGGTTTAGGGTTATGTTGAGGGCTAGGGTTAGAGATTCGGTTAGGGTTACGATTGGACCTAGGGTTAGGGTTATATTGAGGGCGAGGGGTAGAGACAGTTTTAGGATTCCAATTGGACCTAGGGTTAGGGTTATGTTGAGGGCGAGGGGTAGAGATCCTGTTAGGGTTCCGATTGGACCTAGGGTTAGGGTTATGTTGAGGGCTACGGTTAGATATCCGTTTTGGGTTCCGATTGGACCTAGGGTTAGGTTTATATGGAGGGAGAGTGTTACAGATCCGGTTGGGGTTCCGATTGGACCTAGGGTTAGGTTTATGTAGAGGGAGAGGGTTAGAGATCCGGTTAGGGTTCCGATTGGACCTAGGGTTAGGGTTATGTTGAGGGCTAGGGGTAGAGATCCTGTTAGGGTTCCGATTGGACCTAGGGTTAGGGTTATGTTGAGGGCTAGGTATACAGATCCGGTTAGGGTTCCGATTGGACCTAGGTTTAGGATTATGTTGAGGGCTAGGTATACAGATCCGGTTAGGGTTCCGATTAGACCTAGGGTTAGGGTTATGTTGAGGGCTAGGTATACAGATCCGGTTAGGGTTCCGATTGGACCTAGGGTGAGGGTTATGTTGAAGGCTAGGTTTAGAAATCCGGTTAGGGTTCCGATTGGACCTAGTGTTAGGGTTATGTTGAGGGCTAGGATTAGAGATCCGGTTAGGGTTCCGATTGGACCTAGGGTTAGGGTTATGTTGAGAGCTGGGTTAGAGATCCGGTTAGGGTTCCGATTGGACCTAGGGTTAGGGTTATGTTGAGGGCTAGTGTTAGATATCCGGTTAGGGTTCCGATTGGACCAAGGGTTAGGGTTATGTTGAGGGCGAGGGGTAGACATCCGGTGAGGGTTCCGATTAGAACTAGGGTTAGGGTTATGTTGAGGGCGATGGGTAGAGATCAGGTTAGGGTTCTGATTGGACCTAGGGTTAGGGTTATGTTGAGGGCTAGGGTTAGAGATCCAGTTAGGGTGACGATTGGACCTAGGGTTAGTGTTCTCTTGAGGGCTAGGGTTAGAGATCCGGTTAGGGTTCCGATTGGACCTAGGGTTAGGGTTATGTTGAGGGCGAGGGGTAGAGATCCTGTTAGGGTTCCGATTGGACCTAGGGTTAGGGTTATGTTGAGGGCTAGGGTTAGAGATCCGGTTAGGGTTCCGATTGGACCTATGGTTAGGGTTATGTTGAGGGCTAGGGTTAGATATCCGGTTAGGGTTCCCATTGGACCTAAGGTTAGGGTTATGTTGAGGGCTAGGGTTAGATATCCGGTTAGGGTTCCGATTGGACCTAAGGTTAGGGTTATGTTGAGGGCTCGGTTTAGATATCCGTTTAGGGTTCCGATTGGACCTAGGAGTAGGGTTATGTTGAGGGCTCGGGTTAGAGATCCGTTTAGGGTTCCGAATGGATCTAGGTTTAGGGTTATGTTGAGGGCTAGGGTTAGAGATCCGGTTAGGGTTACGATTGGACCTAGGGTTAGGGTTATATTGAGGGCGAGGGGTAGAGACACTTTTAGGATTCCAATTGGACCTAGGTTTAGGGTTATGTTGAGGGCGAGGTGTAGAGATCCTGTTAGGGTTCCGATTGGACCTAGGGTTAGGGTTATGTTGAGGGCTAGGGTTAGATATCCGGTTAGGGTTCCGATTGGAGCTAAGTTTAGGCTTATTTTGAGGGCTAGGGTTAGAGTTCCGGTTAGGGTTCCGATTGGACCTAGAGTTAGGGTTATGTTGAGGGCTAGGGTTAGAGATCTGGTTAGGGTTCCGATTGGACCTAGGGTTAGGTTTATGTGTAGGGAGAGCGTTATAGATCCCGTTAGGGTTCCGATTGGACCTAGGGTCACGGTTATGTTGACGGCGAGGGGTAGAGATCCTGTTAGGGTTCCGATTGGACCTAGGGTTAGTGTTATGTTGAGGGCTAGGGTTAGATATCCGGTTAGGGTTCCGATTGGACCTAGGGTTAGGGTTATGTTGAGGGCTAGGGTTAGATATCCGTTTAGGGTTCCGATTGGACCTAGGGTTATGGAGATGTTGAGGGCTAGAGTTAGAGATCTGTTTAGGGTTCCGATTGGACCTAGGGTTAGGCTTATGTTGAGGGCTAGGGTTAGAGATCTGGTTAGGGTTTTGATTGGACCTAGGGTTAGGGTTATGTTGAGGGCTAGGGTTAGATATCCGGTTACGGTTCCGATTGGAGCTAGGGTTAGGGTTATGTTGAGGGCTAGGGTTAGAGATCTGGTTAGGGTTTTGATTGGACCTAGGGTTAGGGTTATGTTGAGGGCTAGGGTTAGAGATCCGGTTAGGGTTCCGATTGGAGCTAGGGTTAGGTTTATTTTGAGGACTAGGGTTAGAGTTCCTATTAGGGTTCCGATTGGACCTAGAGTTAGGGTTATCTTGAGGGCTAGGGTTAGAGATCTGGTTAGGGTTTTCATTGGACCTAGGGTTAGGGTTATGTTGAGAGCTAGGGTTAAATATCCGGTTAGGGTTCCGATTGGACCTATGGTTAGGGTTATATTGATGGCGAGGGGTAGAGACCCTGTTAGGGTTCCGATTGGACCTAGGGTTAGGGTTATATTGAGGGCGAGGGCTAGAGAACCTGTTAGGGTTCCGATTGGACCTAGAGTTAGGGTTATATTGAGGGCGAGGGGTAGAGACCCTGTTAGGGTTCCGATTGGACCTAGGGTTAGGGTTATGTTGAGGGCGAGGTGTAGAGATCCTGTTAGGGTTCCGATTGGCCCTAGGGTTAGGTTTATGTGGAGGGAGAGGGTTACAGATCCGGTTAGGGTTCCGATTGGACCTAGGGTTAGGTTTATGTGGAGGGAGACGATTAGAGATCCGGTTAGGGTTCCGATTGGACCTAGGGTTAGGGTTATGTTGAGGGCTAGGTATACAGATCCGGTTAGGGTTCCGAATGGACCTAGGGTTTGGGTTATGTTGAAGGCTAGGTTTAGAAATCCGGTTAGGGTTCCGATTGGACCTAGGGTTAGGGTTATGTAGAGGGCTCGGTTTAGATATCCATTTAGGGTTCCGATTGGACCTAGGAGTAGGGTTATGTTGAGGGCTCGGGTTAGAGATCCGTTTAGGGTTCCGAATGGATCTATGTTTAGGGTTATGTTGAGGGCTAGGGTTAGAGATCCGGTTAGGGTTCCGAATGGATCTATGTTTAGGGTTACGTTGAGGGCTAGGGTTAGAGATCCGGTTAGGGTTACGATAGGACCTAGGGTTAGGGTTATATTGAGGGCGAGGGGTAGAGACACTTTTAGGATTCCAATTGGACCTAGGGTTAGGGTTATGTTGAGGGCGAGGAGTAGAGATCCTGTTAGGGTACCGATTGGACCTAGGGTTAGGGTTATGTTGAGGGCTAGGCTTAGATATCCGGTTAGGGTTCCGATTGGACCTAGGGTTAGGGTTATGTTGAGGGCTAGGGTTAGAGATCCGTTTAGGGTTCCGATTGGAGCTAGGTTTAGGCTTATTTTGAGGGCTAGGGTTAGAGTTCCGATTAGGGTTCCGATTGGACCTAGAGTTAGGGTTATGTTGAGGGCTAGGGTTAGAGATCTGGTTAGGGTTCTGATTGGACCTAGGGTTAGGTTTATGTGGAGGGAGAGCGTTATAGATCCCGTCAGGGTTCCGATTGGACCTAGGGTTAGTGTTATGTTGAGGGCTAGGGTTAGAGATTCGGTTAGGGTTCCTATTGGACCTAGTGTTAGGGTTATGTTGAGGGCTAGGAGTAGAGATCCGGTTAGGGTTCCGATTGGACCTAGGGTTAGGGTTATGTTGAGGGCGAGGGGTAGAGTTCCTGTTAGGGTTCCGACTGGACCTAGGGTTAGGGTTATGTTGAGGGCTAGGTATATATATATCCGGTTAGGGTTCCGATTGGACCTAGCGTTAGGGTTATGTTGAGGGCTAGGGTTAGAGATCCGGTTAGGGTTCCGATTGGACCTAGGGTTAGGGTTATGTTGAGGGCTAGGGTTAGAGATCTGGTTAGGGTTCCGATTGGACCTAGGGTTAGGTTTATGTGGAGGGAGAGCGTTATAGATCCCGTCAGGGTTCCGATTGGACCTAGGGTTAGTGTTATGTTGAGGGCTAGGGTTAGAGATTCGGTTAGGGTTCCTATTGGACCTAGTGTTAGGGTTATGTTGAGGGCTAGGAGTAGAGATCCGGTTAGGGTTCCGATTGGACCTAGGGTTAGGGTTATGTTGAGGGCTAGGTATATATATATCCGGTTAGGGTTCCGATTGGACCTAGCGTTAGGGTTATGTTGAGGGCTAGGGTTAGAGATCCGGTTAGGGTTCCGATTGGAGCTAGGTTTAGGCTTATTTTGAGGGCTAGGGTTAGAGTTCCGATTAGGGTTCCGATTGGACCTAGAGTTAGGGTTATGTTGAGGGCTAGGGTTAGAGATCTGGTTAGGGTTCCGATTGGACCTAGGGTTAGGTTTATGTGGAGGGAGAGCGTTATAGATCCCGTCAGGGTTCCGATTGGACCTAGGGTTAGTGTTATGTTGAGGGCTAGGGTTAGAGATTCGGTTAGGGTTCCTATTGGACCTAGTGTTAGGGTTATGTTGAGGGCTAGGAGTAGAGATCCAGTTAGGGTTCCGATTGGACCTAGGGTTAGGGTTATGTTGAGGGCGAGGGGTAGAGTTCCTGTTAGGGTTCCGACTGGACCTAGGGTTAGGGTTATGTTGAGGGCTAGGTATATATATATCCGGTTAGGGTTCCGATTGGACCTAGCGTTAGGGTTATGTTGAGGGCTAGGGTTAGAGATCCGGTTAGGGTTCCGATTGGACCTAGGGTTAGGGTTATGTTGAGGGCTAGGTACACAGATTCGGTTAGGGTTCCGATTGGACCTAGGGTTAGGGTTATGTTGAGGGCTAGGGATAGAGATCCGGTTAGGGTTCCGATTGGACCTAGGGTTAGTGTTCTGTTGAGGGCTAGGGTTAGAGATCCGGTTAGGGTTCCTATTGGACCTAGGGTTAGGGTTATGTTGAGGGCTACGGTTAGAGATCCGGTTAGGGTTCCGATTGGACCTAGGGTTAGTGTTCTGTTGAGGGCTAGGGTTAGAGATCCGGTTAGGGTTCCGATTGGACCTAGGGTTAGGGTTATGTTGAGGGCTAGGGTTAGAGATCTGGTTAGGGTTCCGATTGGACCTAGGGTAGGGTTATGTTGAGGGCCAGGGTTAGCGATCCGGTTAGGGTTCTGACTGGACCTAGGGTTAGGGTTAGGTTGAGGGCTAGGGTTAGAGATCCAGTGAGGGTTTTGATTGGATCTAGGGTTAGGGTTATGTTGAGGGCTAGGGTTAGAGATCCGGTTATTGTTCCGATTGCACCTCGGGTTAGGGTTATGTTTAGCGCTAGGGTTAGAGATCAGGTTAGGGTTCAGATTGGACCTAGGGTTAGGGTTATGTTGAGGGCTAGGGTTAGAGATCCGGTTAGGGTACCGATTGGACCTAGGGTTAGGGTTATGTTGAGGGCTAGTGTTAGAGATCCGGTTAGGGTTCCGATTAGACCTAGGGTTAGGGTTATGTTGAGAGCTAGGGTTAGAGATCCGTTTAAAGTTCCGATTGGACCTAGGGTTAGGGTTATGTTGAGGGCTAGGGGTAGAGATCCTGTTAGGGTTCCAATTGGACCTAGGGTTAGGGTTATGTTGAGGGTAGGTATACAGATCCGGTTTGGGTTCCGATTGGACCTAGGGTTAGGGTTATGTTGAAGGCTAGGGTTAGAAAACCGGTTAGGCTTCCGATTGGACCTAGGGTTAGGGTTATGTTTAGGGCTAGGGTTAGAGATCCGGTTAGGGTTCCTATTGGACCTATGGTTAGGGTTATGTTGAGGGCTAGGGTTACAGATCCGGTTAGGGTTCTGATTGGACCTAGGGTTAGGGTTATGTTGAGGGCTAGGTTTAGAGATCCTGTTAGGGTTCCGATTGAACCTAGGGTTAGGGTTATGCTGAGGGCTAGGGTTAGAGATGCGGTTAGGGTTCCGATTGGACCTACGGTTAGGGTTATGTTGAGGGCTAGGGTTAGAGATCCGGTTAGGGTTCTGATTGGACCTAGGGTTAGGGTTATGTTGACGGCTAGGGTTAGAGATCCTGTTAGGGTTCCGATTGGACCTAGGGTTAGGGTTATGTTGAGGTCTAGGGTTAGAGATCCGGTTAGGGTTCATATTGGACCTAGGGTTAGGGTTATGTTGAAGGCTAGGTTTAGAGATCCGTTTAGGGTTCCGATTGAACCTAGGGTTAGGGTTATGCTGAGGGCTAGGGTTAGAGATCCGGTTAGGGTTCCTATTGGACCTAGTGTTAGGGTTATGTTGAGGGCTAGGGTTAGAGGTCCGGTTAGGGTTCCGATTTGACCTAGGGTTATGGTTATGTTGAGGGCTAGGGTTATATATCCGTTTTGGGTTCCCATTGGACCTAGTGTTAGGTTTATATGGAGGGAGAGGGTTACAGATCCGGTTAGGGTTCCGATTGGACCAGGGTTAGGTTTATGTGGAGGGAGAGGGTTAGAGATCCGGTTAGGGTTCCGATTGGACCTAGGGTTAGGGTTATGTTGAGGGCTAGGGTTAGATATCCGGTTAGGGTTCCGATTGGACCTAGGGTTAGGGTTATGTTGAGGGCTAGGGATAGAGATCCGGTTAGGGTTCTGATTGGACCTAGGGATAGGGTTATGTTGAGGGCTAGGTATACAGATCCGGTTAGGGTTCCGAATGGACCTAGGGTTTGGGTTATGTTGAAGGCTAGGTTTCGAAATCCGGTTAGGGTTCCGATTGGTCCTAGGTTTAGGGTTATGTTGAGGGCTAGGGTTAGATATCCGGTTAGGGTTCCGATTGGACCTAGGGTTAGTGTTCTGTTGAGGGCTAGGGTTAGAGATCTGGTTAGGGTTCCGATTGGACCTAGGGTCACGGTTATGTTGAGGGTGAGGGGTAGAGATCCTGTTAGGGTTCCGATTGGACCTAGGGTTAGTGTTATGTTGAGGGCTAGGGTTAGATATCCGGTTAGGTTTCCGATTGGACCTAGGGTTAGGGTTATGTTGAGGGCTAGGGTTAGATATCTGTTTAGGGTTCCGATTGGACCTAGGGTTATGGAGATGTTGAAGGCTAGAGTTAGAGATCTGTTTTGGGTTCCGATTGGACTTAGGGGTAGTGTTATGTTGAGGGCTAGGGTTAGATATCCGTTTAGGGTTCCGATTGCACCTAGGGTTAGGTTTATGTGGAGGGAGAGGGTTACAGATCCTCTTAGGGTTCGGATTGGACCTAGGGTTAGGTTTATGTGGAGGGAGAGGGTTAAAGATCCGGTTAGGGTTCCGATTGGACCTACGGTTAGGGTTATGTTGAGGGCTAGGGTTAGAGATCCGGTTAGGGTTCTGATTGGACCTAGGGTTAGGGTTATGTTGAGGGCTAGGTTTAGAGATCCTGTTAGGGTTCCGATTGAACCTAGGGTTAGGGTTATGCTGAGGGCTAGGGTTAGAGATCCGGTTAGGGTTCCGATTGGACCTAGGGTTAGGGTTATGTTGAGGGCTAGGGTTAGAGATTCGGTTAGGGTTCCTATTGGACCTAGTGTTAGGGTTATGTTGAGGGCTAGGAGTAGAGATCCGGTTAGGGTTCCGATTGGACCTAGGGTTAGGGTTATGTTGAGGGCGAGGGGTAGAGTTCCTGTTAGGGTTCCGATTGGACCTAGGGTTAGGGTTATGTTGAGGGCTAGGTATATATATATCCGGTTAGGGTTCCGATTGGACCTAGCGTTAGGGTTATGTTGAGGGCTAGGGTTAGAGATCCGGTTAGGGTTCCGATTGGACCTAGGGTTAGGGTTATGTTGAGGGCTAGGGTTAGATATCCGTTTAGGGTTCCGATTGGACCTAGGGTTAGGGTTATGTTGAGGGCTAGGTACACAGATTCGGTTACGGTTCCGATTGGACCTAGGGTTAGGGTTATGTTGAGGGCTAGGGATAGAGATCCGGTTAGGGTTCCGATTGGACCTAGGGTTAGTGTTCTGTTGAGGGCTAGGGTTAGAGATCCGGTTAGGGTTCCGATTGGACCTAGGGTTAGGGTTATGTTGAGGGCTAGGGTTAGAGATCTGGTTAGGGTTCCGATTGGACCTAGGGTAGGGTTATGTTGAGGGCTAGGGTTAGCGATCCGGTTAGGGTTTTGATTGGACCTAGGGTTAGGGTTAGGTTGAGGGCTAGGGTTAGAGATCCAGTGAGGGTTTTGATTGGATCTAGGGTTAGGGTTATGTTGAGGGCTAGGGTTAGAGATCCGGTTATTGTTCCGATTGCACCTCGGGTTAGGGTTATGTTTAGCGCTAGGGTTAGAGATCAGGTTAGGGTTCAGATTGGACCTAGGGTTAGGGTTATGTTGAGGGCTAGGGTTAGAGATCCGGTTAGGGTACCGATTGGACCTAGGGTTAGGGTTATGTTGAGGGCTAGTGTTAGAGATCCGGTTAGGGTTCCGATTGGACCTAGGGTTAGGGTTATGTTGAGAGCTAGGGTTAGAGATCCGTTTAAGGTTCCGATTGGACCTAGGGTTAGGGTTATGTTGAGGGCTAGGGGTAGAGATCCTGTTAGGGTTCCAATTGGACCTAGGTTTAGGGTTATGTTGAGGGTAGGTATACAGATCCGGTTTGGGTTCCGATTGGACCTAGGGTTAGGGTTATGTTGAAGGCTAGGGTTAGAAAACCAGTTAGGCTTCCGATTGGACCTAGGGTTTGGGTTATATTGAGGGCTAGAGTTAGAGATCCGGTTACGGTTCCTATTGGACCTATGGTTAGGGTTATGTTGAGGGCTAGGGTTAGAGATCCGGTTAGGGTTCTGATTGGACCTAGGGTTAGGGTTATGTTGAGGGCTAGGGTTAGAGATCCTGTTAGGGTTCCGATTGGACCTAGGGTTAGGGTTATGTTGAGGTCTAGGGTTAGAGATCTGGTTAGGGTTTTCATTGGACCTAGGGTGAGGGTTATGTTGAGAGCTAGGGTTAAATATCCGGTTAGGGTTCCGATTGGACCTATGGTTAGGGTTACATAGATGGCGAGGGGTAGAGACCCTGTTAGGGTTCCGATTGGACCTAGGGTTAGGGTTATATTGAGGGCGAGGGCTAGAGACCCTGTTATGCTTCCGATTGGACCTAGAGTTAGGGTTATATTGAGGGCGAGGGGTAGAGACCCTGTTAGGGTTCCGATTGGACCTAGGGTTAGGGTTATTTTGAGGGCGAGGTGTAGAGATCCTGTTAGGGTTCCGATTGGCCCTAGGGTTAGGTTTATGTGGAGGGAGAGGGTTACAGATCCGGTTATGGTTCCGATTGGACCTAGGGTTAGGTTTATGTGGAGGGAGAGGTTTAGAGATCCGATTAGGGTTCCAATTGGACCTAGGGTTAGGGTTATGTTGAGGGCTAGGTAGACAGATCCGGTTAGGGTTCCGATTGGACCTAGGTTTAGGGTTATGTTGAGGGCTAGGTATACAGATCCGGTTAGGGTTCCGATTGGACCTAGGTTTAGGGTTATGTAGAGGGCTAGGTATACAGATCCGGTTATTGTTCCGATTGGACCTAGGGTTAGGGTTATGTTGAAGGCTAGGTTTAGAAATCCGGTTAGGGTTCCGATTGGACCTAGTGTTAGGGTTATGTTGATGGCTAGGATTAGAGATCCGGTTAGGGTTCCGATTGGACCTAGGTTTAGGGTTATGTTGAGAGCTAGGGTTAGAGATCCGGTTAGGATTCCGATTGTACGTAGGGTTAGGGTTATGTTGAGGGCTAGGGTTAGAGACACTTTTAGGATTCCAATTGGACCTAGGGTTAAGGTTATGTTGAGGGCGAGGGGTAGAGATCCTGTTAGGGTTCCGATTGGACCTAGGGTTAGGGTTATGTTGAGGGCTAGGGTTAGATATCCGTTTTGGGTTCCGATTGGACCTAGGGTTAGGTTTATAGGGAGGGAGAGGGTTACAGATCCGGTTGGGGTTCCGATTGGACCTAGGGTTAGGTTTATGTGGAGGGAGAGGGTTAGAGATCCGGTTAGGGTTCCGATTGGACCTAGGATTAGTGTTATGTTGAGGGCGACGTGTAGAGATCCTGTTAGGGTTCCGATTGGACCTAGGGTTAGGGTTATGTTGAGGGCTAGGGTTAGATATCCGGTTAGGGTTCCGATTGGACCTAGGGTTAGGGTTATGTTGAGGGCTAGGGTTATATATCCCGTTAGGGTTCCGAATGGACCTAGGGTTAGGGTTATGTTGAAGGCTAGGTTTAGAAATCCAGTTAGGGTTCCGATTGGACCTAGGGTTAGGGTTATGATGAGGGCTAGGTTTAGAGATCCGGTTAGGTTTCCGGTTGGACCTAGGGTTAGGGTGTTGTTGAGAGCTAGGGTTAGAGATCTGGTTAGGGTTCCGATTGGACCTAGTGTTAGGGTTATGTTGAGGGCTAGGGTTAGATATCCGGTTAGGGTTCCGATTGGACCTAGGGTTAGGGATATGTTGAGGGCTAGATTTAGAGATCTGGTTAGGGATTCGATTGGACCTAGGGTTAGGGTTATTTTGAGGGCTAGGGTTAGATATCTGTTTTGGGTTCCGATTGGACTTAGGGGTAGTGTTATGTTGAGGGCTAGGGTTAGATATCCGTTTAGGGTTCCGATTGCACCTAGGGTTAGGTTTATGTGGAGGGAGAGGGTTACAGATCCGGTTAGGGTTCTGATTGGACCTAGGGATAGGTTTATGAGGAGGGAGAGGGTTAGAGATCCGGTTAGGGTTCCGATTGGACCTAGGGTTAGGGTTATGTTGAGGACTAGGGTTAGATATCCGGTTAGGGTTCTGATTGGACCTAGGGTTAGGGTTATGTTGAGGGCTAGGGTTAGAGATCCGGTTAGGGTTCCAATTGGACCTAGGGTTAGGGTAATGTTGAGGTCTAGGGTTAGAGATCCGGTTACTGTTCATATTGGACCTATGGTTAGGGTTATGTTGAGGGCTAGGTTTAGAGATCCGGTTAGGGTTCCGATTGAACCTAGGGTTAGGGTTATGCTGAGGGCTAGGGTTAGAGATCCGGTTAGGGTTCCTATTGGACCTATTGTTAGGGTTATGTTGAGGGCTAGGGTTAGAGATCCGGTTAGGGTTCTGATTTGACCTAGGGTTATGGTTATGTTGAGGGCTAGGGTTATATATCCGTTTTGGGTTCCCATTGGACCTAGGGTTAGGTTTATATGGAGGGAGAGGGTTACAGATCCGGTTAGGGTTCCGATTGGACCTAGGGTTAGGTTTATGTGGAGGGAGAGGGTTAGAGATCCGGTTAGGGTTCCGATTGGACCTAGGGTTAGGGTTATGTTGAGGGCTAGGGTTAGATATCCGGTTAGGGTTCCGATTGGACCTAGGGTTAGGGTTATGTTGAGGGCTAGGGTTAGAGATCCGGTTAGGGTTCTGATTGGACCTAGGGATAGGGTTATGTTGAGGGCTAGGTATACAGATCCAGTTAGGGTTCCGAATGGACCTAGGGTTTGGGTTATGTTGAAGGCTAGGTTTCGAAATCCGGTTAGGGTTCCGATTGGACCTAGGGTTAGGGTTATGTTGAGGGCTAGGGGTAGAGATCCTGTTAGGGTTCCAATTGGTCCTAGGGTTAGGGTTATGTTGAGGGTAGGTATACAGATCCGGTTTGGGTTCCGGTTAGGGTTATGTTGAGGGCGAGGGGTAGAGATCCTGTTAGGGTTCCGATTGGACCTAGGGTTAGGGTTATGTTGAGGGTTAGGGTTAGAGATTCGGTTAGGGTTCCGATTGAACCTAGGGTTAGGGTTATGTTGAGGGCTAGGGTTAGAGATCCGGTTAGGGTTCCGATTGGACCTAGGGTTAAGGTTATGTTGAGTGCTAGGTATACAGATCCGGTTAGGGTTCCGATTGGACCTAGGGTTAGAGTTATGTTTAAGGCTAGGTTTAGAAATCCGGTTAGGGTTCCGATTGGACCTAGGGTTAGGGTTATAGTGAGGGCGAGGGGTAGAGACCCTGTAGGGTTCCGATTGGACCTAGGGTTACGGTTATGTTGAGGGCGAGGTGTAGAAATACTGTTAGGGTTCCGATTGGACCTAGGGTTAGGGTTATGTTGAGGGCTGTGGTAGAGATCCTGTTAGGGTTCCCATTGGACCTAGGGTTAGGCTTATGTTGAGGGCTGCAATAGAGATCCTGTTAGGGTTCCGATTGGATCTAGGGTTAGGGTTATGTTGAGGGCTAGGGTTAGATATCCGGTTAGGGTTCCGATTGGACCTAGGGTTAGGGTTATGTTGAGGGCTAGAGTTAGAGATCCGATTAGGGTTCCGATTGGACCTAAGGTTAGGGTTATGTTGAGGGCTAGGGTTAGAGATCTGGTTAGGGTTTTGATTGGACCTAGGGTTAGGGTTATGTTGAGGGCTAAGGTTAGATATCCGGTTAAGGTTCCGATTGGAGCTAGGGTTAGGGTTATGTTGAGGGCTAGGGTTAGAGATCTGGTTATGGTTTTGATTGGACCTAGGGTTAGGGTTATGTTGAGGGCTAGGGTTAGAGATCCGGTTAGGGTTCCGATTGGAGCTAGGGTTAGGGATATTTTGAGGGCTAGGGTTAGAGTTCCGGTTAGCGTTCCGATTGGACCTAGGGATGGGGTTATGTTGAGGGCTCGGGTTAGATATCCGTTTAGGGTTCCGATTTGACCTAGGGTTAGGGTTATGTTGAGGGCTCGGTTTAGAGATCCGTGTAGGGTTCCGATTGGACCTAGGTTTAGGGTTATGTTCAGGGCTAGGGTTAGAGATCCGGTTAGGGTTCCGATTGGACCTAGGGTTAGGGTTATAGTGAGCGCGAGGGGTAGAGACCCTGTAGGGTTCCTATTGGACCTAGGGTTACGGTTATGTTGAGGGCGAGGTGTAGAAATACTGTTAGGGTTCCGATTGGACCTAGGGTTAGGGTGATGTTGAGGGCTAGGGTTAGATATCCGGTTAGGGTTCCGATTGGAACTAGGGTTAGGGTTATAGTGAGGGCGAGGGGTAGAGACCCTGTTAGGGTTCCGATTGGACCTCGGGTTACGGTTATGTTGAGGGCGAGGTGTAGAAATAGTGTTAGGGTTCCGATTGGACCTAGGGTTAGGGTTATGTTGAGGGCTAGAGTTAGATATCCGGTTAGGGTTCCGATTGGACCTAGGGTTAGGGTTATGTTGAGGGCTAGGGTTAGATATCTGTTTTGGGTTCTGATTGGACCTAGGGTTAGGGTTATGTTGAGGGCTAGGGTTAGATATCCGTTTAGGGTTCCGATTGGACCTAGGTTTAGGTTTATGTGGAGGGATAGGGTTACAGATCCGTTTAGAGTTCCGATTGGACCTAGGGTTACGTTTATGTTGAGGGCGAGGTGTAGAGATCCTGTTAGGGTTCCGATTGGACCTAGGGTTAGGGTTATGTTGAGGGCTAGGGTTAGAGATCCCTTTAGGGTTCCGATTGGACCTAGGGTTAGGGTTATCTTGAAGGCTATGGTTAGATATCCGGTTAGGGTTCCGATTGGACCTAGGGTTAGGGTTATGTTGAGGGCGAGGGGTAGAGATCCTGTTAGGGTTCCGATTGGACCTAGGGTTAGGATTATGTTGAGGGCTAGGGTTAGAGATCCGGTTAGGGTTCCTATTGGACCTATTGTTAGGGTTATGTTGAGGGCTAGGGTTAGAGATCCGGTTAGGGTTCTGATTTGACCTAGGGTTATGGTTATGTTGAGGGCTAGGGTTATATATCCGTTTTGGGTTCCCATTGGACCTAGGGTTAGGTTTATATGGAGGGAGAGGGTTACAGATCCGGTTAGGGTTCCGATTGGACCTAGGGTTAGGTTTATGTGGAGGGAGAGGGTTAGAGATCCGGTTAGGGTTCCGATTGGACCTAGGGTTAGGGTTATGTTGAGGGCTAGGGTTAGATATCCGGTTAGGGTTCCGATTGGACCTAGGGTTAGGGTTATGTTGAGGGCTAGGGTTAGAGATCCGGTTAGGGTTCTGATTGGACGTAGGGATAGGGTTATGTTGAGGGCTAGGTATACAGATCCAGTTAGGGTTCCGAATGGACCTAGGGTTTGGGTTATGTTGAAGGCTAGGTTTCGAAATCCGGTTAGGGTTCCGATTGGACCTAGGGTTAGGGTTATGTTGAGGGCTAGGGGTAGAGATCCTGTTAGGGTTCCAATTGGTCCTAGGGTTAGGGTTATGTTGAGGGTAGGTATACAGATCCGGTTTGGGTTCCGGTTAGGGTTATGTTGAGGGCGAGGGGTAGAGATCCTGTTAGGGTTCCGATTGGACCTAGGGTTAGGGTTATGTTGAGGGTTAGGGTTAGAGATTCGGTTAGGGTTCCGATTGAACCTAGGGTTAGGGTTATGTTGAGGGCTAGGGTTAGAGATCCGGTTAGGGTTCCGATTGGACCTAGGGTTAAGGTTATGTTGAGTGCTAGGTATACAGATCCGGTTAGGGTTCCGATTGGACCTAGGGTTAGAGTTATGTTTAAGGCTAGGTTTAGAAATCCGGTTAGGGTTCCGATTGGACCTAGGGTTAGGGTTATAGTGAGGGCGAGGGGTAGAGACCCTGTAGGGTTCCGATTGGACCTAGGGTTACGGTTATGTTGAGGGCGAGGTGTAGAAATACTGTTAGGGTTCCGATTGGACCTAGGGTTAGGGTTATGTTGAGGGCTGTGGTAGAGATCCTGTTAGGGTTCCCATTGGACCTAGGGTTAGGCTTATGTTGAGGGCTGCAATAGAGATCCTGTTAGGGTTCCGATTGGATCTAGGGTTAGGGTTATGTTGAGGGCTAGGGTTAGATATCCGGTTAGGGTTCCGATTGGACCTAGGGTTAGGGTTATGTTGAGGGCTAGAGTTAGAGATCCGATTAGGGTTCCGATTGGACCTAAGGTTAGGGTTATGTTGAGGGCTAGGGTTAGAGATCTGGTTAGGGTTTTGATTGGACCTAGGGTTAGGGTTATGTTGAGGGCTAAGGTTAGATATCCGGTTAAGGTTCCGATTGGAGCTAGGGTTAGGGTTATGTTGAGGGCTAGGATTAGAGATCCGGTTAGGGTTCCGATTGGACCTAGGGTTAGGGTTATGTTGAGGGCGAGGGGTAGAGATCCTGTTAGGGTTCCGATTGGACCTAGGGTTAGGGTTATGTTGAGGGCTAGGTATATATATATCCGGTTAGGGTTCCGATTGGACCTAGCGTTAGGGTTATGTTGAGGGCTAGGGTTAGAGATCCGGTTAGGGTTCCGATTGGACCTAGGGTTAGGGTTATGTTGAGGGCTAGGGTTAGATATCCGTTTAGGGTTCCGATTGGACCTAGGGTTAGGGTTATGTTGAGGGCTAGGGATAGAGATCCGGTTAGGGTTCCGATTGGACCTAGGATTAGGGTTATGTTGAGGGCTAGGGTTAGAGATACGGATAGGGTTCCTATTTGACCTAGGGTTAGTGTTCTGTTGAGGGCTAGGGTTAGAGATCTCGTTAGGGTTCCGATTGGACCTAGGGTTAGGGTTATGTTGAGGGCGTGGGGTAGAGATCCTGTTAGGGTTCCGATTGGACCTAGGGTTAGGGTTATGTTGAGGGCTAGGGTTAGAGATCCGGTTAGGGTTCCGATTGGACCTACGGTTAGGGTTATGTTGAGGGTGTGGGGTAGAGATCCTGTTAGGGTTCCGATTGGACCTAGGGTAGGGTTATGTTGAGGGCTAGGGTTAGCGATCCGGTTAGGGTTCTGATTGGACCTAGGGTTAGGGTTAGGTTGAGGGCTAGGGTAAGAGATCCAGTGAGGGTTTTGATTGGATCTAGGGTTAGGGTTATGTTGAGGGCTAGGGTTAGAGATCCGGTTATTGTTCCGATTGGACCTCGGGTTAGGGTTATGTTTAGCGCTAGGGTTAGAGATCAGGTTAGGGTTCAGATTGGACCTAGGGTTAGGGTTATGTTGAGGGCTAGGGATAGAGATCCGGTTAGGGTACCGATTGGACCTAGGGTTAGGGTTATTTTGAGGGCTAGTGTTAGAGATCCGGTTAGGGTTCCGATTGGACCTAGGGTTAGGGTTATGTTGAGAGCTAGGGTTAGAGATCCGTTTAAGGTTCCGATTGGACCTAGGGTTAGGGTTATGTTGAGGGCTAGGGGTAGAGATCCTGTTAGGGTTCCAATTGGACCTAGGGTTAGGGTTATGTTGAGGGTAGGTATACAGATCTGGTTTGGGTTCCGATTGGACCTAGGGTTAGGGTTATGTTGAAGGCTAGGTTTAGAAAACCGGTTAGGCTTCCGATTGGACCTAGGGTTAGGGTTATGTTGAGGGCTAGGGTTAGAGATCCGGTTAGGGTTCCTATTGGACCTATGGTTAGGGTTATGTTGAGAGCTAGGGTTAGAGACCCGGTTTAGGTTCCGAGTGGACCTAGGAGTAGGGTTATGTTGAGGTCTAGTTTTAGATTTCCGGTTAGGGTTCAGATTGGACCAAGGGTTAGGGTAATGTTGAGGGCGAGGGGTAGAGATCCGGTTAGGGATCCGATTGGACCTAGGGTTAGGGTTATGTTGAGGGCTAGGTTTAGAGATCTGGTTAGGGATCCGATTGGACCTAGAGTTAGGGTTATGTTGAGGGCTAGGTTTAGAGATCTGGTTAGGGATCCGATTGGACCTAGGGTTAGGGTTATGTTGAGGGCTAGGGTTAGAGATCCGTTTAGGGTTCCGATTGGACCTAGGGTTAGGGTTATGTTGAGGGCTAGGTATACAGATCAGGTTAGGGTTCCGATTGGACCTAGGGTTAGGGTTATGTTGAGGGCTATTGTTAGAGATCCGGTTAGGGTTCCGATTGAACCTAGGGTTAGGGTTATGTTGAGGGCTAGGGTTAGAGATTCGGTTAGGGTTTCGATTGGACCTAGGGTTAGGGTTATGTTGAGGGCGAGGGGTAGAGATTGGGTTAGGGTTACTATTGGACCTAGGGTTAGGGTTATGTTGAGAGCTAGGGTTAGAGATCCGGTTAGGGTTCCGATTGGACCTAGGGTTAGGATTATGTTGAGGGCGAGGGGTAGAGTTCCTGTTAGGGTTCCGATTGGACCTAGGGTTAGGGTTATGTTGAGGGTTAGGGTTAGAGATCCGGTTAGGATTCCGATTGAACCTAGGGTTAGGGTTATGTTGAGGGCTAGGGTTAGAGATCCGGTTAGGGTTCCGATTGGACCTAGGGTTAAGGTTATGTTGAGTGCTAGGTATACAGATCCGGTTAGGGTTCCGATTGGACCTAGGGTTAGAGTTATGTTTAAGGCTAGGTTTAGAAATCCGGTTAGGGTTCCGATTGGAACTAGGGTTAGGGTTATGTTGAGGGCGAGGGGTAGAGATCCGTTTAGGGTTCCGATTGGACCTAGGGTTAGGGTTATGTTGAGGGCTGTGGTAGAGATCCTGTTAGGGTTCCCATTGGACCTAGGGTTAGGCTTATGTTGAGGGCTGCGATAGAGATCCTGTTAGGGTTCCGATTGGATCTAGGGTTAGGGTTATGTTGAGGGCTAGGGTTAGATATCCGGTTAGGGTTCCGATTGGACCTACGGTTAGGGTTATGTTGAGGGCTAGGGTTAGATATCCGTTTAGGGTTCCGATTGGACCTAGGGTTAGTGATATGTTGAGGGCTAGGGTTAGAAATCCGGTTAGGGTTCCGAATGGACCTAAGGTTTGGGTTATTTTCAGGGCTAGGGTTAGAGATCCAGTTAGGGTTCCCATTGGACCTAGGGTTAGGGTTATGTTGAGGGCTAGGTACACAGATCCGGTTAGGCATCCGATTGGACCTAGTGTTAGGGTTATGTTGAGGGCTAGGGTTAGAGATCCGGTTAGGGTTCCGATTGGACCTAGGGTTAGTGTTCTGTTGAGGGCTAGGGTTAGAGATCCGGTTAGGGTTCCGATTGGACCTAGGGTTAGGGTTATGTTGAGGTCGAGGGGTAGAGATCCTGTTAGGGTTCAGATTTGACCTAGGGTCACGGTTATGTTGAGGGCGAGGGGTAGAGATCCTGTTAGGGTTCCTCTTGGACCTAGGGTTAGTGTTATGTTGAGGGCTAGTGTTAGATATCCGGTTAGGGTTCCGATCGGACCTAGGGTTAGGGTTATGTTGAGGGCTAGGGTTAGATATCCATTTAGGGTTCCGATTGGACCTAGGGATATGGATATGTTGAGCGCTAGAGTTAGAGATCTGTTTAGGGATCCGATTGGACCTAGGGTTAGGGTTATGTTGAGGGCTAGGGTTAGAGATCCGGTTAGGGTTCCGATTGGAGCTAAGGTTAGGGTTATTTTGAGGGCTAGGGTTAGAGTTCCGGTTAGGGTTCCGATTGGAGCTAGGGTTAGGGTTATGTTGAGGGCTAGGGTTAGAGATGTGGTTAGGGTTTTGATTGAACCTAGGGTTAGGGTTATGTTGAGGGCTAGGGTTAGATATCCGGTTAAGGTTCCGATTGAACCTAGGGTTAGGGTTATGTTGAGGGCTCTGGTTAGATATCCGTTTAGGGTTCCGATTGGAGCTAGGGTTAGGGTTATGTTGAGGGCTAGAGTTAGAGATCCGATTATGGTTCCGATTGGACCTAAGGTTAGGGTTATGTTGAGGGCTAGGGTTAGAGATCTGGTTAGGGTTTTGATTGGACCTAGGGTTAGGGTTATGTTGAGGGCTAGGGTTAGATATCCGGTTAAGGTTCCGATTGGAGCTAGGGTTAGGGTTATGTTGAGGGCTAGGGTTAGAGATCTGGTTATGGTTTTGATTGGACCTAGGGTTAGGGTTATGTTGAGTGCTAGGTTTAGAGATCTGGTTAGGGATCCGATTGGACCTAGGGTTAGGGTTATGTTGAGGGCTAGGTTTAGAGATCTGGTTAGGGATCCGATTGGACCTAGGGTTAGGGTTATGTTGAGGGCTAGGGTGAGAGATCCGTTTAGGGTTCCGATTGGACCTAGGGTTAGGGTTATGTTGAGGGCTAGGTATACAGATCAGGTTAGGGTTCCGATTGGACCTAGGGTTAGGGTTATGTTGAGGGCTATTGTTAGAGATCCGGTTAGGGTTCCGATTGAACCTAGGGTTAGGGTTATGTTGAGGGCTAGGGTTAGAGATTCGGTTAGGGTTCCGATTGGACCTAGGGTTAGGGTTATGTTGAGGGCGAGGGGTAGAGATTCGGTTAGGGTTACTATTGGACCTAGGGTTAGGGTTATGTTGAGAGCTAGGGTTAGAGATCCGGTTAGGGTTCCGATTGGACCTAGGGTTAAGATTATGTTGAGGGCGAGGGGTAGAGATCCTGTTAGGGTTCCGATTGGACCTAGGGTTAGGGTTATGTTGAGGGTTAGGGTTAGAGATCCGGTTAGGGTTCCGATTGAACCTAGGGTTAGGGTTATGTTGAGGGCTAGGGTTAGAGATCCGGTTAGGGTTCCGAATGGACCTAGGGTTAAGGTTATGTTGAGTGCTAGGTATACAGATCCGGTTAGGGTTCCGATTGGACCTAGGGTTAGAGTTATGTTTAAGGCTAGGTTTAGAAATCCGGTTAGGGTTCCGATTGGAACTAGGGTTAGGGTTATGTTGAGGGCGAGGGGTAGAGATCCGTTTAGGGTTCCGATTGGACCTAGGGTTAGGGTTATGTTGAGGGCTGTGGTAGAGATCCTGTTAGGGTTCCCATTGGACCTAGGGTTAGGCTTATGTTGAGGGCTGCGATAGAGATCCTGTTAGGGTTCCGATTGGATCTAGGGTTAGGGTTATGTTGAGGGCTAGGGTTAGATATCCGGTTAGGGTTCCGATTGGACCTACGGTTAGGGTTATGTTGAGGGCTAGGGTTAGATATCCGTTTAGGGTTCCGATTGGACCTAGGGTTAGTAATATGTTGAGGGCTAGGGTTAGAAATCCGGTAGGGTTCCGAATGGACCTAAGGTTTGGGTTATTTTCAGGGCTAGGATTAGAGATCCAGTTAGGGTTCCCATTGGACCTAGGGTTAGGGTTATGTTGAGGGCTAGGTACACAGATCCGGTTAGGCATCCGATTGGACCTAGTGTTAGGGTTATGTTGAGGGCTAGGGTTAGAGATCCGGTTAGGGTTCCGATTGGACCTAGGGTTAGTGTTCTGTTGAGGGCTAGGGTTAGAGATCCGGTTAGGGTTCCGATTGGACCTAGGGTTAGGGTTATGTTGAGGTCGAGGGGTAGAGATCCTGTTAGGGTTCAGATTGGACCTAGGGTCACGGTTATGTTGAGGGCGAGGGGTAGAGATCCTGTTAGGGTTCCTCTTGGACCTAGGGTTAGTGTTATGTTGAGGGCTAGTGTTAGATATCCGGTTAGGGTTCCGATCGGACCTAGGGTTAGGGTTATGTTGAGGGCTAGGGTTAGATATCCGTTTAGGGTTCCGATTGGACCTAGGGATATGGATATGTTGAGCGCTAGAGTTAGAGATATGTTTAGGGATCCGATTGGACCTAGGGTTAGGGTTATGTTGAGGGCTAGGGTTAGAGATCCGGTTAGGGTTCCGATTGGAGCTAAGGTTAGGGTTATTTTGAGGGCTAGGGTTAGAGTTCCGGTTAGGGTTCCGATTGGAGCTAGGGTTAGGGTAATGTTGAGGGCTAGGGTTAGAGATCTGGTTAGGGTTTTGATTGAACCTAGGGTTAGGGTTATGTTGAGGGCTAGGGTTAGATATCCGGTTAAGGTTCCGATTGAACCTAGGGTTAGGGTTATGTTGAGGGCTCTGGTTAGATATCCGTTTAGGGTTCCGATTGGAGCTAGGGTTAGGGTTATGTTGAGGGCTAGAGTTAGAGATCCGATTATGGTTCCGATTGGACCTAAGGTTAGGGTTATGTTGAGGGCTAGGGTTAGAGATCTGGTTAGGGTTTTGATTGGACCTAGGGTTAGGGTTATGTTGAGGGCTAGGGTTAGATATCCGGTTAAGGTTCCGATTGGAGCTAGGGTTAGGGTTATGTTGAGGGCTAGGGTTAGAGATCTGGTTATGGTTTTGATTGGACCTAGGGTTAGGGTTATGTTGAGTGATAGGTTTAGAGATCTGGTTAGGGATCCGATTGGACCTAGGGTTAGGGTTATGTTGAGGGCTAGGTTTAGAGATCTGGTTAGGGATCCGATTGGACCTAGGGTTAGGGTTATGTTGAGGGCTAGGGTTAGAGATCCGTTTAGGGTTCCGATTGGACCTAGGGTTAGGGTTATGTTGAGGGCTAGGTATACAGATCAGGTTAGGGTTCCGATTGGACCTAGGGTTAGGGTTATGTTGAGGGCTATTGTTAGAGATCCGGTTAGGGTTCCGATTGAACCTAGGGTTAGGGTTATGTTGAGGGCTAGGGTTAGAGATTCGGTTAGGGTTCCGATTGGACCTAGGGTTAGGGTTATGTTGAGGGCGAGGGGTAGAGATTCGGTTAGGGTTACTATTGGACCTAGGGTTAGGGTTATGTTGAGAGCTAGGGTTAGAGATCCGGTTATGGTTCCGATTGGACCTAGGGTTAGGATTATGTTGAGGTCGAGGGGTAGAGATCCTGTTAGGGTTCCGATTGGACCTAGGGTTAGGGTTATGTTGAGGGCTAGGGTTAGAGATCCGGTTAGGGTTCCGAATGGACCTAGGGTTAAGGTTATGTTGAGTGCTAGGTATACAGATCCGGTTAGGGTTCCGATTGGACCTAGGGTTAGAGTTATGTTTAAGGCTAGGTTTAGAAATCCGGTTAGGGTTCCGATTGGAACTAGGGTTAGGGTTATGTTGAGGGCGAGGGGTAGAGATCCGTTTAGGGTTCCGATTGGACCTAGGGTTAGGGTTATGTTGAGGGCTGTGGTAGAGATCCTGTTAGGGTTCCCATTGGACCTAGGGTTAGGCTTATGTTGAGGGCTGCGATAGAGATCCTGTTAGGGTTCCGATTGGATCTAGGGTTAGGGTTATGTTGAGGGCTAGGGTTAGATATCCAGTTAGGGTTCCGATTGGACCTACGGTTAGGGTTATGTTGAGGGCTAGGGTTAGATATCCGTTTAGGGTTCCGATTGGACCTAGGGTTAGTAATATGTTGAGGGCTAGGGTTAGAAATCCGGTAGGGTTCCGAATGGACCTAAGGTTTGGGTTATTTTCAGGGCTAGGGTTAGAGATCCAGTTATGGTTCCCATTGGACCTAGGGTTAGGGTTATGTTGAGGGCTAGGTACACAGATCCGGTTAGGCATCCGATTGGACCTAGTGTTAGGGTTATGTTGAGGGCTAGGGTTAGAGATCCGGTTAGGGTTCCGATTGGACCTAGGGTTAGTGTTCTGTTGAGGGCTAGGGTTAGAGATCCGGTTAGGGTTCCGATTGGACCTAGGGTTAGGGTTATGTTGAGGTCGAGGGGTAGAGATCCTGTTAGGGTTCAGATTGGACCTAGGGTCACGGTTATGTTGAGGGCGAGGGGTAGAGATCCTGTTAGGGTTCCTCTTGGACCTAGGGTTAGTGTTATGTTGAGGGCTAGTGTTAGATATCCGGTTAGGGTTCCGATCGGACCTAGGGTTAGGGTTATGTTGAGGGCTAGGGTTAGATATCCGTTTAGGGTTCCGATTGGACCTAGGGATATGGATATGTTGAGCGCTAGAGTTAGAGATATGTTTAGGGATTCGATTGGACCTAGGGTTAGGGTTATGTTGAGGGCTAGGGTTAGAGATCCGGTTAGGGTTCCGATTGGAGCTAAGGTTAGGGTTATTTTG
Organism: Miniopterus natalensis; assembly: GCF_054644295.1. Classification (NCBI taxonomy): domain Eukaryota; kingdom Metazoa; phylum Chordata; class Mammalia; order Chiroptera; family Miniopteridae; genus Miniopterus; species Miniopterus natalensis. Next base: position 85,877,833 of record NC_142089.1, read on the forward strand.
AGGTCTAGGGTTAGAGTTCCGGTTAGGGTTCCGATTGGAGCTAGGGTTAGGGTTATGTTGAGGGCTAGGGTTAGAGATCTGGTTAGGGTTTTGATTGAACCTAGGGTTAGGGTTATGTTGAGGGCTAGGGTTAGATATCCGGTTAAGGTTCCGATTGAACCTAGGGTTAGGGTTATGTTGAGGGCTCTGGTTAGATATCCGTTTAGGGTTCCGATTGGAGCTAGGGTTAGGGTTATGTTGAGGGCTAGAGTTAGAGATCCGATTATGGTTCCGATTGGACCTAAGGTTAGGGTTATGTTGAGGGCTAGGGTTAGAGATCTGGTTAGGGTTTTGATTGGACCTAGGGTTAGGGTTATGTTGAGGGCTAGGGTTAGATATCCGGTTAAGGTTCCGATTGGAGCTAGGGTTAGGGTTATGTTGAGGGCTAGGGTTAGAGATCTGGTTATGGTTTTGATTGGACCTAGGGTTAGGGTTATGTTGAGGGCTAGGGTTAGAGATCCGGTTAGGGTTCCGATTGGAGCTAGGGTTAGGGATATTTTGAGGGCTAGGGTTAGAGTTCCGGTTAGCGTTCCGATTGGACCTAGGGATGGGGTTATGTTGAGAGCTCGGGTTAGATATCCATTTAGGGTTCCGATTGGACCTAGGGTTAGGGTTATGTTGAGGGCTCGGGTTAGAGATTCGTGTAGGGTTCCGATTGGACCTAGGTTTAGGGTTATGTTCAGGGCTAGGGTTAGAGATCCGGTTAGGGTTCCGATTGGACCTAGGTTTAGGGTTATAGTGAGGGCGAGGGGTAGAGACCCTGTAGGGTTCCGATTGGACCTAGGGTTACGGTTATGTTGAGGGCGAGGTGTAGAAATACTGTTAGGGTTCCGATTGGACCTAGGGTTAGGGTTATGTTGAGGGCTAGGGTTAGATATCCGGTTAGGGTTCCGATTGGAACTAGGGTTAGGGTTATAGTGAGGGCGAGGGGTAGAGACCCTGTTAGGGTTCCGATTGGACCTCGGGTTACGGTTATGTTGAGGGCGAGGTGTAGAAATACTGTTAGGGTTCCGATTGGACCTAGGGTTAGGGTTATGTTGAGGGCTAGAGTTAGATATCCGGTTAGGGTTCCGATTGGACCTAGGGTTAGGGTTATGTTGAGGGCTAGGGTTAGATATCTGTTTTGGGTTCCGATTGGACCTAGGGTTAGGGTTATATTGAGGGCTAGGGTTAGATATCCGTTTAGGGTTCCGATTGGACCTAGGTTTAGGTTTATGTGGAGGGATAGGGTTACAGATCCGGTTAGGGTTCCGATTGGACCTAGGGTTACGGTTATGTTGAGGGCGAGGTGTAGAGATCCTGTTAGGGTTCCGATTGGACCTAGGGTTAGGGTTATGTTGAGGGCTAGGGTTAGAGATCCGGTTAGGGTTCCGATTGGACCTAGGGTTAAGGTTATCTTGAAGGCTATGGTTAGATATCCGGTTAGGGTTCCGATTGGACCTAGGGTTAGGGTTATGTTGAGGGCGAGGTGTAGAGATCCTGTTAGGGTTCCGATTGGACCTAGGGTTAGGATTATGTTGAGGGCTAGCGTTAGAGATGCGGTTAGGGTTCCGATTGGACCTAGTGTTAGGGTTATGTTGAGGGCTAGGGTTAGATATCCGTTTTGGGTTCCGATTGGTCCTAGGGTTAGGGTTATGGTGAGGGCTAGGTTTAGATATCTGTTTAGGGTTCCGATTGGACCTAAGGTTAGGGTTATGTTGAGGGAGAGCGTTAGAGATCCGGTTAGGGTTCCGATTGGTCCTATGGTCACGGTATGTTGAGGGCGAGGGGTAGAGATCCTCTTAGGGTTACGATTGGACCTACGGTTAGTGTTATGTTGAGGGCTAGGGTTAGATATCCTATTAGAGTTCCGAGTGAACCTAGGGTTAGGGTTATGTTGAGGGCTAGGGTTAGAGATCCGTTTAGGGATCCGATTGGACCTAGGGTTAGGGTTATGTTTAGGGCTAGGTATACAGATCCGGTTAGGGTTCCGATCGGACCTAGGGTTAGGGTTATGTTGAGGGCTATTGTTAGAGATCCGGTTAGGGTTCCGATTGAACCTAGGGTTAGGATTATGTTGAGGGCTAGGGTTAGAGATTCGGTTAGGGTTCCGATTGGACCTAGGGTTAGGGTTATGTTGAGGGCGAGGGGTAGAGATTCGGTTAGGGTTCCGATTGGACCTAGGTTAGGGTTATGTTGAGGGCTAGGGTTAGAGATCCGGTTAGGGTTCCGATTGGACCTAGGGTTAGGGTTAGGTTGAGGGCGAGGGGTAGAGATGCTGTTAGGGTTCCGATTGGACCTAGGGTTAGGGTTATGTTGAGGGTAGGTATACAGATCCGGTTTGGGTTCCGATTGGACCTAGGGTTAGGGTTATATTGAGGGCTAGGGGTAGAGATCCTGTTAGGGTTCCGATTGGACCTAGCGTTAGGGTTATGTTGAGGGTAGGTATACAGATCCGGTTTGGGTTCCGATTGGACCTAGGGTTAAGGTTATGTTGAGTGCTAGGTATACAGATCCGGTTAGGGTTCCGATTGGACCTAGGGTTAGAGTTATGTTTAAGGCTAGGTTTAGAAATCCGGTTAGGGTTCCGATTGGAACTAGGGTTAGGGTTATGTTGAGGGCGAGGGGTAGAGATCCCTTTAGGGTTCCGATTGGACCTAGGGTTAGGGTTATGTTGAGGGCTGTGGTAGAGATCCTGTTAGGGTTCCCATTGGACCTAGGGTTAGGCTTATGTTGAGGGCTGCGATAGAGATCCTGTTAGGGTTCCGATTGGATCTAGGGTTAGGGTTATGTTGAGGGCTAGGGTTAGATATCCGGTTAGGGTTCCGATTGGACCTACGGTTAGGGTTATGTTGAGGGCTAGGGTTAGATATCCGTTTAGGGTTCCGATTGGACCTAGGGTTAGTGATATGTTGAGGGCTAGGGTTAGAAATCCGGTTAGGGTTCCGAATGGACCTAAGGTTTGGGTTATTTTCAGGGCTAGGGTTAGAGATCCAGTTAGGGTTCCCATTGGACCTAGGGTTAGGGTTATGTTGAGGGCTAGGTACACAGATCCGGTTAGGCATCCGATTGGACCTAGTGTTAGGGTTATGTTGAGGGCTAGGGTTAGAGATCCGGTTAGGGTTCCGATTGGACCTAGGGTTAGTGTTCTGTTGAGGGCTAGGGTTAGAGATCCGGTTAGGGTTCCGATTGGACCTAGGGTTAGGGTTATGTTGAGGTCGAGGGGTAGAGATCCTGTTAGGGTTCAGATTTGACCTAGGGTCACGGTTATGTTGAGGGCGAGGGGTAGAGATCCTGTTAGGGTTCCTCTTGGACCTAGGGTTAGTGTTATGTTGAGGGCTAGTGTTAGATATCCGGTTAGGGTTCCGATCGGACCTAGGGTTAGGGTTATGTTGAGGGCTAGGGTTAGATATCCATTTAGGGTTCCGATTGGACCTAGGGATATGGATATGTTGAGCGCTAGAGTTAGAGATCTGTTTAGGGATCCGATTGGACCTAGGGTTAGGGTTATGTTGAGGGCTAGGGTTAGAGATCCGGTTAGGGTTCCGATTGGAGCTAAGGTTAGGGTTATTTTGAGGGCTAGGGTTAGAGTTCCGGTTAGGGTTCCGATTGGAGCTAGGGTTAGGGTTATGTTGAGGGCTAGGGTTAGAGATGTGGTTAGGGTTTTGATTGAACCTAGGGTTAGGGTTATGTTGAGGGCTAGGGTTAGATATCCGGTTAAGGTTCCGATTGAACCTAGGGTTAGGGTTATGTTGAGGGCTCTGGTTAGATATCCGTTTAGGGTTCCGATTGGAGCTAGGGTTAGGGTTATGTTGAGGGCTAGAGTTAGAGATCCGATTATGGTTCCGATTGGACCTAAGGTTAGGGTTATGTTGAGGGCTAGGGTTAGAGATCTGGTTAGGGTTTTGATTGGACCTAGGGTTAGGGTTATGTTGAGGGCTAGGGTTAGATATCCGGTTAAGGTTCCGATTGGAGCTAGGGTTAGGGTTATGTTGAGGGCTAGGGTTAGAGATCTGGTTATGGTTTTGATTGGACCTAGGGTTAGGGTTATGTTGAGTGCTAGGTTTAGAGATCTGGTTAGGGATCCGATTGGACCTAGGGTTAGGGTTATGTTGAGGGCTAGGTTTAGAGATCTGGTTAGGGATCCGATTGGACCTAGGGTTAGGGTTATGTTGAGGGCTAGGGTGAGAGATCCGTTTAGGGTTCCGATTGGACCTAGGGTTAGGGTTATGTTGAGGGCTAGGTATACAGATCAGGTTAGGGTTCCGATTGGACCTAGGGTTAGGGTTATGTTGAGGGCTATTGTTAGAGATCCGGTTAGGGTTCCGATTGAACCTAGGGTTAGGGTTATGTTGAGGGCTAGGGTTAGAGATTCGGTTAGGGTTCCGATTGGACCTAGGGTTAGGGTTATGTTGAGGGCGAGGGGTAGAGATTCGGTTAGGGTTACTATTGGACCTAGGGTTAGGGTTATGTTGAGAGCTAGGGTTAGAGATCCGGTTAGGGTTCCGATTGGACCTAGGGTTAAGATTATGTTGAGGGCGAGGGGTAGAGATCCTGTTAGGGTTCCGATTGGACCTAGGGTTAGGGTTATGTTGAGGGTTAGGGTTAGAGATCCGGTTAGGGTTCCGATTGAACCTAGGGTTAGGGTTATGTTGAGGGCTAGGGTTAGAGATCCGGTTAGGGTTCCGAATGGACCTAGGGTTAAGGTTATGTTGAGTGCTAGGTATACAGATCCGGTTAGGGTTCCGATTGGACCTAGGGTTAGAGTTATGTTTAAGGCTAGGTTTAGAAATCCGGTTAGGGTTCCGATTGGAACTAGGGTTAGGGTTATGTTGAGGGCGAGGGGTAGAGATCCGTTTAGGGTTCCGATTGGACCTAGGGTTAGGGTTATGTTGAGGGCTGTGGTAGAGATCCTGTTAGGGTTCCCATTGGACCTAGGGTTAGGCTTATGTTGAGGGCTGCGATAGAGATCCTGTTAGGGTTCCGATTGGATCTAGGGTTAGGGTTATGTTGAGGGCTAGGGTTAGATATCCGGTTAGGGTTCCGATTGGACCTACGGTTAGGGTTATGTTGAGGGCTAGGGTTAGATATCCGTTTAGGGTTCTGATTGGACCTAGGGTTAGTAATATGTTGAGGGCTAGGGTTAGAAATCCGGTAGGGTTCCGAATGGACCTAAGGTTTGGGTTATTTTCAGGGCTAGGGTTAGAGATCCAGTTAGGGTTCCCATTGGACCTAGGGTTAGGGTTATGTTGAGGGCTAGGTACACAGATCCGGTTAGGCATCCGATTGGACCTAGTGTTAGGGTTATGTTGAGGGCTAGGGTTAGAGATCCGGTTAGGGTTCCGATTGGACCTAGGGTTAGTGTTCTGTTGAGGGCTAGGGTTAGAGATCCGGTTAGGGTTCCGATTGGACCTAGGGTTAGGGTTATGTTGAGGTCGAGGGGTAGAGATCCTGTTAGGGTTCAGATTGGACCTAGGGTCACGGTTATGTTGAGGGCGAGGGGTAGAGATCCTGTTAGGGTTCCTCTTGGACCTAGGGTTAGTGTTATGTTGAGGGCTAGTGTTAGATATCCGGTTAGGGTTCCGATCGGACCTAGGGTTAGGGTTATGTTGAGGGCTAGGGTTAGATATCAGTTTAGGGTTCCGATTGGACCTAGGGATATGGATATGTTGAGCGCTAGAGTTAGAGATATGTTTAGGGATCCGATTGGACCTAGGGTTAGGGTTATGTTGAGGGCTAGGGTTAGAGATCCGGTTAGGGTTCCGATTGGAGCTAAGGTTAGGGTTATTTTGAGGGCTAGGGTTAGAGTTCCGGTTAGGGTTCCGATTGGAGCTAGGGTTAGGGTAATGTTGAGGGCTAGGGTTAGAGATCTGGTTAGGGTTTTGATTGAACCTAGGGTTAGGGTTATGTTGAGGGCTAGGGTTAGATATCCGGTTAAGGTTCCGATTGAACCTAGGGTTAGGGTTATGTTGAGGGCTCTGGTTAGATATCCGTTTAGGGTTCCGATTGGAGCTAGGGTTAGGGTTATGTTGAGGGCTAGAGTTAGAGATCCGATTATGGTTCCGATTGGACCTAAGGTTAGGGTTATGTTGAGGGCTAGGGTTAGAGATCTGGTTAGGGTTTTGATTGGACCTAGGGTTAGGGTTATGTTGAGGGCTAGGGTTAGATATCCGGTTAAGGTTCCGATTGGAGCTAGGGTTAGGGTTATGTTGAGGGCTAGGGTTAGAGATCTGGTTATGGTTTTGATTGGACCTAGGGTTAGGGTTATGTTGAGTGATAGGTTTAGAGATCTGGTTAGGGATCCGATTGGACCTAGGGTTAGGGTTATGTTGAGGACTAGGTTTAGAGATCTGGTTAGGGATCCGATTGGACCTAGGGTTAGGGTTATGTTGAGGGCTAGGGTTAGAGATCCGTTTAGGGTTCCGATTGGACCTAGGGTTAGGGTTATGTTGAGGGCTAGGTATACAGATCAGGTTAGGGTTCCGATTGGACCTAGGGTTAGGGTTATGTTGAGGGCTATTGTTAGAGATCCGGTTAGGGTTCCGATTGAACCTAGGGTTAGGGTTATGTTGAGGGCTAGGGTTAGAGATTCGGTTAGGGTTCCGATTGGACCTAGGGTTAGGGTTATGTTGAGGGCGAGGGGTAGAGATTCGGTTAGGGTTACTATTGGACCTAGGGTTAGGGTTATGTTGAGAGCTAGGGTTAGAGATCCGGTTATGGTTCCGATTGGACCTAGGGTTAGGATTATGTTGAGGTCGAGGGGTAGAGATCCTGTTAGGGTTCCGATTGGACCTAGGGTTAGGGTTATGTTGAGGGCTAGGGTTAGAGATCCGGTTAGGGTTCCGAATGGACCTAGGGTTAAGGTTATGTTGAGTGCTAGGTATACAGATCCGGTTAGGGTTCCGATTGGACCTAGGGTTAGAGTTATGTTTAAGGCTAGGTTTAGAAATCCGGTTAGGGTTCCGATTGGAACTAGGGTTAGGGTTATGTTGAGGGCGAGGGGTAGAGATCCGTTTAGGGTTCCGATTGGACCTAGGGTTAGGGTTATGTTGAGGGCTGTGGTAGAGATCCTGTTAGGGTTCCCATTGGACCTAGGGTTAGGCTTATGTTGAGGGCTGCGATAGAGATCCTGTTAGGGTTCCGATTGGATCTAGGGTTAGGGTTATGTTGAGGGCTAGGGTTAGATATCCAGTTAGGGTTCCGATTGGACCTACGGTTAGGGTTATGTTGAGGGCTAGGGTTAGATATCCGTTTAGGGTTCCGATTGGACCTAGGGTTAGTAATATGTTGAGGGCTAGGGTTAGAAATCCGGTAGGGTTCCGAATGGACCTAAGGTTTGGGTTATTTTCAGGGCTAGGGTTAGAGATCCAGTTATGGTTCCCATTGGACCTAGGGTTAGGGTTATGTTGAGGGCTAGGTACACAGATCCGGTTAGGCATCCGATTGGACCTAGTGTTAGGGTTATGTTGAGGGCTAGGGTTAGAGATCCGGTTAGGGTTCCGATTGGACCTAGGGTTAGTGTTCTGTTGAGGGCTAGGGTTAGAGATCCGGTTAGGGTTCCGATTGGACCTAGGGTTAGGGTTATGTTGAGGTCGAGGGGTAGAGATCCTGTTAGGGTTCAGATTGGACCTAGGGTCACGGTTATGTTGAGGGCGAGGGGTAGAGATCCTGTTAGGGTTCCTCTTGGACCTAGGGTTAGTGTTATGTTGAGGGCTAGTGTTAGATATCCGGTTAGGGTTCCGATCGGACCTAGGGTTAGGGTTATGTTGAGGGCTAGGGTTAGATATCCGTTTAGGGTTCCGATTGGACCTAGGGATATGGATATGTTGAGCGCTAGAGTTAGAGATATGTTTAGGGATTCGATTGGACCTAGGGTTAGGGTTATGTTGAGGGCTAGGGTTAGAGATCCGGTTAGGGTTCCGATTGGAGCTAAGGTTAGGGTTATTTTGAGGTCTAGGGTTAGAGTTCCGGTTAGGGTTCCGATTGGAGCTAGGGTTAGGGTTATGTTGAGGGCTAGGGTTAGAGATCTGGTTAGGGTTTTGATTGAACCTAGGGTTAGGGTTATGTTGAGGGCTAGGGTTAGATATCCGGTTAAGGTTCCGATTGAACCTAGGGTTAGGGTTATGTTGAGGGCTCTGGTTAGATATCCGTTTAGGGTTCCGATTGGAGCTAGGGTTAGGGTTATGTTGAGGGCTAGAGTTAGAGATCCGATTATGGTTCCGATTGGACCTAAGGTTAGGGTTATGTTGAGGGCTAGGGTTAGAGATCTGGTTAGGGTTTTGATTGGACCTAGGGTTAGGGTTATGTTGAGGGCTAGGGTTAGATATCCGGTTAAGGTTCCGATTGGAGCTAGGGTTAGGGTTATGTTGAGGGCTAGGGTTAGAGATCTGGTTATGGTTTTGATTGGACCTAGGGTTAGGGTTATGTTGAGGGCTAGGGTTAGAGATCCGGTTAGGGTTCCGATTGGAGCTAGGGTTAGGGATATTTTGAGGGCTAGGGTTAGAGTTCCGGTTAGCGTTCCGATTGGACCTAGGGATGGGGTTATGTTGAGAGCTCGGGTTAGATATCCATTTAGGGTTCCGATTGGACCTAGGGTTAGGGTTATGTTGAGGGCTCGGGTTAGAGATTCGTGTAGGGTTCCGATTGGACCTAGGTTTAGGGTTATGTTCAGGGCTAGGGTTAGAGATCCGGTTAGGGTTCCGATTGGACCTAGGTTTAGGGTTATAGTGAGGGCGAGGGGTAGAGACCCTGTAGGGTTCCGATTGGACCTAGGGTTACGGTTATGTTGAGGGCGAGGTGTAGAAATACTGTTAGGGTTCCGATTGGACCTAGGGTTAGGGTTATGTTGAGGGCTAGGGTTAGATATCCGGTTAGGGTTCCGATTGGAACTAGGGTTAGGGTTATAGTGAGGGCGAGGGGTAGAGACCCTGTTAGGGTTCCGATTGGACCTCGGGTTACGGTTATGTTGAGGGCGAGGTGTAGAAATACTGTTAGGGTTCCGATTGGACCTAGGGTTAGGGTTATGTTGAGGGCTAGAGTTAGATATCCGGTTAGGGTTCCGATTGGACCTAGGGTTAGGGTTATGTTGAGGGCTAGGGTTAGATATCTGTTTTGGGTTCCGATTGGACCTAGGGTTAGGGTTATATTGAGGGCTAGGGTTAGATATCCGTTTAGGGTTCCGATTGGACCTAGGTTTAGGTTTATGTGGAGGGATAGGGTTACAGATCCGGTTAGGGTTCCGATTGGACCTAGGGTTACGGTTATGTTGAGGGCGAGGTGTAGAGATCCTGTTAGGGTTCCGATTGGACCTAGGGTTAGGGTTATGTTGAGGGCTAGGGTTAGAGATCCGGTTAGGGTTCCGATTGGACCTAGGGTTAAGGTTATCTTGAAGGCTATGGTTAGATATCCGGTTAGGGTTCCGATTGGACCTAGGGTTAGGGTTATGTTGAGGGCGAGGTGTAGAGATCCTGTTAGGGTTCCGATTGGACCTAGGGTTAGGATTATGTTGAGGGCTAGCGTTAGAGATGCGGTTAGGGTTCCGATTGGACCTAGTGTTAGGGTTATGTTGAGGGCTAGGGTTAGATATCCGTTTTGGGTTCCGATTGGTCCTAGGGTTAGGGTTATGGTGAGGGCTAGGTTTAGATATCTGTTTAGGGTTCCGATTGGACCTAAGGTTAGGGTTATGTTGAGGGAGAGCGTTAGAGATCCGGTTAGGGTTCCGATTGGTCCTATGGTCACGGTATGTTGAGGGCGAGGGGTAGAGATCCTCTTAGGGTTACGATTGGACCTACGGTTAGTGTTATGTTGAGGGCTAGGGTTAGATATCCTATTAGAGTTCCGAGTGAACCTAGGGTTAGGGTTATGTTGAGGGCTAGGGTTAGAGATCCGTTTAGGGATCCGATTGGACCTAGGGTTAGGGTTATGTTTAGGGCTAGGTATACAGATCCGGTTAGGGTTCCGATCGGACCTAGGGTTAGGGTTATGTTGAGGGCTATTGTTAGAGATCCGGTTAGGGTTCCGATTGAACCTAGGGTTAGGATTATGTTGAGGGCTAGGGTTAGAGATTCGGTTAGGGTTCCGATTGGACCTAGGGTTAGGGTTATGTTGAGGGCGAGGGGTAGAGATTCGGTTAGGGTTCCGATTGGACCTAGGTTAGGGTTATGTTGAGGGCTAGGGTTAGAGATCCGGTTAGGGTTCCGATTGGACCTAGGGTTAGGGTTAGGTTGAGGGCGAGGGGTAGAGATGCTGTTAGGGTTCCGATTGGACCTAGGGTTAGGGTTATGTTGAGGGTAGGTATACAGATCCGGTTTGGGTTCCGATTGGACCTAGGGTTAGGGTTATATTGAGGGCTAGGGGTAGAGATCCTGTTAGGGTTCCGATTGGACCTAGCGTTAGGGTTATGTTGAGGGTAGGTATACAGATCCGGTTTGGGTTCCGATTGGACCTAGGGTTAGGGTTATGTTCAGGGCTAGGTATACAGATCCGGTTAGGGTTCCGATTGGACCTAGGGTTAGGGTTATGTTGAAGGCTAGGGTTGGAAAACCGGTTAGGCTTCCGATTGGACCTAGGGTTAGGGTTATGTTGAGGGCTAGGGTTAGAGATCCGGTTAGGGTTCCTATTGGACCTATGGTAGGGTTATGTTGAGAGCTAGGGTTAGAGACCCGGTTTAGGTTCCGAGTGGACCTAGGAGTAGGGTTATGTTGAGGTCTAGTTTTAGATTTCCGGTTAGGGTTCAGATTGGACCAAGGGTTAGGGTTATGTTGAGGGCGAGAGGTAGAGATCCAGTTAGTGTTCCGATTGGACCTAGGGTTAGGGTTATGTTGAGGGCTAAGGGGTAGAGATCCTGTTAGGGTTCCGATTGGACATAGGGTTAGGGTTATGTTGAGGGCTAGGATTAGATATCCGGTTAGGGTTCCGATTGGACCTAGGGTTAGGGTTATGTTGAGCGCTAGGGTTAGAGATCCGGTTAGGGTTCCGATTGCACCTCGGGTTAGGGTTATGTTGAGGGCTAGGTTTAGAGATCTGGTTAGGGATCCGATTGGACCTAGGGTTAGGGTTATGTTGAGGGCTAGGTTTAGAGATCTGGTTAGGGTTCCGATTGGACCTAGGGTTAGGGTTATGTTGAGAGCTAGGGTTAGAGATCCGTTTAGGGTTCCGATTGGACCTAGGGTTAGGGTTATGTTGAGGGCTAGGTATACAGATCCGGTTAGGGTTCCGATTGGACCTAGGGTTAGGGTTATGTTGAGGGCGAGGGGTAGAGATTCGATTAGGGTTCCGATTGGACCTAGGGTTAGGGTTATGTTGAGGGCTAGGTATACAGATCCGGTTAGGGTTCCGATTGGACCTAGGGTTAGGGTTATGTTGAGGGCTAGGTATACAGATCCGGTTAGGGTTCCGATTGGACCTAGGGTTAGGGTTATGTTGAGAGCTAGGTATACAGATCCGGTTAGGGTTCCGATTGGACCTAGGGTTAGGTTTATGTGGAGGGAGAGCGTTAGAGATCCGGTTAGGGTTCCGATTGGTCCTATGGTCACGGTTTATGTTGAGGGCGAGGGGTAGAGATCCTGTTAGGGTTACGATTGGACCTACGGTTAGTGTTATGTTGAGGGCTAGGGTTAGATATCCGGTTAGGGTTCCGGGGACCTAGGGTTAGGGTTATGTTGAGGGCTAGGGTTAGAGATCCGTTTAGGGATCCGATTGGACCTAGGGTTAGGGTTATGTTGAGGGCTAGGTATACAGATTCTGTTAGGGTTCCGATTGGACCTAGGGTTAGTTTTATGTTGAGGGCTATTGTTAGAGATCCGGTTAGGGTTCCGATTGAACCTAGGTTTAGGATTATGTTGAGGGCTAGGTTTAGAGATTCGGTTAGGGTTCCGATTGGACCTAGGGTTAGGGTTATGTTGAGGGCGAGGGGTAGAGATTCGGTTAGGGTTCCGATTGGACCTAGGGTTAGGGTTATGTTGAGGGTTAGGGTTAGAGATCCGGTTAGGGTTCCGATTGGACCTAGGGTTAGGGTTATGTTGAGGGCGAGGGGTAGAGATCCTGTTAGGGTTCCGATTGGACCTAGGGTTAGGGTTATGTTGAGGGCTAGGTGTACAGATCCGGTTAGGGTTCCGATTGGACCTAGGGTTAGGGTTATGTTGAAGGCTAGGTTTAGAAATCCGGTTAAGGGTTCCGATTGGACCTAGGGTTAGGGTTATGTTGAGGGCTAGGGTTAGAGATCCGGTTAGGGTTCCGATTGGACCTAGGGTTAAGGTTATGTTGAGTGCTAGGTATACAGATCCGGTTAGGGTTCCGATTGGACCTAGGGTTAGGGTTATGTTTAAGGCTAGGTTTAGAAATCCGGTTAGGGTTCCGATTGGACCTAGGGTTAGGGATATGTTGAGAGCTAGGTTTAGAGATCCGGTTAGGGTTCCGATTGGACCAAGGGTTAGGGTTATGTTGAGGGCGAGGGGTAGACATCCGGTTAGGGTTCCGATTGTACCTAGGCTTAGGGTTATGTTGAGGGCGAGGGGTAGAGATCCGTTTAGGGTTCCGATTGGACCTAGGGTTAGGGTTATGTTGAGGGCTGTGGTAGAGATCCTGTTAGGGTTCCCATTGGACCTAGGGTTAGGCTTATGTTGCGGGCTGGGATAGAGATCCTGTTAGGGTTCCGATTGGACCTAGGGTTAGGGTTATGTTGAGTGCTAGGGTTAGATATCCGGTTAGGGTTCCGAGTGGACCTAGGGTTAGGGTTATGTTGAGGGCTAGGGTTAGAGATCCGGTTAGGGTTCCGATTGGACCTAGGGTTAGGGTTATGTTGAGGGCTAGGGGTAGAGATCCTGTTAGGGTTACGATTGGACCTAGGGTTAGGGTTATGTTGAGGGTAGGTATACAGATCCGGTTTGGGTTCCGATTGGACCTAGGGTTAGGGTTATGTTGAGGGCTAGGTGTACAGATCCGGTTAGGGTTCCGATTGGACCTAGGGTTAGGGTTATGTTGAAGGCTAGGGTTAGAAAACCGGTTAGGCTTCCGATTGGACCTAGGGTTAGGGTTATGTTGAGGGCTAGGGTTAGAGATCCGGTTAGGCTTCCGATTGGACCTAGGGTTAGGGTTATGTTGAGAGCTAGGGTTAGAGATCCGGTTAGGCTTCCGATTGGACCTAGGGTTAGGGTTATGTTGAGAGCTAGGGTTAGAGATCCGGTTAGGGTTCCGATTGGTCCTATGGTCACGGTTATGTTGAGGGCGAGGGGTAGAGATCCTCTTAGGGTTACGATTGGACCTACGGTTAGTGTTATGTTGAGGGCTAGGGTTAGATATCCGGTTAGAGTTCCGAGTGGACCTAGGGTTAGGGTTATGTTGAGGGCTAGGGTTAGAGATCCGTTTAGGGATCCGATTGGACCTAGGGTTAGGGTTATGTTGAGGGCTAGGTATACAGATCCGGTTTGGGTTCCGATTGGACCTAGGGTTAGGGTTATGTTGAGGGCTATTGTTAGAGATCCGGTTAGGGTTCCGATTGAACCTAGGGTTAGGATTATGTTGAGGGCTAGGGTTAGAGATTCGGTTAGGGTTCCGATTGGACCTAGGGTTAGGATTATGTTGAAGGCTAGGTTTAGAAATCCGGTTAAGGGTTCCGATTGGACCTAGGGTTAGGGTTATGTTGAGGGCTAGGGTTAGAGATCCGGTTAGGGTTCCGATTGTACCTAGGGTTAAGGTTATGTTGAGTGCTCGGTATACAGATCCGGTTAGGGTTCCGATTGGACCTAGGGTTAGGGTTATGTTGAGGGCTAGAGATAGATATCCGGTTAGGGTTCCGATTGGACCTAGGGTTAGGGATATGTTGAGAGCTAGGGTTAGAGATCCGGTTAGGGTTCCGATTGGACCAAGGGTTAGGGTTATGTTGAGGGCGAGGGGTAGACATCCGGTTAGGGTTCCGATTGGACCTAGGGTTAGGGTTATGTTGAGGGCTGTGGTAGAGATCCTGTTAGGGTTCCCATTGGACCTAGGGTTAGGCTTATGTTGAGGGCTGGGATAGAGATCCCGGTAGGGTTCCGATTGGACCTAGGGTTAGGGTTATGTTGAGGGCTAGGGTTAGATATCCGGTTAGGGTTCCGATTGGACCTAGGGTTAGGGTTATGTTGAGGGCTAGGGTTAGATATCCGTTTAGGGTTCCGATTGGACCTAGGGTTAGTGATATGTTGAGGGCTAGGGTTAGAGATCCGGTTATGGTTCCGATTGGACCTAGGGTTAGGGTTATGTTGAGGGTAGGTATACAGATCCGGTTTGGGTTCCGATTGGACCTAGGGTTAGGGTTATGTTGAGGGCTAGGTATACAGATCCGGTTAGGGTTCCGATTGGACCTAGGGTTAGGGTTATGTTGAAGGCTAGGGTTAGAAAACCGGTTAGGCTTCCGATTGGACCTAGGGTTAGGGTTATGTTGAGGGCTAGGGTTAGAGATCCGGTTAGGGTTCCTATTGGACCTATGGTTAGGGTTATGTTGAGAGCTAGGGTTAGAGACCCGGTTTAGGTTCCGAGTGGACCTAGGAGTAGGGTTATGTTGAGGTCTAGTTTTAGATTTCCGGTTAGGGTTCAGATTGGACCAAGGGTTAGGGTTATGTTGAGGGCGAGAGGTAGAGATCCAGGTAGTGTTCCGATTGGACCTAGGGTTAGGGTTATGTTGAGGGCTAAGGGGTAGAGATCCTGTTAGGGTTCCGATTGGACATAGGGTTAGGGTTATGTTGAGGGCTAGGATTAGATATCCGGTTAGGGTTCCGATTGGACCTAGGGTTAGGGTTATGTTGAGCGCTAGGGTTAGAGATCCGGTTAGGGTTCCGATTGGACCTCGGGTTAGGGTTATGTTGAGGGCTAGGTTTAGAGATCTGGTTAGGGATCCGATTGGACCTAGGGTTAGGGTTATGTTGAGGGCTAGGTTTAGAGATCTGGTTAGGGATCCGATTGGACCTAGGGTTAGGGTTATGTTGAGGGCTAGGGTTAGAGATCCGTTTAGGGTTCCGATTGGACCTAGGGTTAGGGTTATGTTGAGGGCTAGGTATACAGATCCGGTTAGGGTTCCGATTGGACCTAGGGTTAGTGTTATGTTGAGGGCTATTGTTAGAGATCCGGTTAGGGTTCCGATTCAACCTAGGGTTAGGGTTATGTTGAGGCCTAGGGTTAGAGATTCGGTTAGGGTTCCGATTGGACCTAGGGTTAGGGTTATGTTGAGGGCGAGGGGTAGAGATTCGGTTAGGGTTCCGATTGGACCTAGGGTTAGGGTTATGTTGAGAGCTAGGTATACAGATCCGGTTAGGGTTCCGATTGGACCTAGGGTTAGGGTTATGTTGAGGGTTAGGGTTAGAGATCCGGTTAGGGTTCCGATTGAACCTAGGGTTAGGCTTATGTTGAGGGCTAGGTTTAGATATCTGTTTAGGGTTCCGATCGGTCCTAAGGTTAGGGTTATGTTGAGGGCTAGGGTTTGAGATCCGGTTAGGGTTCCGATTGGACCTAGGGTTAGGTTTATGTGGAGGGAGAGCGTTAGAGATCCGGTTAGGGTTCCGATTGGTCCTATGGTCACGGTTTATGTTGAGGGCGAGGGGTAGAGATCCTGTTAGGGTTACGATTGGACCTACGGTTAGTGTTATGTTGAGGGCTAGGGTTAGATATCAGGTTAGGGTTCCGAGTGAACCTAGGGTTATTGTTATGTTGAGGGCTAGGGTTAGAGATCCGTTTAGGGATCCGATTGGACCTAGGGTTAGGGTTATGTTGAGGGCTAGGTATACAGATTCTGTTAGGGTTCCGATTGGACCTAGGGTTAGTTTTATGTTGAGGGCTATTGTTAGAGATCCGGTTAGGGTTCCGATTGAACCTAGGGTTAGGATTATGTTGAGGGCTAGGGTTAGAGATTCGGTTAGGGTTCCGATTGGACCTAGGGTTAGGGTTATGTTGAGGGCTAGGGTTAGAGATCCGGTTAGGGTTCCGATTGGAGCTAGGGTTAGGTTTATTTTGAGGGCTAGGGTTAGAGTTCCGGTTAGGGTTCCGATTGGAGCTAGGGTTAGGGTTATGTTGAGGGCTAGGGTTAGAGAACTGGTTAGGGTTTTGATTGGACCTAGGGTTAGGGTTATGTTGAGGGCTAGGGTTAGATATCCGTTTAGGGTTCCGATTGGAGCTAGGGTTAGGGTTATGTTGAGGGCTAGAGTTAGAGATCCGATTAGGGTTCCGATTGGACCTAATGTTACGGTTATGTTGAGGGCTAGGGTTAGAGATCTGGTTAGGGTTTTGATTGGACCTAGGGTTAGGGTTATGTTGAGGGCTAGGGTTAGATATCCGTTTAGGGTTCCGATTGGAGCTAGGGTTAGGGTTATGTTGAGGGCTAGAGTTAGAGATCCGATTAGGGTTCCGATTGGACCTAATGTTACGGTTATGTTGAGGGCTAGGGTTAGAGATCTGGTTAGGGTTTTGATTGGACCTAGGGTTAGGGTTATGTTGAGGGCTAGGGTTAGATATCCGGTTAAGGTTCCGATTGGAGCTAGGGTTAGGGTTATGTTGAGGGCTAGGGTTAGAGATCCGGTTATGGTTTTGATTGGACCTAGGGTTAGGGTTATGTTGAGGGCTAGGGTTAGAGATCCGGTTAGGGTTCCGATTGGAGTTAGGGTTAGGGATAATTTGAGGGCTAGGGTTAGAGTTCCGGTTAGGGTTCCGATTGGACCTAGGGTTAGGGTTATGTTGAGGGCTCGGGTTAGATATCCGTTTAGGGTTCCGATTGGACCTAGGGTTAGGGTTATGTTGAGGGCTAGGTATACAGATCCTGTTAGGGTTCCGATTGGACCTAGGGTTAGTTTTATGTTGAGGGCTATTGTTAGAGATCCGGTTAGGGTTCCATTGAACCTAGGGTTAGGATTATGTTGAGGGCTAGGGTTAGAGATTCGGTTAGGGTTCCGATTGGACCTAGGGTTAGGGTTATGTTGAGGGCGAGGGGTAGAGATTCGGTTAGGGTTCCGATTGGACCTAGGGTTAGGGTTATGTTGACGGCTAGGGTTAGATATCCGGTTAGGGTTCCGATTGGACCTAGGGTTAGGGTTATGTTGAGGGCTAGGGTTAGAGATCCGTTTAGGGTTCCGATTGGACCTAGGGTTAGGGTTATGTTGAGGGCTAGGTATACAGATCCGGTTAGGGTTCCGATTGGACCTAGGGTTAGTGTTATGTTGAGGGCTATTGTTAGAGATCCGGTTAGGGTTCCGATTGAACCTAGGGTTAGGGTTATGTTGAGGCCTAGGGTTAGAGATTCGGTTAGGGTTCCGATTGGACCTAGGGTTAGGGTTATGTTGAGGGCGAGGGGTAGAGATTCGGTTAGGGTTCCGATTGGACCTAGGGTTAGGGTTATGTTGAGAGCTAGGTATACAGATCCGGTTAGGGTTCCGATTGGACCTAGGGTTAGGGTTATGTTGAGGGTTAGGGTTAGAGATCCGGTTAGGGTTCCGATTGAACCTAGGGTTAGGCTTATGTTGAGGGCTAGGTTTAGATATCTGTTTAGGGTTCCGATCGGTCCTAAGGTTAGGGTTATGTTGAGGGCGAGGGTTTGAGATCCGGTTAGGGTTCCGATTGGACCTAGGGTTAGGTTTATGTGGAGGGAGAGCGTTAGAGATCCGGTTAGGGTTCCGATTGGTCCTATGGTCACGGTTTATGTTGAGGGCGAGGGGTAGAGATCCTGTTAGGGTTACGATTGGACCTACGGTTAGTGTTATGTTGAGGGCTAGGGTTAGATATCAGGTTAGGGTTCCGAGTGAACCTAGGGTTATTGTTATGTTGAGGGCTAGGGTTAGAGATCCGTTTAGGGATCCGATTGGACCTAGGGTTAGGGTTATGTTGAGGGCTAGGTATACAGATTCTGTTAGGGTTCCGATTGGACCTAGGGTTAGTTTTATGTTGAGGGCTATTGTTAGAGATCCGGTTAGGGTTCCGATTGAACCTAGGGTTAGGATTATGTTGAGGGCTAGGTTTAGAGATTCGGTTAGGGTTCCGATTGGACCTAGGGTTAGGGTTATGTTGAGGGCTAGGGTTAGAGATCCGGTTAGGGTTCCGATTGGAGCTAGGGTTAGGTTTATTTTGAGGGCTAGGGTTAGAGTTCCGGTTAGGGTTCCGATTGGAGCTAGGGTTAGGGTTATGTTGAGGGCTAGGGTTAGAGAACTGGTTAGGGTTTTGATTGGACCTAGGGTTAGGGTTATGTTGAGGGCTAGGGTTAGATATCCGTTTAGGGTTCCGATTGGAGCTAGGGTTAGGGTTATGTTGAGGGCTAGAGTTAGAGATCCGATTAGGGTTCCGATTGGACCTAATGTTACGGTTATGTTGAGGGCTAGGGTTAGAGATCTGGTTAGGGTTTTGATTGGACCTAGGGTTAGGGTTATGTTGAGGGCTAGGGTTAGATATCCGTTTAGGGTTCCGATTGGAGCTAGGGTTAGGGTTATGTTGAGGGCTAGAGTTAGAGATCCGATTAGGGTTCCGATTGGACCTAATGTTACGGTTATGTTGAGGGCTAGGGTTAGAGATCTGGTTAGGGTTTTGATTGGACCTAGGGTTAGGGTTATGTTGAGGGCTAGGGTTAGATATCCGGTTAAGGTTCCGATTGGAGCTAGGGTTAGGGTTATGTTGAGGGCTAGGGTTAGAGATCCGGTTATGGTTTTGATTGGACCTAGGGTTAGGGTTATGTTGAGGGCTAGGGTTAGAGATCCGGTTAGGGTTCCGATTGGAGTTAGGGTTAGGGATAATTTGAGGGCTAGGGTTAGAGTTCCGGTTAGGGTTCCGATTGGACCTAGGGTTAGGGTTATGTTGAGGGCTCGGGTTAGATATCCGTTTAGGGTTCCGATTGGACCTAGGGTTAGGGTTATGTTGAGGGCTAGGTATACAGATCCTGTTAGGGTTCCGATTGGACCTAGGGTTAGTTTTATGTTGAGGGCTATTGTTAGAGATCCGGTTAGGGTTCCATTGAACCTAGGGTTAGGATTATGTTGAGGGCTAGGGTTAGAGATTCGGTTAGGGTTCCGATTGGACCTAGGGTTAGGGTTATGTTGAGGGCGAGGGGTAGAGATTCGGTTAGGGTTCCGATTGGACCTAGGGTTAGGGTTATGTTGACGGCTAGGGTTAGATATCCGGTTAGGGTTCCGATTGGACCTAGGGTTAGGGTTATGTTGAGGGCTAGGGTTAGATATCCGTTTAGGGTTCCGATTGGATCTAGGGTTAGTGATATGTTGATGGCTAGGGTTAGAGATCCCGTTAGGGTTCCGAATGGACCTAAGGTTTGGGTTATTTTCAGGGCTAGGGTTAGAGATCCAGTTAGGGTTCCCATTGGACCTAGGGTTAGGGTTATGTTGAGGGCTAGGTACACAAATCCTGTTAGGGTTCCGATTGGACCTAGTGTTAGGGTTATGTTGAGGGCTAGGGTTAGATATCCGTTTTGGTTTCCGATTGGACCTAGGGTTAGGGTTATGTTGAGGGGTAGGTTTAGATATCTGTTTAGGGTTCCGATTGGACCTAAGGTTAGGGTTATGTTGAGGGCTAGGGTTTGAGATCCGTTTGGGGTTCCGATTGGACCTAGGTTTAGGTTTATGTGGAGGGAGAGCGTTAGAAATCCGGTTAGGGTTCCGATTGGACCTAGGGTCACGGTTATGTTGAGGGCGAGGGGTAGAGATCCTGTTAGGGTTCCTCTTGGACCTACGGTTAGTGTTATGTTGAGGGCTAGTGTTAGATATCCGGTTAGGGTTCCGATTGGACCTAGGGTTAGGGTTATGTTGAGGGCTAGGGTTAGATATCCGTTTAGGGTTCCGATTGGACCTAGGGATATGGATATGTTGAGGGCTAAAGTTAGAGATCAGTTTAGGGATCCGATTGGACCTAGGGTTAGGGTTATGTTGAGGGCTAGGGTTAGAGATCCGGTTAGGGTTCCGATTGGAGCTAGGGTTAGGTTTATTTTGAGGTCTAGGGTTAGAGTTCCGGTTAGGGTTCCGATTGGAGCTAGGGTTAGGTTTATGTTGAGGGCTAGGGTTAGAGAACTGGTTAGGGTTTTGATTGGACCTAGGGTTAGGGTTATGTTGAGGGCTAGGGTTAGATATCCGGTTAAGGTTCCGATTGAACCTAGGTTTAGGGTTATGTTGAGGGCTCGGGTTAGATATCCGTTTAGGGTTCCGATTGGAGCTAGGGTTAGGGTTATGTTGAGGGCTAGAGTTAGAGATCCGATTAGGGTTCCGATTGGACCTAATGTTACGGTTATGTTGAGGGCTAGGGTTAGATATCCGGTTAAGGTTCCGATTGGAGCTAGGGTTAGGGTTATGTTGAGGGCTAGGGTTAGAGATCTGGTTATGGTTTTGATTGGACCTAGGATTAGGGTTATGTTGAGGGCTAGGGTTAGAGATCCGG
The DNA here is from genome assembly GCF_054644295.1 of Miniopterus natalensis. NCBI lineage: Eukaryota > Metazoa > Chordata > Mammalia > Chiroptera > Miniopteridae > Miniopterus > Miniopterus natalensis. Next base: position 85,898,233 of record NC_142089.1, read on the forward strand.
TTAGGGTTCCGATTGGAGTTAGGGTTAGGGATAATTTGAGGGCTAGGGTTAGAGTTCCGGTTAGGGTTCCGATTGGACCTAGGGTTAGGGTTATGTTGAGAGCTAGGTTTAGAGATCCGGTTAGGGTTCCGATTGGACCAAGTGTTAGGGTTATGTTGAGGGCGAGGGGTAGACATCCGGTTAGGGTTCCGATTGTACCTAGGCTTAGGGTTATGTTGAGGGCGAGTGGTAGAGATCCGTTTAGGGTTCCGATTGGACCTAGGGTTAGGGTTATGTTGAGGGCTGTGGTAGAGATCCTGTTAGGGTTCCCATTGGACCTAGGGTTAGGCTTATGTTGAGGGCTGGGATAGAGATCCTGTTAGGGTTCCGATTGGACCTAGGGTTAGGGTTATGTTGAGGGCTAGGGTTAGATATCCGGTTAGGGTTCCGAGTGGACCTAGGGTTAGGGTTATGTTGAGGGCTAGGGTTAGATATCCGTTTAGGGTTCCGATTGGACCTAGGGTTAGTGATATGTTGAGGGCTAGGGTTAGAGATCCGGTTAGGGTTCCGATTGGACCTAGGGTTAGGGTTATGTTGAGGGCTAGGGGTAGAGATCCTGTTAGGGTTACGATTGGACCTAGGGTTAGGGTTATGTTGAGGGTAGGTATACAGATCCGGTTTGGGTTCCGATTGGACCTAGGGTTAGGGTTATGTTGAGGGCTAGGTATACAGATCCGGTTAGGGTTCCGATTGGACCTAGGGTTAGGGTTATGTTGAAGGCTAGGGTTAGAAAACCGGTTAGGCTTCCGATTGGACCTAGGGTTAGGGTTATGTTGAGGACTAGGGTTAGAGATCCGGTTAGGGTTCCTATTGGACCTATGGTTAGGGTTATGTTGAGAGCTAGGGTTAGAGATCCGGTTTAGGTTCCGAGTGGACCTAGGAGTAGGGTTATGTTGAGGTCTAGTTTTAGATTTCCAGTTAGGGTTCAGATTGGACCAAGGGTTAGGGTTATGTTGAGGGCGCGGGGTAGAGATCAGGTTATGGTTCCGATTGGACCTAGGGTTAGGGTTATGTTGAGGGCGAGGGGTAGAGATCCAGTTAGTGTTCCGATTGGACCTAGGGTTAGGGTTATGTTGAGGGCTAAGGGGTAGAGATCCTGTTAGGGTTCCGATTGGACCTAGGGTTAGGGTTATGTTGAGGGCTAGGATTAGATATCCGGTTAGGGTTCCGATTGGACCTAGGGTTAGGGTTATGTTGAGCGCTAGGTTTAGAGATCCGGTTAGGGTTCCGATTGGACCTCGGGTTAGGGTTATGTTGAGGGCTAGGTTTAGATATCTGGTTAGGGATCCGATTGGACCTAGGGTTAGGGTTATGTTGAGGGCTAGGTTTAGAGTTCTGGTTAGGGATCCGATTGGACCTAGGGTTAGGGTTATGTTGAGGGCTAGGGTTAGATATCCGTTTAGGGTTCCGATTGGACCTAGGGTTAGTGATATGTTGAGGGCTAGGGTTAGAGATCCGGTTAGGTTTCCGATTGGACCTAGGGTTAGGGTTATGTTGAGGGCTAGGGGTAGAGATCCTGTTAGGGTTCCGATTGGACCTAGGGTTAGGGTTATGTTGAGGGTAGGTATACAGATCCGGTTTGGGTCCCGATTGGACCTAGGGTTAGGGTTATGTTGAGGGCTAGGTATACAGATCCGGTTAGGGTTCCGATTAGACCTAGGGTTACGGTTATGTTGAAGGCTAGGGTTAGAAAACCGGTTAGGCTTCCGATTGGACCTAGGGTTAGGGTTATGTTGAGGGCTAGCGTTAGATATCCGGTTAGGGTTCCTATTGGACCTATGGTTAGGGTTATGTTGAGAGCTAGGGTTAGGGATCCGGTTTAGGTTCCGAGTGGACCTAGGAGTAGGGTTATGTTGAGGTCTAGTTTTAGATTTCCAGTTAGGGTTCAGATTGGACCAAGGGTTAGGGTTATGTTGAGGGCGAGGGGTAGAGATCAGGTTAGGGTTCCGATTGGACCTAGGGTTAGGGTTATGTTGAGGGCGAGGGGTAGAGATCCAGTTAGTGTTCCGATTGGACCTAGGGTTAGGGTTATGTTGAGGGCTAAGGGGTAGAGATCCTGTTAGGGTTCCGATTGGACCTAGGGTTAGGGTTATGTTGAGGGCTAGGATTAGATATCCAGTTAGGGTTCCGATTGGACCTGGGGTTAGGGTTATGTTGAGCGCTAGGTTTAGAGATCCGGTTAGGGTTCCGATTGGACCTCGGTTTAGGGTTATGTTGAGGGCTAGGTTTAGAGATCTGGTTAGGGATCCGATTGGACCTAGGGTTAAGGTTATGTTGAGGGCTAGGGTTAGAGATCTGGTTAGGGATCCGATTGGACCTAGGGTTAGGGTTATGTTGAGGGCTATGGTTAGAGATCCTGTTCGGGTTCCGATTGGACCTAGGGTTAGGGTTATGTTGAGGGCTAGGTATACAGATCCGGTTAGGGTTCCGATTGTACCTAGGGTTAGGGTTATGTTGAGGGCTAGGTATACAGATCCGGTTAGGGTTCCGATTGGACCTAGGGTTAGGGTTATGTTGAGGGTTAGGGTTAGAGATCCTGTTAGGGTTCCGATTGAACCTAGGGTTAGGGTTATGTTGAGGGCTAGGGTTAGAGATCCGGTTAGGGTTCCGATTGGACCTAGGGTTAAGGTTATGATGAGTGCTAGCTATACAGATCCGGCTAGGGTTTCGATTGGACCTAGGGTTAGGGTTATGTTTAAGGCTAGGTTTACAAATCCGGTTAGGGTTCCGATTGGAACTAGGGTTAGGGATATGTTGAGAGCTAGGGTTAGAGATCCGGTTAGGGTTCCGATTGGACCTAGGGTTAGGGTTATGTTGAGGGCTAGTGTTAGATATCCGGTTAGGGTTCCGATTGGACCAAGGGTTAGGGTTATGTTGAGGGCGAGCGGTAGATATCCGGTTAGGGTTCCGATTGGACCTAGGGTTAGGGTTATGTTGAGGGCTAGGGTTAGATATCCGTTTAGGGTTCCGATTGGACCTAGGGATATGGATATGTTGAGGGCTAAAGTTAGAGATCTGTTTAGGGATCCGATTGGACCTAGGGTTAGGGTTATGTTGAGGGCTAGGGTTAGAGATCCGGTTAGGGTTCCGATTGGAGCTAGCGTTAGGGTTATGTTGAGGGCTAGGGTTAGAGATCTGGTTAGGGTTTTGATTGGACCTAGGGTTAGGGTTATGTTAAGGGCTAGGGTTAGATATCCGGTTAAGGTTCCGATTGAACCTAGGTTTAGGGTTATGCTGAGGGCTCGGGTTAGATATCCGTTTAGGGTTCCGATTGGAGCTAGGGTTAGGGTTATGTTGAGGGCTAGAGTTAGAGATCCGATTAACGTTCCGATTGGACCTAATGTTACGGTTATGTTGAGGGCTAGGGTTAGAGATCTGGTTAGGGTTTTGATTGGACCTAGGGTTAGGGTTATGTTGAGGGCTAGGGTTAGATATCCCGTTAAGGTTCCGATTGGAGCTAGGGTTAGGGTTATGTTGAGGGCTAGGGTTAGAGATCTGGTTATGGTTTTGATTGGACCTAGGGTTAGGGTTATGTTGAGGGCTAGGGTTAGAGATCCGGTTAGGGTTCCGATTGGAGTTAGGGTTAGGGATAATTTGAGGGCTAGGGTTAGAGTTCCGGTTAGGGTTCCGATTGGACCTAGGGTTAGGGTTATGTTGAGGGCTCGGGTTAGATATCCGTTTAGGGTTCCGATTGGACCTAGGGTTAGGGTTATGTTGAGGGCTAGGTATACAGATCCTGTTAGGGTTCCGATTGGACCTAGGGTTAGTTTTATGTTGAGGGCTATTGTTAGAGATCCGGTTAGGGTTCCGATTGAACCTAGGGTTAGGATTATGTTGAGGGCTAGGGTTAGAGATTCGGTTAGGGTTCCGATTGGACCTAGGGTTAGGGTTATGTTGAGGGCGAGGGGTAGAGATTCGGTTAGGGTTCCGATTGGACCTAGAGTTAGGGTTATGTTGAGGGCTAGGGTTAGAGATCCGGTTTGGGTTCCGATTGGACCTAGGGTTAGGGTTATGTTGAGGGCGAGGGGTAGAGATCCTGTAAGGGTTCCGATTGGACCTAGGGTTAGGGTTATGTTGAGGGCTGTGGTAGAGATCCTGTTAGGGTTCCCATTGGACCTAGGGTTAGGCTTATGTTGAGGGCTGGGATAGAGATCCTGTTAGGGTTCCGATTGGACCTAGGGTTAGGGTTATGTTGAGGGCTAGGGTTAGATATCCGGTTAGGGTTCCGAGTGGACCTAGGGTTAGGGTTATGTTGAGGGCTAGGGTTAGATATCCGTTTAGGGTTCCGATTGGACCTAGGGTTAGTGATATGTTGAGGGCTAGGGTTAGAGATCCGGTTAGGGTTCCGATTGGACCTAGGGTTAGGGTTATGTTGAGGGCTAGGGGTAGAGATCCTGTTAGGGTTACGATTGGACCTAGGGTTAGGGTTATGTTGAGGGTAGGTATACAGATCCGGTTTGGGTTCCGATTGGACCTAGGGTTAGGGTTATGTTGAGGGCTAGGTATACAGATCCGGTTAGGGTTCCGATTGGACCTAGGGTTAGGGTTATGTTGAAGGCTAGGGTTAGAAAACCGGTTAGGCTTCCGATTGGACCTAGGGTTAGGGTTATGTTGAGGGCTAGGGTTAGAGATCCGGTTAGGGTTCCTATTGGACCTATGGTTAGGGTTATGTTGAGAGCTAGGGTTAGAGATCCGGTTTAGGTTCCGAGTGGACCTAGGAGTAGGGTTATGTTGAGGTCTAGTTTTAGATTTCCAGTTAGGGTTCAGATTGGACCAAGGGTTAGGGTTATGTTGAGGGCGCGGGGTAGAGATCAGGTTACGGTTCCGATTGGACCTAGGGTTAGGGTTATGTTGAGGGCGAGGGGTAGAGATCCAGTTAGTGTTCCGATTGGACCTAGGGTTAGGGTTATGTTGAGGGCTAAGGGGTAGAGATCCTGTTAGGGTTCCGATTGGACCTAGGGTTAGGGTTATGTTGAGGGCTAGGATTAGATATCCGGTTAGGGTTCCGATTGGACCTAGGGTTAGGGTTATGTTGAGCGCTAGGTTTAGAGATCCGGTTAGGGTTCCGATTGGACCTCGGGTTAGGGTTATGTTGAGGGCTAGGTTTAGATATCTGGTTAGGGATCCGACTGGACCTAGGGTTAGGGTTATGTTGAGGGCTAGGTTTAGAGATCTGGTTAGGGATCCGATTGGACCTAGGGTTAGGGTTATGTTGAGGGCTAGGGTTAGATATCCGTTTAGGGTTCCGATTGGACCTAGGGTTAGTGATATGTTGATGGCTAGGGTTAGAGATCCTGTTAGGGTTCCGATTGGACCTAGGGTTAGGCTTATGTTGAGGGCTAGGGGTAGAGATCCTGTTAGGGTTCCGATTGGACCTAGGGTTAGGGTTATGTTGAGGGTAGGTATACAGATCCTGTTTGGGTTCCGATTGGACCTAGGGTTAGGGTTATGTTGAGGGCTAGGTATACAGATCCGGTTAGGGTTCCGATTGGACCTAGGGTTAGGGTTATGTTGAGGGCGAGGGTTAGAGATCCGGTTAGGGTTCCGATTGGACCTAGGGTTAGGGTTATGTTGAGGGCGAGGGTTAGAGATCCGGTTAGGATTCCGATTGAACCTAGGGTTAGGGTTATGTTGAGGGCTAGGGTTAGAGATTCGGTTAGGGTTCCGATTGGACCTAGGGTTAGGGTTATGTTGAGGTCTAGGGTTAGAGATCCGGTTAGGGTTCCGATTGGACCTAGGGTTAGGGTTATGTTGAGGGGGAGGGGTAGAGATCCTGTTCGGGTTCCGATTGGACCTAGGGTTAGGGTTATGTTGAGGGCTAAGTATACAGATCCGGTTAGGGTTCCGATTGTACCTAGGGTTAGGGTTATGTTGAGGGCTAGGTATACAGATCCGGTTAGGGTTCCGATTGGACCTAGGGTTAGGGTTATGTTGAGGGTTAGGGTTAGATTTCCGGTTAGGGTTCCGATTGAACCTAGGGTTAGGGTTATGTTGAGGGCTAGGGTTAGAGATCCGGTTAGGGTTCCGATTGGACCTAGGGTTAAGGTTATTATGAGTGCTAGCTATACAGATCCGGCTAGGGTTTCGATTGGACCTAGGGTTAGGGTTATGTTTAAGGCTAGGTTTACATTCCGGTTAGGGTTCCGATTGGAACTAGGGTTAGGGATATGTTGAGAGCTAGGGTTAGAGATCCGGTTAGGGTTCCGATTAGACCTAGGGTTAGGGTTATGTTGAGGGCTAGGGTTAGAGATCCGTTTAGGTTTCCGATTGGACCTAGGGTTAGGGTTATGTTGAGGGCTAGGTATACAGATCCGGTTAGGGTTCCGATTGGACCTAGGGTTAGGGTTATGTTGAGGGCTATTGTTAGAGATCCGGTTAGGGTTCCGTTTGGACCTAGGGTTAGGGTTATGTTGAGGGCGAGGGTTAGAGATCCGGTTAGGGTTCCGATTGGACCTAGGGTTAGGGTTATGTTGAGGGCGATGGTTAGAGATCCGGTTAGGATTCCGATTGAACCTAGGGTTAGGGTTATGTTGAGGGCTAGGGTTAGAGATTCGGTTAGGGTTCCGATTGGACCTAGGGTTAGGGTTATGTTGAGGTCTAGGGTTAGAGATCCGGTTAGGGTTCCGATTGGACCTAGGGTTAGGGTTATGTTGAGGGCGAGGGGTAGAGATCCTGTTCGGGTTCCGATTGGACCTAGGGTTAGGGTTATGTTGAGGGCTAGGTATACAGATCAGGTTAGAGTTCCGATTGTACCTAGGGTTAGGGTTATGTTGAGGGCTAGCGTTAGAGATCCGGTTAGGGTTCCTATTGGACCTATGGTTAGGGTTATGTTGAGAGCTAGGGTTAGAGATCCGGTTTAGGTTCCGAGTGGACCTAGGAGTAGGGTTATGTTGAGGTCTAGTTTTAGATTTCCAGTTAGGGTTCAGATTGGACCAAGGGTTAGGGTTATGTTGAGGGCGAGGGGTAGAGATCAGGTTAGGGTTCCGATTGGACCTAGGGTTAGGGTTATGTTGAGGGCGAGGGGTAGAGATCCAGTTAGTGTTCCGATTGGACCTAGGGTTAGGGTTATGTTGAGGGCTAAGGGGTAGAGATCCTGTTAGGGTTCCGATTGGACCTAGGGTTAGGGTTATGTTGAGGGCTAGGATTAGATATCCAGTTAGGGTTCCGATTGGACCTAGGGTTAGGGTTATGTTGAGGGCTGTGGTAGAGATCCTGTTAGCGTTCCCATTGGCCTAGGGTTAGGCTTATGTTGAGGGCTGGGATAGAGATCCTGTTAGGGTTCCGATTGGACCTAGGGTTTGGGTTATGTTGACGGCTAGGGTTAGATATCCGGTTAGGGTTCCGATTGGACCTAGGGTTAGGGTTATGTTGAGGGCTAGGGTTAGATATCCGTTTAGGGTTCCGATTGGATCTAGGGTTAGTGATATGTTGAGGGCTAGGGTTAGAGATCCGGTTAGGGTTCCGAATGGACCTAATGTTTGGGTTATTTTCAGGGCTAGGGTTAGAGATCCAGTTAGGGTTCCCATTGGACCTAGGGTTAGGGTTATGTTGAGGGCTAGGTACACAAATCCGGTTAGGGTTCCGATTGGACCTAGTGTTAGGGTTATGTTGAGGGCTAGGGTTAGATATCCGTTTTGGTTTCCGATTGGACCTAGGGTTAGGGTTATGTTGAGGGGTAGGTTTAGATATCTGTTTAGGGTTCCGATTGGACCTAAGGTTAGGGTTATGTTGAGGGCTAGGGTTTGAGATCCGTTTGGGGTTCCGATTGGACCTAGGGTTAGGTTTATGTGGAGGGAGAGCGTTAGAGATCCGGTTAGGGTTCCGATTGGACCTAGGGTCACGGTTATGTTGAGGGCGAGGGGTAGAGATCCTGATAGGGTTCCTCTTGGACCTAGGGTTAGTGTTATGTTGAGGGCTAGTGTTAGATATCCGGTTAGGGTTCCGATTGGACCTAGGGTTAGTTTTATGTTGAGGGCTAGGGTTAGATATACGTTTAGGGTTCCGATTGGACCTAGGGATATGGATATGTTGAGGGCTAAAGTTAGAGATCTGTTTAGGGATCCGATTGGACCTAGGGTTAGGGTTATGTTGAGGGCTAGGGTTAGAGATCCGGTTAGGGTTCCGATTGGAGCTAGGGTTAGGGTTATGTTGAGGGCTAGGGTTAGAGATCTGGTTAGGGTTTTGATTGGACCTAGGGTTAGGGTTATGTTAAGGGCTAGGGTTAGATATCCGGTTAAGGTTCCGATTGAACCTAGGTTTAGGGTTATGTTGAGGGCTCGGGTTAGATATCCGTTTAGGGTTCCGATTGGAGCTAGGGTTAGGGTTATGTTGAGGGCTAGAGTTAGAGATCCGATTAGGGTTCCGATTGGACCTAATGTTACGGTTATGTTGAGGGCTAGGGTTAGAGATCTGGTTAGGGTTTTGATTGGACCTAGGGTTAGGGTTATGTTGAGGGCTAGGGTTAGATATCCCGTTAAGGTTCCGATTGGAGCTAGGGTTAGGGTTATGTTGAGGGCTAGGGTTAGAGATCTGGTTATGGTTTTGTTTGGACCTAGGGTTAGGGTTATGTTGAGGGCTAGGGTTAGAGATCCGGTTAGGGTTCCGATTGGAGTTAGGGTTAGGAATAATTTGAGGGCTAGGGTTAGAGTTCCGGTTAGGGTTCCGATTGGACCTAGGGTTAGGGTTATGTTGAGGGCTAGGGTTAGATATACGTTTAGGGTTCCGATTGGACCTAGGGATATGGATATGTTGAGGGCTAAAGTTAGAGATCTGTTTAGGGATCCGATTGGACCTAGGGTTAGGGTTATGTTGAGGGCTAGGGTTAGAGATCCGGTTAGGGTTCCGATTGGAGCTAGGGTTAGGGTTATGTTGAGGGCTAGGGTTAGAGATCTGGTTAGGGTTTTGATTGGACCTAGGGTTAGGGTTATGTTAAGGGCTAGGGTTAGATATCCGGTTAAGGTTCCGATTGAACCTAGGTTTAGGGTTATGTTGAGGGCTCGGGTTAGATATCCGTTTAGGGTTCCGATTGGAGCTAGGGTTAGGGTTATGTTGAGGGCTAGAGTTAGAGATCCGATTAGGGTTCCGATTGGACCTAATGTTACGGTTATGTTGAGGGCTAGGGTTAGAGATCTGGTTAGGGTTTTGATTGGACCTAGGGTTAGGGTTATGTTGAGGGCTAGGGTTAGAGATCTGGTTATGGTTTTGATTGGACCTAAGGTTAGGGTTATGTTGAGGGCTCGGTTTAGATATCCGTTTAGGGTTCCGATTGGACCTAGGAGTAGGGTTATGTTGAGGGCTCGGGTTAGAGATCCGTTTAGGGTTCCGAATGGATCTAGGTTTAGGGTTATGTTGAGGGCTAGGGTTAGAGATCCGGTTAGGGTTACGATTGGACCTAGGGTTAGGGTTATATTGAGGGCGAGGGGTAGAGACACTTTTAGGATTCCAATTGGACCTAGGTTTAGGGTTATGTTGAGGGCGAGGTGTAGAGATCCTGTTAGGGTTCCGATTGGACCTAGGGTTAGGGTTATGTTGAGGGCTAGGGTTAGATATCCGGTTAGGGTTCCGATTGGAGCTAAGTTTAGGCTTATTTTGAGGGCTAGGGTTAGAGTTCCGGTTAGGGTTCCGATTGGACCTAGAGTTAGGGTTATGTTGAGGGCTAGGGTTAGAGATCTGGTTAGGGTTCCGATTGGACCTAGGGTTAGGTTTATGTGTAGGGAGAGCGTTATAGATCCCGTTAGGGTTCCGATTGGACCTAGGGTCACGGTTATGTTGACGGCGAGGGGTAGAGATCCTGTTAGGGTTCCGATTGGACCTAGGGTTAGTGTTATGTTGAGGGCTAGGGTTAGATATCCGGTTAGGGTTCCGATTGGACCTAGGGTTAGGCTTATGTTGAGGGCTAGGGTTAGAGATCTGGTTAGGGTTTTGATTGGACCTAGGGTTAGGGTTATGTTGAGGGCTAGGGTTAGATATCCGGTTACGGTTCCGATTGGAGCTAGGGTTAGGGTTATGTTGAGGGCTAGGGTTAGAGATCTGGTTAGGGTTTTGATTGGACCTAGGGTTAGGGTTATGTTGAGGGCTAGGGTTAGAGATCCGGTTAGGGTTCCGATTGGAGCTAGGGTTAGGTTTATTTTGAGGACTAGGGTTAGAGTTCCTGTTAGGGTTCCGATTGGACCTAGAGTTAGGGTTATCTTGAGGGCTAGGGTTAGAGATCTGGTTAGGGTTTTCATTGGACCTAGGGTTAGGGTTATGTTGAGAGCTAGGGTTAAATATCCGGTTAGGGTTCCGATTGGACCTATGGTTAGGGTTATATTGATGGCGAGGGGTATAGACCCTGTTAGGGTTCCGATTGGACCTAGGGTTAGGGTTATATTGAGGGCGAGGGCTAGAGAACCTGTTAGGGTTCCGATTGGACCTAGAGTTAGGGTTATATTGAGGGCGAGGGGTAGAGACCCTGTTAGGGTTCCGATTGGACCTAGGGTTAGGGTTATGTTGAGGGCGAGGTGTAGAGATCCTGTTAGGGTTCCGATTGGCCCTAGGGTTAGGTTTATGTGGAGGGAGAGGGTTACAGATCCGGTTAGGGTTCCGATTGGACCTAGGGTTAGGTTTATGTGGAGGGAGACGATTAGAGATCCGGTTAGGGTTCCGATTGGACCTAGGGTTAGGGTTATGTTGAGGGCTAGGTATACAGATCCGGTTAGGGTTCCGAATGGACCTAGGGTTTGGGTTATGTTGAAGGCTAGGTTTAGAAATCCGGTTAGGGTTCCGATTGGACCTAGGGTTAGGGTTATGTAGAGGGCTCGGTTTAGATATCCATTTAGGGTTCCGATTGGACCTAGGAGTAGGGTTATGTTGAGGGCTCGGGTTAGAAATCCGTTTAGGGTTCCGAATGGATCTATGTTTAGGGTTATGTTGAGGGCTAGGGTTAGAGATCCGGTTAGGGTTCCGAATGGATCTATGTTTAGGGTTATGTTGAGGGCTAGGGTTAGAGATCCGGTTAGGGTTACGATAGGACCTAGGGTTAGGGTTATATTGAGGGCGAGGGGTAGAGACACTTTTAGGATTCCAATTGGACCTAGGGTTAGGGTTATGTTGAGGGCGAGGTGTAGAGATCCTGTTAGGGTACCGATTGGACCTAGGGTTAGGGTTATGTTGAGGGCTAGGCTTAGATATCCGGTTAGGGTTCCGATTGGACCTAGGGTTAGGGTTATGTTGAGGGCTAGGGTTAGAGATCCGGTTAGGGTTCCGATTGGAGCTAGGTTTAGGCTTATTTTGAGGGCTAGGGTTAGAGTTCCGATTAGGGTTCCGATTGGACCTAGAGTTAGGGTTATGTTGAGGGCTAGGGTTAGAGATCTGGTTAGGGTTCCGATTGGACCTAGGGTTAGGTTTATGTGGAGGGAGAGCGTTATAGATCCCGTCAGGGTTCCGATTGGACCTAGGGTTAGTGTTATGTTGAGGGCTAGGGTTAGAGATTCGGTTAGGGTTCCTATTGGACCTAGTGTTAGGGTTATGTTGAGGGCTATGAGTAGAGATCCGGTTAGGGTTCCGATTGGACCTAGGGTTAGGGTTATGTTGAGGGCGAGGGGTAGAGTTCCTGTTAGGGTTCCGACTGGACCTAGGGTTAGGGTTATGTTGAGGGCTAGGTATATATATATCCGGTTAGGGTTCCGATTGGACCTAGCGTTAGGGTTATGTTGAGGGCTAGGGTTAGAGATCCGGTTAGGGTTCCGATTGGACCTAGGGTTAGGGTTATGTTGAGGGCTAGGGTTAGAGATCTGGTTAGGGTTCCGATTGGACCTAGGGTTAGGTTTATGTGGAGGGAGAGCGTTATAGATCCCGTCAGGGTTCCGATTGGACCTAGGGTTAGTGTTATGTTGAGGGCTAGGGTTAGAGATTCGGTTAGGGTTCCTATTGGACCTAGTGTTAGGGTTATGTTGAGGGCTAGGAGTAGAGATCCGGTTAGGGTTCCGATTGGACCTAGGGTTAGGGTTATGTTGAGGGCTAGGTATATATATATCAGGTTAGGGTTCCGATTGGACCTAGCGTTAGGGTTATGTTGAGGGCTAGGGTTAGAGATCCGGTTAGGGTTCCGATTGGAGCTAGGTTTAGGCTTATTTTGAGGGCTAGGGTTAGAGTTCCGATTAGGGTTCCGATTGGACCTAGAGTTAGGGTTATGTTGAGGGCTAGGGTTAGAGATCTGGTTAGGGTTCCCATTGGACCTAGGGTTAGGTTTATGTGGAGGGAGAGCGTTATAGATCCCGTCAGGGTTCCGATTGGACCTAGGGTTAGTGTTATGTTGAGGGCTAGGGTTAGAGATTCGGTTAGGGTTCCTATTGGACCTAGTGTTAGGGTTATGTTGAGGGCTAGGAGTAGAGATCCGGTTAGGGTTTCGATTGGACCTAGGGTTAGGGTTATGTTGAGGGGGGGTAGAGTTCCTGTTAGGGTTCCGACTGGACCTAGGGTTAGGGTTATGTTGAGGGCTAGGTATATATATATCCGGTTAGGGTTCCGATTGGACCTAGCGTTAGGGTTATGTTGAGGGCTAGGGTTAGAGATCCGGTTAGGGTTCCGATTGGACCTAGGGTTAGGGTTATGTTGAGGGCTAGGTACACAGATTCGGTTAGGGTTCCGATTGGACCTAGGGTTAGGGTTATGTTGAGGGCTAGGGATAGAGATCCGGTTAGGGTTCCGATTGGACCTAGGGTTAGTGTTCTGTTGAGGGCTAGGGTTAGAGATCCGGTTAGGGTTCCGATTGGACCTAGGGTTAGGGTTATGTTGAGGGCTACGGTTAGAGATCCGGTTAGGGTTCCGATTGGACCTAGGGTTAGTGTTCTGTTGAGGGCTAGGGTTAGAGATCCGGTTAGGGTTCCGATTGGACCTAGGGTTAGGGTTATGTTGAGGGCTAGGGTTAGAGATCTGGTTAGGGTTCCAATTGGACCTAGGGTAGGGTTATGTTGAGGGCTAGGGTTAGCGATCCGGTTAGGGTTCTGATTGGACCTAGGGTTAGGGTTAGGTTGAGGGCTAGGGTTAGAGATCCAGTGAGGGTTTTGATTGGATCTAGGGTTAGGGTTATGTTGAGGGCTAGGGTTAGAGATCCGGTTATTGTTCCGATTGCACCTCGGGTTAGGGTTATGTTTAGCGCTAGGGTTAGAGATCAGGTTAGGGTTCAGATTGGACCTAGGGTTAGGGTTATGTTGAGGGCTAGTGTTAGAGATCCGGTTAGGGTTCCGATTGGACCTAGGGTTAGGGTTATGTTGAGAGCTAGGGTTAGAGATCCGTTTAAAGTTCCGATTGGACCTAGGGTTAGGGTTATGTTGAGGGCTAGGGGTAGAGATCCTGTTAGGGTTCCAATTGGACCTAGGGTTAGGGTTATGTTGAGGGTAGGTATACAGATCCGGTTTGGGTTCCGATTGGACCTAGGGTTAGGGTTATGTTGAAGGCTAGGGTTAGAAAACCGGTTAGGCTTCCGATTGGACCTAGGGTTAGGGTTATGTTTAGGGCTAGGGTTAGAGATCCGGTTAGGGTTCCTATTGGACCTATGGTTAGGGTTATGTTGAGGGCTAGGGTTAGAGATCCGGTTAGGGTTCTGATTGGACCTAGGGTTAGGGTTATGTTGAGGGCTAGGTTTAGAGATCCTGTTAGGGTTCCGATTGAACCTAGGGTTAGGGTTATGCTGAGGGCTAGGGTTAGAGATCCGGTTAGGGTTCCGATTGGACCTACGGTTAGGGTTATGTTGAGGGCTAGGGTTAGAGATCCGGTTAGGGTTCTGATTGGACCTAGGGTTAGGGTTATGTTGACGGCTAGGGTTAGAGATCCTGTTAGGGTTCTGATTGGACCTAGGGTTAGGGTTATGTTGAGGTCTAGGGTTAGAGATCCGGTTAGGGTTCATATTGGACCTAGGGTTAGGGTTATGTTGAAGGCTAGGTTTAGAGATCCGGTTAGGGTTCCGATTGAACCTAGGGTTAGGGTTATGCTGAGGGCTAGGGTTAGAGATCCGGTTAGGGTTCCTATTGGACCTAGTGTTAGGGTTATGTTGAGGGCTAGGGTTAGAGGTCCGGTTAGGGTTCCGATTTGACCTAGGGTTATGGTTATGTTGAGGGCTAGGGTTATATATCCCTTTTGGGTTCCCATTGGACCTAGTGTTAGGTTTATATGGAGGGAGAGGGTTACAGATCCGGTTAGGGTTCCGATTGGACCAGGGTTAGGTTTATGTGGAGGGAGAGGGTTAGAGATCCGGTTAGGGTTCCGATTGGACCTAGGGTTAGGGTTATGTTGAGGGCTAGGGTTAGATATCCGGTTAGGGTTCCGATTGGACCTAGGGTTAGGGTTATGTTGAGGGCTAGGGATAGAGATCCGGTTAGGGTTCTGATTGGACCTAGGGATAGGGTTATGTTGAGGGCTAGGTATACAGATCCGGTTAGGGTTCCGAATGGACCTAGGGTTTGGGTTATGTTGAAGGCTAGGTTTCGAAATCCGGTTAGGGTTCCGATTGGACCTAGGTTTAGGGTTATGTTGAGGGCTAGGGTTAGATATCCGGTTAGGGTTCCGATTGGACCTAGTGTTAGTGTTCTGTTGAGGGCTAGGGTTAGAGATCTGGTTAGGGTTCCGATTGGACCTAGGGTCACGGTTATGTTGAGGGTGAGGGGTAGAGATCCTGTTAGGGTTCCGATTGGACCTAGGGTTAGTGTTATGTTGAGGGCTAGGGTTAGATATCCGGTTAGGTTTCCGATTGGAAATAGGGTTAGGGTTATGTTGAGGGCTAGGGTTAGATATCTGTTTAGGGTTCCGATTGGACCTAGGGTTATGGAGATGTTGAAGGCTAGAGTTAGAGATCTGTTTTGGGTTCCGATTGGACTTAGGGGTAGTGTTATGTTGAGGGCTAGGGTTAGATATCCGTTTAGGGTTCCGATTGCACCTAGGGTTAGGTTTATGTGGAGGGAGAGGGTTACAGATCCTCTTAGGGTTCGGATTGGACCTAGGGTTAGGTTTATGTGGAGGGAGAGGGTTAAAGATCCGGTTAGGGTTCCGATTGGACCTACGGTTAGGGTTATGTTGAGGGCTAGGGTTAGAGATCCGGTTAGGGTTCTGATTGGACCTAGGGTTAGGGTTATGTTGAGGGCTAGGTTTAGAGATCCTGTTAGGGTTCCGATTGAACCTAGGGTTAGGGTTATGCTGAGGGCTAGGGTTAGAGATCCGGTTAGGGTTCCGATTGGACCTAGGGTTAGGGTTATGTTGAGGGCTAGGGTTAGAGATTCGGTTAGGGTTCCTATTGGACCTAGTGTTAGGGTTATGTTGAGGGCTAGGAGTAGAGATCCGGTTAGGGTTCCGATTGGACCTAGGGTTAGGGTTATGTTGAGGGCGAGGGGTAGAGTTCCTGTTAGGGTTCCGATTGGACCTAGGGTTAGGGTTATGTTGAGGGCTAGGTATATATATATCCGGTTAGGGTTCCGATTGGACCTAGCGTTAGGGTTATGTTGAGGGCTAGGGTTAGAGATCCGGTTAGGGTTCCGATTGGACCTAGGGTTAGGGTTATGTTGAGGGCTAGGTACACAGATTCGGTTACGGTTCCGATTGGACCTAGGGTTAGGGTTATGTTGAGGGCTAGGGATAGAGATCCGGTTAGGGTTCCGATTGGACCTAGGGTTAGTGTTCTGTTGAGGGCTAGGGTTAGAGATCCTGTTAGGGTTCCGATTGGACCTAGGGTTAGGGTTATGTTGAGGGCTAGGGTTAGAGATCCGGTTAGGGTTCCGATTGGACCTAGGGTTAGTGTTCTGTTGAGGGCTAGGGTTAGAGATCCGGTTAGGGTTCCGATTGGACCTAGGGTTAGGGTTATGTTGAGGGCTAGGGTTAGAGATCTGGTTAGGGTTCCGATTGGACCTAGGGTAGGGTTATGTTGAGGGCTAGGGTTAGCGATCCGGTTAGGGTTTTGATTGGACCTAGGGTTAGGGTTAGGTTGAGGGCTAGGGTTAGAGATCCAGTGAGGGTTTTGATTGGATCTAGGGTTAGGGTTATGTTGAGGGCTAGGGTTAGAGATCCGGTTATTGTTCCGATTGCACCTCGGGTTAGGGTTATGTTTAGCGCTAGGGTTAGAGATCAGGTTAGGGTTCAGATTGGACCTAGGGTTAGGGTTATGTTGAGGGCTAGGGCTAGAGATCCGGTTAGGGTACCGATTGGACCTAGGGTTAGGGTTATGTTGAGGGCTAGTGTTAGAGATCCGGTTAGGGTTCCGATTGGACCTAGGGTTAGGGTTATGTTGAGAGCTAGGGTTAGAGATCCGTTTAAGGTTCCGATTGGACCTAGGGTTAGGGTTATGTTGAGGGCTAGGGGTAGAGATCCTGTTAGGGTTCCAATTGGACCTAGGTTTAGGGTTATGTTGAGGGTAGGTATACAGATCCGGTTTGGGTTCCGATTGGACCTAGGGTTAGGGTTATGTTGAAGGCTAGGGTTAGAAAACCAGTTAGGCTTCCGATTGGACCTAGGGTTTGGGTTATGTTGAGGGCTAGAGTTAGAGATCCGGTTACGGTTCCTATTGGACCTATGGTTAGGGTTATGTTGAGGGCTAGGGTTAGAGATCCGGTTAGGGTTCTGATTGGACCTAGGGTTAGGGTTATGTTGAGGGCTAGGTTTAGAGATCCTGTTAGGGTTCCGATTGAACCTAGGGTTAGGGTTATGCTGAGGGCTTGGGTTAGAGATCCGGTTAGGGTTCCGATTGGACCTACGGTTAGGGTTATGTTGAGGGCTAGGGTTAGAGATCCGGTTAGGGTTCTGATTGGACCTAGGGTTAGGGTTATGTTGAGGGCTAGGGTTAGAGATCCTGTTAGGGTTCCGATTGGACCTAGGGTTAGGGTTATGTTGAGGTCTAGGGTTAGAGATCTGGTTAGGGTTTTCATTGGACCTAGGGTTAGGGTTATGTTGACGGCTAGGGTTAAATATCCGGTTAGGGTTCCGATTGGACCTATGGTTAGGGTTACATAGATGGCGAGGGGAAGAGACCCTGTTAGGGTTCCGATTGGACCTAGGGTTAGGGTTATGTTGATGGCTAGGTATACAGATCCGGTTAGGGTTCCGATTGGACCTAGGGTTAGGGTTATGTTGAGGGTTAGGGTTAGAGATCCGGTTAGGGTTCCGATTGAACCTAGGGTTAGGGTTATGTTGAGGGCTAGGGTTAGAGATCCGGTTAGGGTTCCGATTGGACCTAGGGTTAAGGTTATGATGAGTGCTAGCTATACAGATCCGGCTAGGGTTTCGATTGGACCTAGGGTTAGGGTTATGTTTAAGGCTAGGTTTACATTCCGGTTAGGGTTCCGATTGGAACTAGGGTTAGGGATATGTTGAGAGCTAGGGTTAGAGATCCGGTTAGGGTTCCGATTAGACCTAGGGTTAGGGTTATGTTGAGGGCTAGGGTTAGAGATCCGTTTAGGTTTCCGATTGGACCTAGGGTTAGGGTTATGTTGAGGGCTAGGTATACAGATCCGGTTAGGGTTCCGATTGGACCTAGGGTTAGGGTTATGTTGAGGGCTATTGTTAGAGATCCGGTTAGGGTTCCGATTGGACCTAGGGTTAGGGTTATGTTGAGGGCGAGGGTTAGAGATCCGGTTAGGGTTCCGATTGGACCTAGGGTTAGGGTTATGTTGAGGGCGATGGTTAGAGATCCGGTTAGGATTCCGATTGAACCTAGGGTTAGGGTTATGTTGAGGGCTAGCGTTAGAGATTCGGTTAGGGTTCCGATTGGACCTAGGGTTAGGGTTATGTTGAGGTCTAGGGTTAGAGATCCGGTTAGGGTTCCGATTGGACCTAGGGTTAGGGTTATGTTGAGGGCGAGGGGTAGAGATCCTGTTCGGGTTCCGATTGGACCTAGGGTTAGGGTTATGTTGAGGGCTAGGTATACAGATCAGGTTAGAGTTCCGATTGTACCTAGGGTTAGGGTTATGTTGAGGGCTAGCGTTAGAGATCCGGTTAGGGTTCCTATTGGACCTATGGTTAGGGTTATGTTGAGAGCTAGGGTTAGAGATCCGGTTTAGGTTCCGAGTGGACCTAGGAGTAGGGTTATGTTGAGGTCTAGTTTTAGATTTCCAGTTAGGGTTCAGATTGGACCAAGGGTTAGGGTTATGTTGAGGGCGAGGGGTAGAGATCAGGTTAGGGTTCCGATTGGACCTAGGGTTAGGGTTATGTTGAGGGCGAGGGGTAGAGATCCAGTTAGTGTTCCGATTGGACCTAGGGTTAGGGTTATGTTGAGGGCTAAGGGGTAGAGATCCTGTTAGGGTTCCGATTGGACCTAGGGTTAGGGTTATGTTGAGGGCTAGGATTAGATATCCAATTAGGGTTCCGATTGGACCTAGGGTTAGGGTTATGTTGAGGGCTGTAGTAGAGATCCTATTAGCGTTCCCATTGGCCTAGGGTTAGGCTTATGTTGAGGGCTGGGATAGAGATCCTGTTAGGGTTCCGATTGGACCTAGGGTTTGGGTTATGTTGACGGCTAGGGTTAGATATCCGGTTAGGGTTCCGATTGGACCTAGGGTTAGGGTTATGTTGAGGGCTAGGGTTAGATATCCGTTTAGGGTTCCGATTGGATCTAGGGTTAGTGATATGTTGAGGGCTAGGGTTAGAGATCCGGTTAGGGTTCCGAATGGACCTAATGTTTGGGTTATTTTCAGGGCTAGGGTTAGAGATCCAGTTAGGGTTCCCATTGGACCTAGGGTTAGGGTTATGTTGAGGGCTAGGTACACAAATCCGGTTAGGGTTCCGATTGGACCTAGTGTTAGGGTTATGTTGAGGGCTAGGGTTAGATATCCGTTTTGGTCCGATTGGACCTAGGGTTAGGGTTATGTTGAGGGGTAGGTTTAGATATCTGTTTAGGGTTCCGATTGGACCTAAGGTTAGGGTTATGTTGAGGGCTAGGGTTTGAGATCCGTTTGGGGTTCCGATTGGACCTAGGGTTAGGTTTATGTGGAGGGAGAGCGTTAGAGATCCGGTTAGGGTTCCGATTGGACCTAGGGTCACGGTTATGTTGAGGGCGAGGGGTAGAGATCCTGATAGGGTTCCTCTTGGACCTAGGGTTAGTGTTATGTTGAGGGCTAGTGTTAGATATCCGGTTAGGGTTCCGATTGGACCTAGGGTTAGTTTTATGTTGAGGGCTAGGGTTAGATATACGTTTAGGGTTCCGATTGGACCTAGGGATATGGATATGTTGAGGGCTAAAGTTAGAGATCTGTTTAGGGATCCGATTGGACCTAGGGTTAGGGTTATGTTGAGGGCTAGGGTTAGAGATCCGGTTAGGGTTCCGATTGGAGCTAGGGTTAGGGTTATGTTGAGGGCTAGGGTTAGAGATCTGGTTAGGGTTTTGATTGGACCTAGGGTTAGGGTTATGTTAAGGGCTAGGGTTAGATATCCGGTTAAGGTTCCGATTGAACCTAGGTTTAGGGTTATGTTGAGGGCTCGGGTTAGATATCCGTTTAGGGTTCCGATTGGAGCTAGGGTTAGGGTTATGTTGAGGGCTAGAGTTAGAGATCCGATTAGGGTTCCGATTGGACCTAATGTTACGGTTATGTTGAGGGCTAGGGTTAGAGATCTGGTTAGGGTTTTGATTGGACCTAGGGTTAGGGTTATGTTGAGGGCTAGGGTTAGATATCCCGTTAAGGTTCCGATTGGAGCTAGGGTTAGGGTTATGTTGAGGGCTAGGGTTAGAGATCTGGTTATGGTTTTGATTGGACCTAGGGTTAGGGTTATGTTGAGGGCTAGGGTTAGAGATCCGGTTAGGGTTCCGATTGGAGTTAGGGTTAGGGATAATTTGAGGGCTAGGGTTAGAGTTCCGGTTAGGGTTCCGATTGGACCTAGGGTTAGGGTTATGTTGAGGGCTAGGGTTAGATATACGTTTAGGGTTCCGATTGGACCTAGGGATATGGATATGTTGAGGGCTAAAGTTAGAGATCTGTTTAGGGATCCGATTGGACCTAGGGTTAGGGTTATGTTGAGGGCTAGGGTTAGAGATCCGGTTAGGGTTCCGATTGGAGCTAGGGTTAGGGTTATGTTGAGGGCTAGGGTTAGAGATCTGGTTAGGGTTTTGATTGGACCTAGGGTTAGGGTTATGTTAAGGGCTAGGGTTAGATATCCGGTTAAGGTTCCGATTGAACCTAGGTTTAGGGTTATGTTGAGGGCTCGGGTTAGATATCCGTTTAGGGTTCCGATTGGAGCTAGGGTTAGGGTTATGTTGAGGGCTAGAGTTAGAGATCCGATTAGGGTTCCGATTGGACCTAATGTTACGGTTATGTTGAGGGCTAGGGTTAGAGATCTGGTTAGGGTTTTGATTGGACCTAGGGTTAGTGTTATGTTGAGGGCTAGGGTTAGATATCCCGTTAAGGTTCCGATTGGAGCTAGGGTTAGGGTTATGTTGAGGGCTAGGGTTAGAGATCTGGTTATGGTTTTGATTGGACCTAAGGTTAGGGTTATGTTGAGGGCTCGGTTTAGATATCCGTTTAGGGTTCCGATTGGACCTAGGAGTAGGGTTATGTTGAGGGCTCGGGTTAGAGATCCGTTTAGGGTTCCGAATGGATCTAGGTTTAGGGTTATGTTGAGGGCTAGGGTTAGAGATCCGGTTAGGGTTACGATTGGACCTAGGGTTAGGGTTATATTGAGGGCGAGGGGTAGAGACACTTTTAGGATTCCAATTGGACCTAGGTTTAGGGTTATGTTGAGGGCGAGGTGTAGAGATCCTGTTAGGGTTCCGATTGGACCTAGGGTTAGGGTTATGTTGAGGGCTAGGGTTAGATATCCGGTTAGGGTTCCGATTGGAGCTAAGTTTAGGCTTATTTTGAGGGCTAGGGTTAGAGTTCCGGTTAGGGTTCCGATTGGACCTAGAGTTAGGGTTATGTTGAGGGCTAGGGTTAGAGATCTGGTTAGGGTTCCGATTGGACCTAGGGTTAGGTTTATGTGTAGGGAGAGCGTTATAGATCCCGTTAGGGTTCCGATTGGACCTAGGGTCACGGTTATGTTGACGGCGAGGGGTAGAGATCCTGTTAGGGTTCCGATTGGACCTAGGGTTAGTGTTATGTTGAGGGCTAGGGTTAGATATCCGGTTAGGGTTCCGATTGGACCTAGGGTTATGGTTATGTTGAGGGCTAGGGTTAGATATCCGTTTAGGGTTCCGATTGGACCTAGGGTTATGGAGATGTTGAGGGCTAGAGTTAGAGATCTGTTTAGGGTTCCGATTGGACCTAGGGTTAGGCTTATGTTGAGGGCTAGGGTTAGAGATCTGGTTAGGGTTTTGATTGGACCTAGGGTTAGGGTTATGTTGAGGGCTAGGGTTAGATATCCGGTTAGGGTTCCGATTGGAGCTAGGGTTAGGTTTATTTTGAGGACTAGGGTTAGAGTTCCTGTTAGGGTTCCGATTGGACCTAGAGTTAGGGTTATCTTGAGGGCTAGGGTTAGAGATCTGGTTAGGGTTTTCATTGGACCTAGGGTTAGGGTTATGTTGAGAGCTAGGGTTAAATATCCGGTTAGGGTTCCGATTGGACCTATGGTTAGGGTTATATTGATGGCGAGGGGTATAGACCCTGTTAGGGTTCCGATTGGACCTAGGGTTAGGGTTATATTGAGGGCGAGGGCTAGAGAACCTGTTAGGGTTCCGATTGGACCTAGAGTTAGGGTTATATTGAGGGCGAAGGGTAGAGACCCTGTTAGGGTTCCGATTGGACCTAGGGTTAGGGTTATGTTGAGGGCGAGGTGTAGAGATCCTGTTAGGGTTCCGATTGGCCCTAGGGTTAGGTTTATGTGGAGGGAGAGGGTTACAGATCCGGTTAGGGTTCCGATTGGACCTAGGGTTAGGTTTATGTGGAGGGAGACGATTAGAGATCCGGTTAGGGTTCCGATTGGACCTAGGGTTAGGGTTATGTTGAGGGCTAGGTATACAGATCCGGTTAGGGTTCCGAATGGACCTAGGGTTTGGGTTATGTTGAAGGCTAGGTTTAGAAATTCGGTTAGGGTTCCGATTGGACCTAGGGTTAGGGTTATGTAGAGGGCTCGGTTTAGATATCCATTTAGGGTTCCGATTGGACCTAGGAGTAGGGTTATGTTGAGGGCTCGGGTTAGAAATCCGTTTAGGGTTCCGAATGGATCTATGTTTAGGGTTATGTTGAGGGCTAGGGTTAGAGATCCGGTTAGGGTTCCGAATGGATCTATGTTTAGGGTTATGTTGAGGGCTAGGGTTAGAGATCCGGTTAGGGTTACGATAGGACCTAGGGTTAGGGTTATATTGAGGGCGAGGGGTAGAGACACTTTTAGGATTCCAATTGGACCTAGGGTTAGGGTTATGTTGAGGGCGAGGTGTAGAGATCCTGTTAGGGTACCGATTGGACCTAGGGTTAGGGTTATGTTGAGGGCTAGGCTTAGATATCCGGTTAGGGTTCCGATTGGACCTAGGGTTAGGGTTATGTTGAGGGCTAGGGTTAGAGATCCGGTTAGGGTTCCGATTGGAGCTAGGTTTAGGCTTATTTTGAGGGCTAGGGTTAGAGTTCCGATTAGGGTTCCGATTGGACCTAGAGTTAGGGTTATGTTGAGGGCTAGGGTTAGAGATCTGGTTAGGGTTCCGATTGGACCTAGGGTTAGGTTTATGTGGAGGGAGAGCGTTATAGATCCCGTCAGGGTTCCGATTGGACCTAGGGTTAGTGTTATGTTGAGGGCTAGGGTTAGAGATTCGGTTAGGGTTCCTATTGGACCTAGTGTTAGGGTTATGTTGAGGGCTAGGAGTAGAGATCCGGTTAGGGTTCCGATTGGACCTAGGGTTAGGGTTATGTTGAGGGCGAGGGGTAGAGTTCCTGTTAGGGTTCCGACTGGACCTAGGGTTAGGGTTATGTTGAGGGCTAGGTATATATATATCCGGTTAGGGTTCCGATTGGACCTAGCATTAGGGTTATGTTGAGGGCTAGGGTTAGAGATCCGGTTAGGGTTCCGATTGGACCTAGGGTTAGGGTTATGTTGAGGGCTAGGGTTAGAGATCTGGTTAGGGTTCCGATTGGACCTAGGGTTAGGTTTATGTGGAGGGAGAGCGTTATAGATCCCGTCAGGGTTCCGATTGGACCTAGGGTTAGTGTTATGTTGAGGGCTAGGGTTAGAGATTCGGTTAGGGTTCCTATTGGACCTAGTGTTAGGGTTATGTTGAGGGCTAGGAGTAGAGATCCGGTTAGGGTTCCGATTGGACCTAGGGTTAGGGTTATGTTGAGGGCTAGGTATATATATATCCGGTTAGGGTTCCGATTGGACCTAGCGTTAGGGTTATGTTGAGGGCTAGGGTTAGAGATCCGGTTAGGGTTCCGATTGGAGCTAGGTTTAGGCTTATTTTGAGGGCTAGGGTTAGAGTTCCGATTAGGGTTCCGATTGGACCTAGAGTTAGGGTTATGTTGAGGGCTAGGGTTAGAGATCTGGTTAGGGTTCCGATTGGACCTAGGGTTAGGTTTATGTGGAGGGAGAGCGTTATAGATCCCGTCAGGGTTCCGATTGGACCTAGGGTTAGTGTTATGTTGAGGGCTAGGGTTAGAGATTCGGTTAGGGTTCCTATTGGACCTAGTGTTAGGGTTATGTTGAGGGCTAGGAGTAGAGATCCGGTTAGGGTTCCGATTGGACCTAGGGTTAGGGTTATGTTGAGGGCGAGGGGTAGAGTTCCTGTTAGGGTTCCGACTGGACCTAGGGTTAGGGTTATGTTGAGGGCTAGGTATATATATATCCGGTTAGGGTTCCGATTGGACCTAGCGTTAGGGTTATGTTGAGGGCTAGGGTTAGAGATCCGGTTAGGGTTCCGATTGGACCTAGGGTTAGGGTTATGTTGAGGGCTAGGTACACAGATTCGGTTAGGGTTCCGATTGGACCTAGGGTTAGGGTTATGTTGAGGGCTAGGGATAGAGATCCGGTTAGGGTTCCGATTGGACCTAGGGTTAGTGTTCTGTTGAGGGCTAGGGTTAGAGATCCGGTTAGGGTTCCGATTGGACCTAGGGTTAGGGTTATGTTGAGGGCTAAGGTTAGAGATCCGGTTAGGGTTCCGATTGGACCTAGGGTTAGTGTTCTGTTGAGGGCTAGGGTTAGAGATCCGGTTAGGGTTCCGATTGGACCTAGGGTTAGGGTTATGTTGAGGGCTAGGGTTAGAGATCTGGTTAGGGTTCCGATTGGACCTAGGGTAGGGTTATGTTGAGGGCTAGGGTTAGCGATCCGGTTAGGGTTCTGATTGGACCTACGGTTAGGGTTAGGTTGAGGGCTAGGGTTAGAGATCCAGTGAGGGTTTTGATTGGATCTAGGGTTAGGGTTATGTTGAGGGCTAGGGTTAGAGATCCGGTTATTGTTCCGATTGCACCTCGGGTTAGGGTTATGTTTAGCGCTAGGGTTAGAGATCAGGTTAGGGTTCAGATTGGACCTAGGGTTAGGGTTATGTTGAGGGCTAGGGTTAGAGATCCGGTTAGGGTACCGATTGGACCTAGGGTTAGGGTTATGTTGAGGGCTAGTGTTAGAGATCCGGTTAGGGTTCCGATTGGACCTAGGGTTAGGGTTATGTTGAGAGCTAGGGTTAGAGATCCGTTTAAAGTTCCGATTGGACCTAGGGTTAGGGTTATGTTGAGGGCTAGGGGTAGAGATCCTGTTAGGGTTCCAATTGGACCTAGGGTTAGGGTTATGTTGAGGGTAGGTATACAGATCCGGTTTGGGTTCCGATTGGACCTAGGGTTAGGGTTATGTTGAAGGCTAGGGTTAGAAAACCGGTTAGGCTTCCGATTGGACCTAGGGTTAGGGTTATGTTTAGGGCTAGGGTTAGAGATCCGGTTAGGGTTCCTATTGGACCTATGGTTAGGGTTATGTTGAGGGCTAGGGTTAGAGATCCGGTTAGGGTTCTGATTGGACCTAGGGTTAGGGTTATGTTGAGGGCTAGGTTTAGAGATCCTGTTAGGGTTCCGATTGAACCTAGGGTTAGGGTTATGCTGAGGGCTAGGGTTAGAGATCCGGTTAGGGTTCCGATTGGACCTACGGTTAGGGTTATGTTGAGGGCTAGGGTTAGAGATCCGGTTAGGGTTCTGATTGGACCTAGGGTTAGGGTTATGTTGACGGCTAGGGTTAGAGATCCTGTTAGGGTTCCGATTGGACCTAGGGTTAGGGTTATGTTGAGGTCTAGGGTTAGAGATCCGGTTAGGGTTCATATTGGACCTAGGGTTAGGGTTATGTTGAAGGCTAGGTTTAGAGATCCGGTTAGGGTTCCGATTGAACCTAGGGTTAGGGTTATGCTGAGGGCTAGGGTTAGAGATCCGGTTAGGGTTCCTATTGGACCTAGTGTTAGGGTTATGTTGAGGGCTAGGGTTAGAGGTCCGGTTAGGGTTCCGATTTGACCTAGGGTTATGGTTATGTTGAGGGCTAGGGTTATATATCCGTTTTGGGTTCCCATTGGACCTAGTGTTAGGTTTATATGGAGGGAGAGGGTTACAGATCCGGTTAGGGTTCCGATTGGACCAGGGTTAGGTTTATGTGGAGGGAGAGGGTTAGAGATCCGGTTAGGGTTCCGATTGGACCTAGGGTTAGGGTTATGTTGAGGGCTAGGGTTAGATATCCGGTTAGGGTTCCGATTGGACCTAGGGTTAGGGTTATGTTGAGGGCTAGGGATAGAGATCCGGTTAGGGTTCTGATTGGACCTAGGGATAGGGTTATGTTGAGGGCTAGGTATACAGATCCGGTTAGGGTTCCGAATGGACCTAGGGTTTGGGTTATGTTGAAGGCTAGGTTTCGAAATCCGGTTAGGGTTCCGATTGGACCTAGGTTTAGGGTTATGTTGAGGGCTAGGGTTAGATATCCGGTTAGGGTTCCGATTGGACCTAGTGTTAGTGTTCTGTTGAGGGCTAGGGTTAGAGATCTGGTTAGGGTTCCGATTGGACCTAGGGTCACGGTTATGTTGAGGGTGAGGGGTAGAGATCCTGTTAGGGTTCCGATTGGACCTAGGGTTAGTGTAATGTTGAGGGCTAGGGTTAGATATCCGGTTAGGTTTCCGATTGGACCTAGGGTTAGGGTTATGTTGAGGGCTAGGGTTAGATATCTGTTTAGGGTTCCGATTGGACCTAGGGTTATGGAGATGTTGAAGGCTAGAGTTAGAGATCTGTTTTGGGTTCCGATTGGACTTAGGGGTAGTGTTATGTTGAGGGCTAGGGTTAGATATCCGTTTAGGGTTCCGATTGCACCTAGGGTTAGGTTTATGTGGAGGGAGAGGGTTACAGATCCTCTTAGGGTTCGGATTGGACCTAGGGTTAGGTTTATGTGGAGGGAGAGGGTTAAAGATCCGGTTAGGGTTCCGATTGGACCTACGGTTAGGGTTATGTTGAGGGCTAGGGTTAGAGATCCGGTTAGGGTTCTGATTGGACCTAGGGTTAGGGTTATGTTGAGGGCTAGGTTTAGAGATCCTGTTAGGGTTCCGATTGGACCTAGGGTTAGGGTTATGTTGAGGGCTAGGGTTAGAGATTCGGTTAGGGTTCCTATTGGACCTAGTGTTAGGGTTATGTTGAGGGCTAGGAGTAGAGATCCGGTTAGGGTTCCGATTGGACCTAGGGTTAGGGTTATGTTGAGGGCGAGGGGTAGAGTTCCTGTTAGGGTTCCGATTGGACCTAGGGTTAGGGTTATGTTGAGGGCTAGGTATATATATATCCGGTTAGGGTTCCGATTGGACCTAGCGTTAGGGTTATGTTGAGGGCTAGGGTTAGAGATCCGGTTAGGGTTCCGATTGGACCTAGGGTTAGGCTTATGTTGAGGGCTAGGGTTAGATATCCGTTTAGGGTTCCGATTGGACCTAGGGTTAGGGTTATGTTGAGGGCTAGGTACACAGATTCGGTTACGGTTCCGATTGGACCTAGGGTTAGGGTTATGTTGAGGGCTAGGGATAGAGATCCGGTTAGGGTTCCGATTGGACCTAGGGTTAGTGTTCTGTTGAGGGCTAGGGTTAGAGATCCGGTTAGGGTTCCGATTGGACCTAGGGTTAGGGTTATGTTGAGGGCTAGGGTTAGAGATCCGGTTAGGGTTCCGATTGGACCTAGGGTTAGTGTTCTGTTGAGGGCTAGGGTTAGAGATCCGGTTAGGGTTCCGATTGGACCTAGGGTTAGGGTTATGTTGAGGGCTAGGGTTAGAGATCTGGTTAGGGTTCCGATTGGACCTAGGGTAGGGTTATGTTGAGGGCTAGGGTTAGCGATCCGGTTAGGGTTTTGATTGGACCTAGGGTTAGGGTTAGGTTGAGGGCTAGGGTTAGAGATCCAGTGAGGGTTTTGATTGGATCTAGGGTTAGGGTTATGTTGAGGGCTAGGGTTAGAGATCCGGTTATTGTTCCGATTGCACCTCGGGTTAGGGTTATGTTTAGCGCTAGGGTTAGAGATCAGGTTAGGGCTCAGATTGGACCTAGGGTTAGGGTTATGTTGAGGGCTAGGGTTAGAGATCCGGTTAGGGTACCGATTGGACCTAGGGTTAGGGTTATGTTGAGGGCTAGTGTTAGAGATCCGGTTAGGGTTCCGATTGGACCTAGGGTTAGGGTTATGTTGAGAGCTAGGGTTAGAGATCCGTTTAAGGTTCCGATTGGACCTAGGGTTAGGGTTATGTTGAGGGCTAGGGGTAGAGATCCTGTTAGGGTTCCAATTGGACCTAGGTTTAGGGTTATGTTGAGGGTAGGTATACAGATCCGGTTTGGGTTCCGATTGGACCTAGGGTTAGGGTTATGTTGAAGGCTAGGGTTAGAAAACCAGTTAGGCTTCCGATTGGACCTAGGGTTTGGGTTATGTTGAGGGCTAGAGTTAGAGATCCGGTTACGGTTCCTATTGGACCTATGGTTAGGGTTATGTTGAGGGCTAGGGTTAGAGATCCGGTTAGGGTTCTGATTGGACCTAGGGTTAGGGTTATGTTGAGGGCTAGGTTTAGAGATCCTGTTAGGGTTCCGATTGAACCTAGGGTTAGGGTTATGCTGAGGGCTTGGGTTAGAGATCCGGTTAGGGTTCCGATTGGACCTACGGTTAGGGTTATGTTGAGGGCTAGGGTTAGAGATCCGGTTAGGGTTCTGATTGGACCTAGGGTTAGGGTTATGTTGAGGGCTAGGGTTAGAGATCCTGTTAGGGTTCCGATTGGACCTAGGGTTAGGGTTATGTTGAGCTCTAGGGTTAGAGATCTGGTTAGGGTTTTCATTGGACCTAGGGTTAGGGTTATGTTGACGGCTAGGGTTAAATATCCGGTTAGGGTTCCGATTGGACCTATGGTTAGGGTTACATAGATGGCGAGGGGTAGAGACCCTGTTAGGGTTCCGATTGGACCTAGGTTTAGGGTTATATTGAGGGCGAGGGTTAGAGACCCTGTTATGCTTCCGATTGGACCTAGAGTTAGGGTTATATTGAGGGCGAGGGGTAGAGACCCTGTTAGGGTTCCGATTGGACCTAGGGTTAGGGTTATGTTGAGGGCGAGGTGTAGAGATCCTGTTAGGGTTCCGATTGGCCCTAGGGTTAGGTTTATGTGGAGGGAGAGGGTTACAGATCCGGTTATGGTTCCGATTGGACCTAGGGTTAGGTTTATGTGGAGGGAGAGGTTTAGAGATCCGGTTAGGGTTCCAATTGGACCTAGGGTTAGGGTTATGTTGAGGGCTAGGTAGACAGATCCGGTTAGGGTTCCGATTGGACCTAGGTTTAGGGTTATGTTGAGGGCTAGGTATACAGATCCGGTTAGGGTTCCGATTGGACCTAGGTTTAGGGTTATGTTGAGGGCTAGGTATACAGATCCGGTTATTGTTCCGATTGGACCTAGGGTTAGGGTTATGTTGAAGGCTAGGTTTAGAAATCCGGTTAGGGTTCCGATTGGACCTAGTGTTAGGGTTATGTTGATGGCTAGGATTAGAGATCCGGTTAGGGTTCCGATTGGACCTAGGTTTAGGGTTATGTTGAGAGCTAGGGTTAGAGATCCGGTTAGGATTCCGATTGTACGTAGGGTTAGGGTTATGTTGAGGGCTAGGGTTAGAGACACTTTTAGGATTCCAATTGGTCCTAGGGTTAAGGTTATGTTGAGGGCGAGGGGTAGAGATCCTGTTAGGGTTCCGATTGGACCTAGGGTTAGGGTTATGTTGAGGGCTAGGGTTAGATATCCGTTTTGGGTTCCGATTGGACCTAGGGTTAGGTTTATAGGGAGGGAGAGGGTTACAGATCCGGTTGGGGTTCCGATTGGACCTAGGGTTAGGTTTATGTGGAGGGAGAGGGTTAGAGATCCGGTTAGGGTTCCGATTGGACCTAGGATTAGTGTTATGTTGAGGGCGACGTGTAGAGATCCTGTTAGGGTTCCGATTGGACCTAGGGTTAGGGTTATGTTGAGGGCTAGGGTTAGATATCCGGTTAGGGTTCCGATTGGACCTAGGGTTAGGGTTATGTTGAGGGCTAGGGTTATATATCCGGTTAGGGTTCCGAATGGACCTAGGGTTAGGGTTATGTTGAAGGCTAGGTTTAGAAATCCAGTTAGGGTTCCGATTGGACCTAGGGTTAGGGTTATGTTGAGGGCTAGGGTTAGAGATCTGGTTAGGGTTCCGATTGGACCTAGTGTTAGGGTTATGTTGAGGGATAGGGTTAGATATCCGGTTAGGGTTCCGATTGGACCTAGGGTTAGGGATATGTTGAGGGCTAGATTTAGAGATCTGGTTAGGGATTCTATTGGACCTAGGGTTAGGGTTATTTTGAGGGCTAGGGTTAGATATCTGTTTTGGGTTCCGATTGGACTTAGGGGTAGTGTTATGTTGAGGGCTAGGGTTAGATATCCGTTTAGGGTTCCGATTGCACCTAGGGTTAGGTTTATGTGGAGGGAGAGGGTTACAGATCCGGTTAGGGTTCTGATTGGACCTAGGGATAGGTTTATGAGGAGGGAGAGGGTTAGAGATCCGGTTAGGGTTCCGATTGGACCTAGGGTTAGGGTTATGTTGAGGACTAGGGTTAGATATCCGGTTAGGGTTCTGATTGGACCTAGGGTTAGGGTTATGTTGAGGGCTAGGGTTAGAGATCCGGTTAGGGTTCCAATTGGACCTAGGGTTAGGGTTATGTTGAGGTCTAGGGTTAGAGATCCGGTTACTGTTCATATTGGACCTAGGGTTAGGGTTATGTTGAGGGCTAGGTTTAGAGATCCGGTTAGGGTTCCGATTGAACCTAGGGTTAGGGTTATGCTGAGGGCTAGGGTTAGAGATCCGGTTAGGGTTCCTATTGGACCTATTGTTAGGGTTATGTTGAGGGCTAGGGTTAGAGATCCGGTTAGGGTTCTGATTTGACCTAGGGTTATGGTTATGTTGAGGGCTAGGGTTATATATCCGTTTTGGGTTCCCATTGGACCTAGGGTTAGGTTTATATGGAGGGAGAGGGTTACAGATCCGGTTAGGGTTCCGATTGGACCTAGGGTTAGGTTTATGTGGAGGGAGAGGGTTAGAGATCCGGTTAGGGTTCCGATTGGACCTAGGGTTAGGGTTATGTTGAGGGCTAGGGTTAGATATCCGGTTAGGGTTCCGATTGGACCTAGGGTTAGGGTTATGTTGAGGGCTAGGGTTAGAGATCCGGTTAGGGTTCTGATTGGACCTAGGGATAGGGTTATGTTGAGGGCTAGGTATACAGATCCAGTTAGGGTTCCGAATGGACCTAGGGTTTGGGTTATGTTGAAGGCTAGGTTTCGAAATCCGGTTAGGGTTCCGATTGGACCTAGGGTTAGGGTTATGTTGAGGGCTAGGGTTAGATATCCGGTTAGGGTTCCGATTGGACCTAGGGTTAGTGTTCTGTTGAGGGCTAGGGTTAGAGATCCGGTTAGGGTTCCGATTGGACCTAGGATTAGGGTTATGTTGAGGGCGTGGGGTAGAGATCCTGTTAGGGTTCCGATTGGACCTAGGGTTAGGGTTATGTTGAGGGCTAGGGTTAGAGATCTGGTTAGGGTTCCGATTGGACCTAAGGTTAGGGTTATGTTGAGGGCCAGGGTTAGTGATCCGGTTAGGGTTCTGATTGGACCTAGGGTTAGGGTTATATTGAGGGCTAGGGTTAGATATCCGGTTAGGGTTCCCATTGGACCTAGGGTTAGGGTTATGTTGAGGGCTAGGGTTAGATATCCGGTTAGGGTTCCGATTGGACCTAGGGTTAGGGTTATGTTGAGGGCTAGGGTTAGATATCCGGTTAGGGTTCCGATTGGACCTAGGGTTAGGGATATGTTGAGGGCTAGGTTTAGAGATCAGGTTAGGGATCCGATTGGACCTAGGGTTAGGGTTATGTTGAGGGCTAGGGTTAGATATCTGTTTTGGGTTCCGATTGGACGTAGGGTTAGTGTTATGTTGAGGGCTAGGGTTAGATATCCATTTAGGGTTCCAATTGCACCTAGGGTTAGGTTTATGTGGAGGGAGAGGGTTACAGATCCGGTTAGGGTTCGGATTGGACCTAGGGTTAGGTTTATGTGGAGGGAGAGGGTTAAAGATCCGGTTAGGGTTCCAATTGGACCTACGGTTAGGGTTATGTTGAGGGCTAGGGTTAGAGATCCGGTTAGGGTTCTGATTGG
Organism: Miniopterus natalensis; assembly: GCF_054644295.1. Taxonomy (NCBI): domain Eukaryota; kingdom Metazoa; phylum Chordata; class Mammalia; order Chiroptera; family Miniopteridae; genus Miniopterus; species Miniopterus natalensis. Next base: position 85,929,799 of record NC_142089.1, read on the forward strand.
ACCTAGGGTTAGGGTTATGTTGAGGGCTAGGTTTAGAGATCCTGTTAGGGTTCCGATTGAACCTAGGGTTACGGTTATGCTGAGGGCTAGGGTTAGAGATCCGGTTAGGGTTCCGATTGGACCTAGGTTTAGGGTTATGTTGAGGGCTAGGGTTAGAGATTCGGTTAGGGTTCCTATTGGACCTAGTGTTAGGGTTATGTTGAGGGCTAGGATTAGAGATCCTGTTAGGGTTCCGATTGGACCTAGGGTTAGGGTTATGTTGAGGGCGAGGGGTAGAGATCCTGTTAGGGTTCCAATTGGACCTAGGGTTAGGGTTATGTTGAGGGCTAGGTATATATATATCCGGTTAGGGTTCCGATTGGACCTAGCGTTAGGGTTATGTTGAGGGCTAGGGTTAGAGATCCGGTTAGGGTTCCGATTGGACCTAGGGTTAGGGTTATGTTGAGGGCTAGGTACACATATTCGGTTAGGGTTCCGATTGGACCTAGGGTTAGGGTTATGTTGAGGGCTAGGGTTAGAGATCCGGTTAGGGTTCCGATTGGACCTAGGGTTAGTGTTCTGTTGAGGGCTAGGGTTAGAGATCCGGTTAGGGTTCCGATTGGACCTAGGGTTAGGGTTATGTTGAGGGCGTGGGGTAGAGATCCTGTTAGGGTTCCGATTGGACTTAGGGTTAGGGTTATGTTGAGGGCTAGGGTTAGAGATCTGGTTAGGGTTCCGATTGGACCTAGGGTAGGGTTATGTTGAGGGCTAGGGTTAGCGATCCGGTTAGGGTTCTGATTGGACCTAGGGTTAGGGTTAGGTTGAGGGCTAGGGTTAGAGATCCAGTGAGGGTTTTGATTGGATCTACGGTTAGGGTTATGTTGAGGGCTAGGGTTAGAGATCCGGTTATTGTTCCGATTGGACCTCGGGTTAGGGTTATGTTTAGCGCTAGGGTTAGAGATCTGGTTAGGGTTCAGATTGGACGTAGGGTTAGGGTTATGTTGAGGGCTAGGGTTAGAGATCCCGTTAGGGTACCGATTGGACCTAGGGTTAGGGTTATGTTGAGGGCTAGTGTTAGAGATCCGGTTAGGGTTCCGATTGGACCTAGGGTTAGGGTTATGTTGAGGGCTAGGGGTAGAGATCCTGTTAGGGTTCCAATTGGTCCTAGGGTTAGGGTTATGTTGAGGGTAGGTATACAGATCCGGTTTGGGTTCCGGTTAGGGTTATGTTGAGGGCGAGGGGTAGAGATCCTGTTAGGGTTCCGATTTAACCTAGGGTTAGGGTTATGTTGAGGGTTAGGGTTAGAGATCCGGTTAGGGTTCCGATTGAACCTAGGGTTAGGGTTATGTTGAGGGCTAGGGTTAGAGATCCGGTTAGGGTTCCGATTGGACCTAGGGTTAAGGTTATGTTGAGTGCTAGGTATACAGATCCGGTTAGGGTTCCGATTGGACCTAGGGTTAGAGTTATGTTTAAGGCTAGGTTTAGAAATCCGGTTAGGGTTCCGATTGGACCTAGGGTTAGGGTTATAGTGAGGGCGAGGGGTAGAGACCCTGTAGGGTTCCGATTGGACCTAGGGTTACGGTTATGTTGAGGGCGAGGTGTAGAAATACTGTTAGGGTTCCGATTGGACCTAGGGTTAGGGTTATGTTGAGGGCTGTGGTAGAGATCCTGTTAGGGTTCCCATTGGACCTAGGGTTAGGCTTATGTTGAGGGCTGCAATAGAGATCCTGTTAGGGTTCCGATTGGATCTAGGGTTAGGGTTATGTTGAGGGCTAGGGTTAGATATCCGGTTAGGGTTCCGATTGGACCTAGGGTTAGGGTTATGTTGAGGGCTAGAGTTAGAGATCCGATTAGGGTTCCGATTGGACCTAAGGTTAGGGTTATGTTGAGGGCTAGGGTTAGAGATCTGGTTAGGGTTTTGATTGGACCTAGGGTTAGGGTTATGTTGAGGGCTAAGGTTAGATATCCTGTTAAGGTTCCGATTGGAGCTAGGGTTAGGGTTATGTTGAGGGCTAGGGTTAGAGATCCGGTTAGGGTTCCGATTGGAGCTAGGGTTAGGGATATTTTGAGGGCTAGGGTTAGAGTTCCGGTTAGCGTTCCGATTGGACCTAGGGATGGGGTTATGTTGAGGGCTCGGGTTAGATATCCGTTTAGGGTTCCGATTGGACCTAGGGTTAGGGTTATGTTGAGGGCTCGGGTTAGAGATCCGTGTAGGGTTCCGATTGGACCTAGGTTTAGGGTTATGTTCAGGGCTAGGGTTAGAGATCCGGTTAGGGTTCCGATTGGACCTAGGGTTAGGGTTATAGTGAGGGCGAGGGGTAGAGACCCTGTAGGGTTCCTATTGGACCTAGGGTTACGGTTATGTTGAGGGCGAGGTGTAGAAATACTGTTAGGGTTCCGATTGGACCTAGGGTTAGGGTGATGTTGAGGGCTAGGGTTAGAGTTCCGGTTAGGGTTCCGATTGGAGCTAGGGTTAGGGTTATGTTGAGGGCTAGGGTTAGAGATCTGGTTAGGGTTTTGATTGAACCTAGGGTTAGGGTTATGTTGAGGGCTAGGGTTAGATATCCGGTTAAGGTTCCGATTGAACCTAGGGTTAGGGTTATGTTGAGGGCTCTGGTTAGATATCCGTTTAGGGTTCCGATTGGAGCTAGGGTTAGGGTTATGTTGAGGGCTAGAGTTAGAGATCCGATTATGGTTCCGATTGGACCTAAGGTTAGGGTTATGTTGAGGGCTAGGGTTAGAGATCTGGTTAGGGTTTTGATTGGACCTAGGGTTAGGGTTATGTTGAGGGCTAGGGTTAGATATCCGGTTAAGGTTCCGATTGGAGCTAGGGTTAGGGTTATGTTGAGGGCTAGGGTTAGAGATCTGGTTATGGTTTTGATTGGACCTAGGGTTAGGGTTATGTTGAGTGCTAGGTTTAGAGATCTGGTTAGGGATCCGATTGGACCTAGGGTTAGGGTTATGTTGAGGGCTAGGTTTAGAGATCTGGTTAGGGATCCGATTGGACCTAGGGTTAGGGTTATGTTGAGGGCTAGGGTTAGAGATCCGTTTAGGGTTCCGATTGGACCTAGGGTTAGGGTTATGTTGAGGGCTAGGTATACAGATCAGGTTAGGGTTCCGATTGGACCTAGGGTTAGCGTTATGTTGAGGGCTATTGTTAGAGATCCGGTTAGGGTTCCGATTGAACCTAGGGTTAGGGTTATGTTGAGGGCTAGGGTTAGAGATCCGGTTAGGGTTCCGATTGGACCTAGGGTTAGGATTATGTTGAGGGCGAGGGGTAGAGATCCTGTTAGGGTTCCGATTGGACCTAGGGTTAGGGTTATGTTGAGGGTTAGGGTTAGAGATCCGGTTAGGGTTCCGATTGAACCTAGGGTTAGGGTTATGTTGAGGGCTAGGGTTAGAGATCCGGTTAGGGTTCCGAATGGACCTAGGGTTAAGGTTATGTTGAGTGCTAGGTATACAGATCCGGTTAGGGTTCCGATTGGACCTAGGGTTAGAGTTATGTTTAAGGCTAGGTTTAGAAATCCGGTTAGGGTTCCGATTGGAACTAGGGTTAGGGTTATGTTGAGGGCGAGGGGTAGAGATCCGTTTAGGGTTCCGATTGGACCTAGGGTTAGGGTTATGTTGAGGGCTGTGGTAGAGATCCTGTTAGGGTTCCCATTGGACCTAGGGTTAGGCTTATGTTGAGGGCTGCGATAGAGATCCTGTTAGGGTTCCGATTGGATCTAGGGTTAGGGTTATGTTGAGGGCTAGGGTTAGATATCCGGTTAGGGTTCCGATTGGACCTACGGTTAGGGTTATGTTGAGGGCTAGGGTTAGATATCCGTTTAGGGTTCCGATTGGACCTAGGGTTAGTAATATGTTGAGGGCTAGGGTTAGAAATCCGGTAGGGTTCCGAATGGACCTAAGGTTTGGGTTATTTTCAGGGCTAGGGTTAGAGATCCAGTTAGGGTTCCCATTGGACCTAGGGTTAGGGTTATGTTGAGGGCTAGGTACACAGATCCGGTTAGGCATCCGATTGGACCTAGTGTTAGGGTTATGTTGAGGGCTAGGGTTAGAGATCCGGTTAGGGTTCCGATTGGACCTAGGGTTAGTGTTCTGTTGAGGGCTAGGGTTAGAGATCCGGTTAGGGTTCCGATTGGACCTAGGGTTAGGGTTATGTTGAGGTCGAGGGGTAGAGATCCTGTTAGGGTTCAGATTGGACCTAGGGTCACGGTTATGTTGAGGGCGAGGGGTAGAGATCCTGTTAGGGTTCCTCTTGGACCTAGGGTTAGTGTTATGTTGAGGGCTAGTGTTAGATATCCGGTTAGGGTTCCGATCGGACCTAGGGTTAGGGTTATGTTGAGGGCTAGGGTTAGATATCCGTTTAGGGTTCCGATTGGACCTAGGGATATGGATATGTTGAGCGCTAGAGTTAGAGATATGTTTAGGGATCCGATTGGACCTAGGGTTAGGGTTATGTTGAGGGCTAGGGTTAGAGATCCGGTTAGGGTTCCGATTGGAGCTAAGGTTAGGGTTATTTTGAGGGCTAGGGTTAGAGTTCCGGTTAGGGTTCCGATTGGAGCTAGGGTTAGGGTTATGTTGAGGGCTAGGGTTAGAGATCTGGTTAGGGTTTTGATTGAACCTAGGGTTAGGGTTATGTTGAGGGCTAGGGTTAGATATCCGGTTAAGGTTCCGATTGAACCTAGGGTTAGGGTTATGTTGAGGGCTCTGGTTAGATATCCGTTTAGGGTTCCGATTGGAGCTAGGGTTAGGGTTATGTTGAGGGCTAGAGTTAGAGATCCGATTATGGTTCCGATTGGACCTAAGGTTAGGGTTATGTTGAGGGCTAGGGTTAGAGATCTGGTTAGGGTTTTGATTGGACCTAGGGTTAGGGTTATGTTGAGGGCTAGGGTTAGATATCCGGTTAAGGTTCCGATTGGAGCTAGGGTTAGGGTTATGTTGAGGGCTAGGGTTAGAGATCTGGTTATGGTTTTGATTGGACCTAGGGTTAGGGTTATGTTGAGGGCTAGGGTTAGAGATCCGGTTAGGGTTCCGATTGGAGCTAGGGTTAGGGATATTTTGAGGGCTAGGGTTAGAGTTCCGGTTAGCGTTCCGATTGGACCTAGGGATGGGGTTATGTTGAGAGCTCGGGTTAGATATCCATTTAGGGTTCCGATTGGACCTAGGGTTAGGGTTATGTTGAGGGCTCGGGTTAGAGATTCGTGTAGGGTTCCGATTGGACCTAGGTTTAGGGTTATGTTCAGGGCTAGGGTTAGAGATCCGGTTAGGGTTCCGATTGGACCTAGGGTTAGGGTTATAGTGAGGGCGAGGGGTAGAGACCCTGTAGGGTTCCGATTGGACCTAGGGTTACGGTTATGTTGAGGGCGAGGTGTAGAAATACTGTTAGGGTTCCGATTGGACCTAGGGTTAGGGTGATGTTGAGGGCTAGGGTTAGATATCCGGTTAGGGTTCCGATTGGAACTCGGGTTAGGGTTATAGTGAGGGCGAGGGGTAGAGACCCTCTTAGGGTTCCGATTGGACCTCGGGTTACGGTTATGTTGAGGGCGAGGTGTAGAAATACTGTTAGGGTTCCGATTGGACCTAGGGTTAGGGTTATGTTGAGGGCTAGAGTTAGATATCCGGTTAGGGTTCCGATTGGACCTAGGGTTAGGGTTATGTTGAGGGCTAGGGTTAGATATCTGTTTTGGGTTCCGATTGGACCTAGGGTTAGGGTTATATTGAGGGCTAGGGTTAGATATCCGTTTAGGGTTCCGATTGGACCTAGGTTTAGGTTTATGTGGAGGGATAGGGTTACAGATCCGGTTAGGGTTCCGATTGGACCTAGGGTTACGGTTATGTTGAGGGCGAGGTGTAGAGATCCTGTTAGGGTTCCGATTGGACCTAGGGTTAGGGTTATGTTGAGGGCTAGGGTTAGAGATCCGGTTAGGGTTCCGATTGGACCTAGGGTTAAGGTTATCTTGAAGGCTATGGTTAGATATCCGGTTAGGGTTCCGATTGGACCTAGGGTTAGGGTTATGTTGAGGGCGAGGTGTAGAGATCCTGTTAGGGTTCCGATTGGACCTAGGGTTAGGATTATGTTGAGGGCTAGGGTTAGAGATGCGGTTAGGGTTCCGATTGGACCTAGTGTTAGGGTTATGTTGAGGGCTAGGGTTAGATATCCGTTTTGGGTTCCGATTGGTCCTAGGGTTAGGGTTATGGTGAGGGCTAGGTTTAGATATCTGTTTAGGGTTCCGATTGGACCTAAGGTTAGGGTTATGTTGAGGGAGAGCGTTAGAGATCCGGTTAGGGTTCCGATTGGTCCTATGGTCACGGTATGTTGAGGGCGAGGGGTAGAGATCCTCTTAGGGTTACGATTGGACCTACGGTTAGTGTTATGTTGAGGGCTAGGGTTAGATATCCTATTAGAGTTCCGAGTGAATCTAGGGTTAGGGTTATGTTGAGGGCTAGGGTTAGAGATCCGTTTAGGGATCCGATTGGACCTAGGGTTAGGGTTATGTTTAGGGCTAGGTATACAGATCCGGTTAGGGTTCCGATCGGACCTAGGGTTAGGGTTATGTTGAGGGCTATTGTTAGAGATCCGGTTAGGGTTCCGATTGAACCTAGGGTTAGGATTATGTTGAGGGCTAGGGTTAGAGATTCGGTTAGGGTTCCAATTGGACCTAGGGTTAGGTTTATGTTGAGGGCGAGGGGTAGAGATTCGGTTAGGGTTCCGATTGGACCTAGGTTAGGGTTATGTTGAGGGCTAGGGTTAGAGATCCGGTTAGGGTTCCGATTGGACCTAGGGTTAGGGTTAGGTTGAGGGCGAGGGGTAGAGATGCTGTTAGGGTTCCGATTGGACCTAGGGTTAGGGTTATGTTGAGGGTAGGTATACAGATCCGGTTTGGGTTCCGATTGGACCTAGGGTTAGGGTTATATTGAGGGCTAGGGGTAGAGATCCTGTTAGGGTTCCGATTGGACCTAGCGTTAGGGTTATGTTGAGGGTAGGTATACAGATCCGGTTTGGGTTCCGATTGGACCTAGGGTTAGGGTTATGTTCAGGGCTAGGTATACAGATCCGGTTAGGGTTCCGATTGGACCTAGGGTTAGGGTTATGTTGAAGGCTAGGGTTGGAAAACCGGTTAGGCTTCCGATTGGACCTAGGGTTAGGGTTATGTTGAGGGCTAGGGTTAGAGATCCGGTTAGGGTTCCTATTGGACCTATGGTAGGGTTATGTTGAGAGCTAGGGTTAGAGACCCGGTTTAGGTTCCGAGTGGACCTAGGAGTAGGGTTATGTTGAGGTCTAGTTTTAGATTTCCGGTTAGGGTTCAGATTGGACCAAGGGTTAGGGTTATGTTGAGGGCGAGAGGTAGAGATCCAGTTAGTGTTCCGATTGGACCTAGGGTTAGGGTTATGTTGAGGGCTAAGGGGTAGAGATCCTGTTAGGGTTCCGATTGGACATAGGGTTAGGGTTATGTTGAGGGCTAGGATTAGATATCCGGTTAGGGTTCCGATTGGACCTAGGGTTAGGGTTATGTTGAGCGCTAGGGTTAGAGATCCGGTTAGGGTTCCGATTGCACCTCGGGTTAGGGTTATGTTGAGGGCTAGGTTTAGAGATCTGGTTAGGGATCCGATTGGACCTAGGGTTAGGGTTATGTTGAGGGCTAGGTTTAGAGATCTGGTTAGGGTTCCGATTGGACCTAGGGTTAGGGTTATGTTGAGAGCTAGGGTTAGAGATCCGTTTAGGGTTCCGATTGGACCTAGGGTTAGGGTTATGTTGAGGGCTAGGTATACAGATCCGGTTAGGGTTCCGATTGGACCTAGGGTTAGGGTTATGTTGAGGGCGAGGGGTAGAGATTCGATTAGGGTTCCGATTGGACCTAGGGTTAGGGTTATGTTGAGGGCTAGGTATACAGATCCGGTTAGGGTTCCGATTGGACCTAGGGTTAGGGTTATGTTGAGGGCTAGGTATACAGATCCGGTTAGGGTTCCGATTGGACCTAGGGTTAGGGTTATGTTGAGAGCTAGGTATACAGATCCGGTTAGGGTTCCGATTGGACCTAGGGTTAGGGTTATGTTGAGGGTTAGGGTTAGAGATCCGGTTAGGGTTCCGATTGAACCTAGGGTTAGGGTTATGTTGAGGGCTAGGTTTAGATATCTGTTTAGGGTTCCGATCGGACCTAAGGTTAGGGTTATGTTGAGGGCTAGGGTTTGAGATCCGGTTAGGGTTCCGATTGGACCTAGGGTTAGGTTTATGTGGAGGGAGAGCGTTAGAGATCCGGTTAGGGTTCCGATTGGTCCTATGGTCACGGTTTATGTTGAGGGCGAGGGGTAGAGATCCTGTTAGGGTTACGATTGGACCTACGGTTAGTGTTATGTTGAGGGCTAGGGTTAGATATCCGGTTAGGGTTCCGGGGACCTAGGGTTAGGGTTATGTTGAGGGCTAGGGTTAGAGATCCGTTTAGGGATCCGATTGGACCTAGGGTTAGGGTTATGTTGAGGGCTAGGTATACAGATTCTGTTAGGGTTCCGATTGGACCTAGGGTTAGTTTTATGTTGAGGGCTATTGTTAGAGATCCGGTTAGGGTTCCGATTGAACCTAGGGTTAGGATTATGTTGAGGGCTAGGTTTAGAGATTCGGTTAGGGTTCCGATTGGACCTAGGGTTAGGGTTATGTTGAGGGCGAGGGGTAGAGATTCGGTTAGGGTTCCGATTGGACCTAGGGTTAGGGTTATGTTGAGGGTTAGGGTTAGAGATCCGGTTAGGGTTCCGATTGGACCTAGGGTTAGGGTTATGTTGAGGGCGAGGGGTAGAGATCCTGTTAGGGTTCCGATTGGACCTAGGGTTAGGGTTATGTTGAGGGCTAGGTGTACAGATCCGGTTAGGGTTCCGATTGGACCTAGGGTTAGGGTTATGTTGAGGGCTAGGGTTAGATATCCGGTTAGGGTTCCGATTGGACCTACGGTTAGGGTTATGTTGAGGGCTAGGGTTAGATATCCGTTTAGGGTTCCGATTGGACCTAGGGTTAGTGATATGTTGAGGGCTAGGGTTAGAAATCCGGTTAGGGTTCCGAATGGACCTAAGGTTTGGGTTATTTTCAGGGCTAGGGTTAGAGATCCAGTTAGGGTTCCCATTGGACCTAGGGTTAGGGTTATGTTGAGGGCTAGGTACACAGATCCGGTTAGGCATCCGATTGGACCTAGTGTTAGGGTTATGTTGAGGGCTAGGGTTAGAGATCCGGTTAGGGTTCCGATTGGACCTAGGGTTAGTGTTCTGTTGAGGGCTAGGGTTAGAGATCCGGTTAGGGTTACGATTGGACCTAGGGTTAGGGTTATGTTGAGGTCGAGGGGTAGAGATCCTGTTAGGGTTCAGATTTGACCTAGGGTCACGGTTATGTTGAGGGCGAGGGGTAGAGATCCTGTTAGGGTTCCTCTTGGACCTAGGGTTAGTGTTATGTTGAGGGCTAGTGTTAGATATCCGGTTAGGGTTCCGATCGGACCTAGGGTTAGGGTTATGTTGAGGGCTAGGGTTAGATATCCATTTAGGGTTCCGATTGGACCTAGGGATATGGATATGTTGAGCGCTAGAGTTAGAGATCTGTTTAGGGATCCGATTGGACCTAGGGTTAGGGTTATGTTGAGGGCTAGGGTTAGAGATCCGGTTAGGGTTCCGATTGGAGCTAAGGTTAGGGTTATTTTGAGGGCTAGGGTTAGAGTTCCGGTTAGGGTTCCGATTGGAGCTAGGGTTAGGGTTATGTTGAGGGCTAGGGTTAGAGATCTGGTTAGGGTTTTGATTGAACCTAGGGTTAGGGTTATGTTGAGGGCTAGGGTTAGATATCCGGTTAAGGTTCCGATTGAACCTAGGGTTAGGGTTATGTTGAGGGCTCTGGTTAGATATCCGTTTAGGGTTCCGATTGGAGCTAGGGTTAGGGTTATGTTGAGGGCTAGAGTTAGAGATCCGATTATGGTTCCGATTGGACCTAAGGTTAGGGTTATGTTGAGGGCTAGGGTTAGAGATCTGGTTAGGGTTTTGATTGGACCTAGGGTTAGGGTTATGTTGAGGGCTAGGGTTAGATATCCGGTTAAGGTTCCGATTGGAGCTAGGGTTAGGGTTATGTTGAGGGCTAGGGTTAGAGATCTGGTTATGGTTTTGATTGGACCTAGGGTTAGGGTTATGTTGAGTGCTAGGTTTAGAGATCTGGTTAGGGATCCGATTGGACCTAGGGTTAGGGTTATGTTGAGGGCTAGGTTTAGAGATCTGGTTAGGGATCCGATTGGACCTAGGGTTAGGGTTATGTTGAGGGCTAGGGTTAGAGATCCGTTTAGGGTTCCGATTGGACCTAGGGTTAGGGTTATGTTGAGGGCTAGGTATACAGATCAGGTTAGGGTTCCGATTGGACCTAGGGTTAGGGTTATGTTGAGGGCTATTGTTAGAGATCCGGTTAGGGTTCCGATTGAACCTAGGGTTAGGGTTATGTTGAGGGCTAGGGTTAGAGATTCGGTTAGGGTTCCGATTGGACCTAGGGTTAGGGTTATGTTGAGGGCGAGGGGTAGAGATTCGGTTAGGGTTATTATTGGACCTAGGGTTAGGGTTATGTTGAGAGCTAGGGTTAGAGATCCGGTTAGGGTTCCGATTGGACCTAGGGTTAGGATTATGTTGAGGGCGAGGGGTAGAGATCCTGTTAGGGTTCCGATTGGACCTAGGGTTAGGGTTATGTTGAGGGTTAGGGTTAGAGATCCGGTTAGGGTTCCGATTGAACCTAGGGTTAGGGTTATGTTGAGGGCTAGGGTTAGAGATCCGGTTAGGGTTCCGATTGGACCTAGGGTTAGTGTTCTGTTGAGGGCTAGGGTTAGAGATCCGGTTAGGGTTACGATTGGACCTAGGGTTAGGGTTATGTTGAGGTCGAGGGGTAGAGATCCTGTTAGGGTTCAGATTTGACCTAGGGTCACGGTTATGTTGAGGGCGAGGGGTAGAGATCCTGTTAGGGTTCCTCTTGGACCTAGGGTTAGTGTTATGTTGAGGGCTAGTGTTAGATATCCGGTTAGGGTTCCGATCGGACCTAGGGTTAGGGTTATGTTGAGGGCTAGGGTTAGATATCCATTTAGGGTTCCGATTGGACCTAGGGATATGGATATGTTGAGCCCTAGAGTTAGAGATCTGTTTAGGGATCCGATTGGACCTAGGGTTAGGGTTATGTTGAGGGCTAGGGTTAGAGATCCGGTTAGGGTTCCGATTGGAGCTAAGGTTAGGGTTATTTTGAGGGCTAGGGTTAGAGTTCCGGTTAGGGTTCCGATTGGAGCTAGGGTTAGGGTTATGTTGAGGGCTAGGGTTAGAGATCTGGTTAGGGTTTTGATTGAACCTAGGGTTAGGGTTATGTTGAGGGCTAGGGTTAGATATCCGGTTAAGGTTCCGATTGAACCTAGGGTTAGGGTTATGTTGAGGGCTCTGGTTAGATATCCGTTTAGGGTTCCGATTGGAGCTAGGGTTAGGGTTATGTTGAGGGCTAGAGTTAGAGATCCGATTATGGTTCCGATTGGACCTAAGGTTAGGGTTATGTTGAGGGCTAGGGTTAGAGATCTGGTTAGGGTTTTGATTGGACCTAGGGTTAGGGTTATGTTGAGGGCTAGGGTTAGATATCCGGTTAAGGTTCCGATTGGAGCTAGGGTTAGGGTTATGTTGAGGGCTAGGGTTAGAGATCTGGTTATGGTTTTGATTGGACCTAGGGTTAGGGTTATGTTGAGTGCTAGGTTTAGAGATCTGGTTAGGGATCCGATTGGACCTAGGGTTAGGGTTATGTTGAGGGCTAGGTTTAGAGATCTGGTTAGGGATCCGATTGGACCTAGGGTTAGGGTTATGTTGAGGGCTAGGGTTAGAGATCCGTTTAGGGTTCCGATTGGACCTAGGGTTAGGGTTATGTTGAGGGCTAGGTATACAGATCAGGTTAGGGTTCCGATTGGACCTAGGGTTAGGGTTATGTTGAGGGCTATTGTTAGAGATCCGGTTAGGGTTCCGATTGAACCTAGGGTTAGGGTTATGTTGAGGGCTAGGGTTAGAGATTCGGTTAGGGTTCCGATTGGACCTAGGGTTAGGGTTATGTTGAGGGCGAGGGGTAGAGATTCGGTTAGGGTTACTATTGGACCTAGGGTTAGGGTTATGTTGAGAGCTAGGGTTAGAGATCCGGTTAGGGTTCCGATTGGACCTAGGGTTAGGATTATGTTGAGGGCGAGGGGTAGAGATCCTGTTAGGGTTCCGATTGGACCTAGGGTTAGGGTTATGTTGAGGGTTAGGGTTAGAGATCCGGTTAGGGTTCCGATTGAACCTAGGGTTAGGGTTATGTTGAGGGCTAGGGTTAGAGATCCGGTTAGGGTTCCGAATGGACCTAGGGTTAAGGTTATGTTGAGTGCTAGGTATACAGATCCGGTTAGGGTTCCGATTGGACCTAGGGTTAGAGTTATGTTTAAGGCTAGGTTTAGAAATCCGGTTAGGGTTCCGATTGGAACTAGGGTTAGGGTTATGTTGAGGGCGAGGGGTAGAGATCCGTTTAGGGTTCCGATTGGACCTAGGGTTAGGGTTATGTTGAGGGCTGTGGTAGAGATCCTGTTAGGGTTCCCATTGGACCTAGGGTTAGGCTTATGTTGAGGGCTGCGATAGAGATCCTGTTAGGGTTCCGATTGGATCTAGGGTTAGGGTTATGTTGAGGGCTAGGGTTAGATATCCGGTTAGGGTTCCGATTGGAAGTACGGTTAGGGTTATGTTGAGGGCTAGGGTTAGATATCCGTTTAGGGTTCCGATTGGACCTAGGGTTAGTAATATGTTGAGGGCTAGGGTTAGAAATCCGGTAGGGTTCCGAATGGACCTAAGGTTTGGGTTATTTTCAGGGCTAGGGTTAGAGATCCAGTTAGGGTTCCCATTGGACCTAGGGTTAGGGTTATGTTGAGGGCTAGGTACACAGATCCGGTTAGGCATCCGATTGGACCTAGTGTTAGGGTTATGTTGAGGGCTAGGGTTAGAGATCCGGTTAGGGTTCCGATTGGACCTAGGGTTAGTGTTCTGTTGAGGGCTAGGGTTAGAGATCCGGTTAGGGTTCCGATTGGACCTAGGGTTAGGGTTATGTTGAGGTCGAGGGGTAGAGATCCTGTTAGGGTTCAGATTGGACCTAGGGTCACGGTTATGTTGAGGGCGAGGGGTAGAGATCCTGTTAGGGTTCCTCTTGGACCTAGGGTTAGTGTTATGTTGAGGGCTAGTGTTAGATATCCGGTTAGGGTTCCGATCGGACCTAGGGTTAGGGTTATGTTGAGGGCTAGGGTTAGATATCCGTTTAGGGTTCCGATTGGACCTAGGGATATGGATATGTTGAGCGCTAGAGTTAGAGATATGTTTAGGGATCCGATTGGACCTAGGGTTAGGGTTATGTTGAGGGCTAGGGTTAGAGATCCGGTTAGGGTTCCGATTGGAGCTAAGGTTAGGGTTATTTTGAGGGCTAGGGTTAGAGTTCCGGTTAGGGTTCCGATTGGAGCTAGGGTTAGGGTTATGTTGAGGGCTAGGGTTAGAGATCTGGTTAGGGTTTTGATTGAACCTAGGGTTAGGGTTATGTTGAGGGCTAGGGTTAGATATCCGGTTAAGGTTCCGATTGAACCTAGGGTTAGGGTTATGTTGAGGGCTCTGGTTAGATATCCGTTTAGGGTTCCGATTGGAGCTAGGGTTAGGGTTATGTTGAGGGCTAGAGTTAGAGATCCGATTATGGTTCCGATTGGACCTAAGGTTAGGGTTATGTTGAGGGCTAGGGTTAGAGATCTGGTTAGGGTTTTGATTGGACCTAGGGTTAGGGTTATGTTGAGGGCTAGGGTTAGATATCCGGTTAAGGTTCCGATTGGAGCTAGGGTTAGGGTTATGTTGAGGGCTAGGGTTAGAGATCTGGTTATGGTTTTGATTGGACCTAGGGTTAGGGTTATGTTGAGGGCTAGGGTTAGAGATCCGGTTAGGGTTCCGATTGGAGCTAGGGTTAGGGATATTTTGAGGGCTAGGGTTAGAGTTCCGGTTAGCGTTCCGATTGGACCTAGGGATGGGGTTATGTTGAGAGCTCGGGTTAGATATCCATTTAGGGTTCCGATTGGACCTAGGGTTAGGGTTATGTTGAGGGCTCGGGTTAGAGATTCGTGTAGGGTTCCGATTGGACCTAGGTTTAGGGTTATGTTCAGGGCTAGGGTTAGAGATCCGGTTAGGGTTCCGATTGGACCTAGGGTTAGGGTTATAGTGAGGGCGAGGGGTAGAGACCCTGTAGGGTTCCGATTGGACCTAGGGTTACGGTTATGTTGAGGGCGAGGTGTAGAAATGCTGTTAGGGTTCCGATTGGACCTAGGGTTAGGGTGATGTTGAGGGCTAGGGTTAGATATCCGGTTAGGGTTCCGATTGGAACTAGGGTTAGGGTTATAGTGAGGGCGAGGGGTAGAGACCCTCTTAGGGTTCCGATTGGACCTCGGGTTACGGTTATGTTGAGGGCGAGGTGTAGAAATACTGTTAGGGTTCCGATTGGACCTAGGGTTAGGTTTATGTTGAGGGCTAGAGTTAGATATCCGGTTAGGGTTCCGATTGGACCTAGGGTTAGGGTTATGTTGAGGGCTAGGGTTAGATATCTGTTTTGGGTCCGATTGGACCTAGGGTTAGGGTTATATTGAGGGCTAGGGTTAGATATCCGTTTAGGGTTCCGATTGGACCTAGGTTTAGGTTTATGTGGAGGGATAGGGTTACAGATCCGGTTAGGGTTCCGATTGGACCTAGGGTTACGGTTATGTTGAGGGCGAGGTGTAGAGATCCTGTTAGGGTTCCGATTGGACCTAGGGTTAGGGTTATGTTGAGGGCTAGGGTTAGAGATCCGGTTAGGGTTCCGATTGGACCTAGGGTTAAGGTTATCTTGAAGGCTATGGTTAGATATCCGGTTAGGGTTCCGATTGGACCTAGGGTTAGGGTTATGTTGAGGGCGAGGTGTAGAGATCCTGTTAGGGTTCCGATTGGACCTAGGGTTAGGATTATGTTGAGGGCTAGGGTTAGAGATGCGGTTAGGGTTCCGATTGGACCTAGTGTTAGGGTTATGTTGAGGGCTAGGGTTAGATATCCGTTTTGGGTTCCGATTGGTCCTAGGGTTAGGGTTATGGTGAGGGCTAGGTTTAGATATCTGTTTAGGGTTCCGATTGGACCTAAGGTTAGGGTTATGTTGAGGGAGAGCGTTAGAGATCCGGTTAGGGTTCCGATTGGTCCTATGGTCACGGTATGTTGAGGGCGAGGGGTAGAGATCCTCTTAGGGTTACGATTGGACCTACGGTTAGTGTTATGTTGAGGGCTAGGGTTAGATATCCTATTAGAGTTCCGAGTGAACCTAGGGTTAGGGTTATGTTGAGGGCTAGGGTTAGAGATCCGTTTAGGGATCCGATTGGACCTAGGGTTAGGGTTATGTTTAGGGCTAGGTATACAGATCCGGTTAGGGTTCCGATCGGACCTAGGGTTAGGGTTATGTTGAGGGCTATTGTTAGAGATCCGGTTAGGGTTCCGATTGAACCTAGGGTTAGGATTATGTTGAGGGCTAGGGTTAGAGATTCGGTTAGGGTTCCGATTGGACCTAGGGTTAGGGTTATGTTGAGGGCGAGGGGTAGAGATTCGGTTAGGGTTCCGATTGGACCTAGGTTAGGGTTATGTTGAGGGCTAGGGTTAGAGATCCGGTTAGGGTTCCGATTGGACCTAGGGTTAGGGTTAGGTTGAGGGCGAGGGGTAGAGATGCTGTTAGGGTTCTGATTGGACCTAGGGTTAGGGTTATGTTGAGGGTAGGTATACAGATCCGGTTTGGGTTCCGATTGGACCTAGGGTTAGGGTTATATTGAGGGCTAGGGGTAGAGATCCTGTTAGGGTTCCGATTGGACCTAGCGTTAGGGTTATGTTGAGGGTAGGTATACAGATCCGGTTTGGGTTCCGATTGGACCTAGGGTTAGGGTTATGTTCAGGGCTAGGTATACAGATCCGGTTAGGGTTCCGATTGGACCTAGGGTTAGGGTTATGTTGAAGGCTAGGGTTGGAAAACCGGTTAGGCTTCCGATTGGACCTAGGGTTAGGGTTATGTTGAGGGCTAGGGTTAGAGATCCGGTTAGGGTTCCTATTGGACCTATGGTAGGGTTATGTTGAGAGCTAGGGTTAGAGACCCGGTTTAGGTTCCGAGTGGACCTAGGAGTAGGGTTATGTTGAGGTCTAGTTTTAGATTTCCGGTTAGGGTTCAGATTGGACCAAGGGTTAGGGTTATGTTGAGGGCGAGAGGTAGAGATCCAGTTAGTGTTCCGATTGGACCTAGGGTTAGGGTTATGTTGAGGGCTAAGGGGTAGAGATCCTGTTAGGGTTCCGATTGGACATAGGGTTAGGGTTATGTTGAGGGCTAGGATTAGATATCCGGTTAGGGTTCCGATTGGACCTAGGGTTAGGGTTATGTTGAGCGCTAGGGTTAGAGATCCGGTTAGGGTTCCGATTGCACCTCGGGTTAGGGTTATGTTGAGGGCTAGGTTTAGAGATCTGGTTAGGGATCCGATTGGACCTAGGGTTAGGGTTATGTTGAGGGCTAGGTTTAGAGATCTGGTTAGGGTTCCGATTGGACCTAGGGTTAGGGTTATGTTGAGAGCTAGGGTTAGAGATCCGTTTAGGGTTCCGATTGGACCTAGGGTTAGGGTTATGTTGAGGGCTAGGTATACAGATCCGGTTAGGGTTCCGATTGGACCTAGGGTTAGGGTTATGTTGAGGGCGAGGGGTAGAGATTCGATTAGGGTTCCGATTGGACCTAGGGTTAGGGTTATGTTGAGGGCTAGGTATACAGATCCGGTTAGGGTTCCGATTGGACCTAGGGTTAGGGTTATGTTGAGGGCTAGGTATACAGATCCGGTTAGGGTTCCGATTGGACCTAGGGTTAGGGTTATGTTGAGAGCTAGGTATACAGATCCGGTTAGGGTTCCGATTGGACCTAGGGTTAGGGTTATGTTGAGGGTTAGGGTTAGAGATCCGGTTAGGGTTCCGATTGAACCTAGGGTTAGGGTTATGTTGAGGGCTAGGTTTAGATATCTGTTTAGGGTTCCGATCGGACCTAAGGTTAGGGTTATGTTGAGGGCTAGGGTTTGAGATCCGGTTAGGGTTCCGATTGGACCTAGGGTTAGGTTTATGTGGAGGGAGAGCGTTAGAGATCCTGTTAGGGTTCCGATTGGTCCTATGGTCACGGTTTATGTTGAGGGCGAGGGGTAGAGATCCTGTTAGGGTTACGATTGGACCTACGGTTAGTGTTATGTTGAGGGCTAGGGTTAGATATCCGGTTAGGGTTCCGGGGACCTAGGTTTAGGGTTATGTTGAGGGCTAGGGTTAGAGATCCGTTTAGGGATCCGATTGGACCTAGGGTTAGGGTTATGTTGAGGGCTAGGTATACAGATTCTGTTAGGGTTCCGATTGGACCTAGGGTTAGTTTTATGTTGAGGGCTATTGTTAGAGATCCGGTTAGGGTTCCGATTGAACCTAGGGTTAGGATTATGTTGAGGGCTAGGTTTAGAGATTCGGTTAGGGTTCCGATTGGACCTAGGGTTAGGGTTATGTTGAGGGCGAGGGGTAGAGATTCGGTTAGGGTTCCGATTGGACCTAGGGTTAGGGTTATGTTGAGGGTTAGGGTTAGAGATCCGGTTAGGGTTCCGATTGGACCTAGGGTTAGGGTTATGTTGAGGGCGAGGGGTAGAGATCCTGTTAGGGTTCCGATTGGACCTAGGGTTAGGGTTATGTTGAGGGCTAGGTGTGCAGATCCGGTTAGGGTTCCGATTGGACCTAGGGTTAGGGTTATGTTGAAGGCTAGGTTTAGAAATCCGGTTAAGGGTTCCGATTGGACCTAGGGTTAGGGTTATGTTGAGGGCTAGGGTTAGAGATCTGGTTAGGGTTCCGATTGGACCTAGGGTTAAGGTTATGTTGAGTGCTAGGTATACAGATCCGGTTAGGGTTCCGATTGGACCTAGGGTTAGGGTTATGTTTAAGGCTAGGTTTAGAAATCCGGTTAGGGTTCCGATTGGACCTAGGGTTAGGGATATGTTGAGAGCTAGGTTTAGAGATCCGGTTAGGGTTCCGATTGGACCAAGGGTTAGGGTTATGTTGAGGGCGAGGGGTAGACATCCGGTTAGGGTTCCGATTGTACCTAGGCTTAGGGTTATGTTGAGGGCGAGGGATAGAGATCCGTTTAGGGTTCCGATTGGACCTAGGGTTAGGGTTATGTTGAGGGCTGTGGTAGAGATCCTGTTAGGGTTCCCATTGGACCTAGGGTTAGGCTTATGTTGAGGGCTGGGATAGAGATCCTGTTAGGGTTCCGATTGGACCTAGGGTTAGGGTTATGTTGAGGGCTAGGGTTAGATATCCGGTTAGGGTTCCGAGTGGACCTAGGGTTAGGGTTATGTTGAGGGCTAGGGTTAGATATCCGTTTAGGGTTCCGATTGGACCTAGGGTTAGTGATATGTTGAGGGCTAGGGTTAGAGATCCGGTTAGGGTTCCGATTGGACCTAGGGTTAGGGTTATGTTGAGGGCTAGGGGTAGAGATCCTGTTAGGGTTACGATTGGACCTAGGGTTAGGGTTATGTTGAGGGTAGGTATACAGATCCGGTTTGGGTTCCGATTGGACCTAGGGTTAGGGTTATGTTGAGGGCTAGGTATACAGGTCCGGTTAGGGTTCCGATTGGACCTAGGGTTAGGGTTATGTTGAAGGCTAGGGTTAGAAAACCGGTTAGGCTTCCGATTGGACCTAGGGTTAGGGTTATGTTGAGGGCTAGGGTTAGAGATCCGGTTAGGCTTCCGATTGGACCTAGGGTTAGGGTTATGTTGAGAGCTAGGGTTAGAGATCCGGTTAGGGTTCCGATTGGTCCTATGGTCACGGTTATGTTGAGGGCGAGGGGTAGAGATCCTCTTAGGGTTACGATTGGACCTACGGTTAGTGTTATGTTGAGGGCTAGGGTTAGATATCCGGTTAGAGTTCCGAGTGGACCTAGGGTTAGGGTTATGTTGAGGGCTAGGGTTAGAGATCCGTTTAGGGATCCGATTTGACCTAGTGTTAGGGTTATGTTGAGGGCTAGGTATACAGATCCGGTTTGGGTTCTGATTGGACCTAGGGTTAGGGTTATGTTGAGGGCTATTGTTAGAGATCCGGTTAGGGTTCCGATTGAACCTAGGGTTAGGATTATGTTGAGGGCTAGGGTTAGAGATTCGGTTAGGGTTCCGATTGGACCTAGGGTTAGGATTATGTTGAAGGCTAGGTTTAGAAATCCGGTTAAGGGTTCCGATTGGATCTAGGGTTAGGGTTATGTTGAGGGCTAGGGTTAGAGATCCGGTTAGGGTTCCGATTGTACCTAGGGTTAAGGTTATGTTGAGTGCTAGGTATACAGATCCGGTTAGGGTTCCGATTGGACCTAGGGTTAGGGTTATGTTGAGGGCTAGAGATAGATATCCGGTTAGGGTTCCGATTGGACCTAGGGTTAGGGATATGTTGAGAGCTAGGGTTAGAGATCCGGTTAGGGTTCCGATTGGACCAAGGGTTAGGGTTATGTTGAGGGCGAGGGGTAGACATCCGGTTAGGGTTCCGATTGGACCTAGGGTTAGGGTTATGTTGAGGGCTGTGGTAGAGATCCTGTTAGGGTTCCCATTGGACCTAGGGTTAGGCTTATGTTGAGGGCTGGGATAGAGATCCTGGTAGGGTTCCGATTGGACCTAGGGTTAGGGTTATGTTGAGGGCTAGGGTTAGATATCCGGTTAGGGTTCCGATTGGACCTAGGGTTAGGGTTATGTTGAGGGCTAGGGTTAGATATCCGTTTAGGGTTCCGATTGGACCTAGGGTTAGTGATATGTTGAGGGCTAGGGTTAGAGATCCGGTTATGGTTCCGATTGGACCTAGGGTTAGGGTTATGTTGAGGGTAGGTATACAGATCCGGTTTGGGTTCCGATTGGACCTAGGGTTAGGGTTATGTTGAGGGCTAGGTATACAGATCCGGTTAGGGTTCCGATTGGACCTAGGGTTAGGGTTATGTTGAAGGCTAGGGTTAGAAAACCGGTTAGGCTTCCGATTGGACCTAGGGTTAGGGTTATGTTGAGGGCTAGGGTTAGAGATCCGGTTAGGGTTCCTATTGGGCCTATGGTTAGGGTTATGTTGAGAGCTAGGGTTAGAGACCCGGTTTAGGTTCCGAGTGGACCTAGGAGTAGGGTTATGTTGAGGTCTAGTTTTAGATTTCCGGTTAGGGTTCAGATTGGACCAAGGGTTAGGGTTATGTTGAGGGCGAGAGGTAGAGATCTAGGTAGTGTTCCGATTGGACCTAGGGTTAGGGTTATGTTGAGGGCTAAGGGGTAGAGATCCTGTTAGGGTTCCGATTGGACATAGGGTTAGGGTTATGTTGAGGGCTAGGATTAGATATCCGGTTAGGGTTCCGATTGGACCTAGGGTTAGGGTTATGTTGAGCGCTAGGGTTAGAGATCCGGTTAGGGTTCCGATTGGACCTCGGGTTAGGGTTATGTTGAGGGCTAGGTTTAGAGATCTGGTTAGGGATCCGATTGGACCTAGGGTTAGGGTTATGTTGAGGGCTAGGTTTAGAGATCTGGTTAGGGATCCGATTGGACCTAGGGTTAGGGTTATGTTGAGGGCTAGGGTTAGAGATCCGTTTAGGGTTCCGATTGGACCTAGGGTTAGGGTTATGTTGAGGGCTAGGTATACAGATCCGGTTAGGGTTCCGATTGGACCTAGGGTTAGTGTTATGTTGAGGGCTATTGTTAGAGATCCGGTTAGGGTTCCGATTGAACCTAGGGTTAGGGTTATGTTGAGGCCTAGGGTTAGAGATTCGGTTAGGGTTCCGATTGGACCTAGGGTTAGGGTTATGTTGAGGGCGAGGGGTAGAGATTCGGTTAGGGTTCCGATTGGACCTAGGGTTAGGGTTATGTTGAGAGCTAGGTATACAGATCCGGTTAGGGTTCCGATTGGACCTAGGGTTAGGGTTATGTTGAGGGTTAGGGTTAGAGATCCGGTTAGGGTTCCGATTGAACCTAGGGTTAGGCTTATGTTGAGGGCTAGGTTTAGATATCTGTTTAGGGTTCCGATCGGTCCTAAGGTTAGGGTTATGTTGAGGGCTAGGGTTTGAGATCCGGTTAGGGTTCCGATTGGACCTAGGGTTAGGTTTATGTGGAGGGAGAGCGTTAGAGATCCGGTTAGGGTTCCGATTGGTCCTATGGTCACGGTTTATGTTGAGGGCGAGGGGTAGAGATCCTGTTAGGGTTACGATTGGACCTACGGTTAGTGTTATGTTGAGGGCTAGGGTTAGATATCAGGTTAGGGTTCCGAGTGAACCTAGGGTTATTGTTATGTTGAGGGCTAGGGTTAGAGATCCATTTAGGGATCCGATTGGACCTAGGGTTAGGGTTATGTTGAGGGCTAGGTATACAGATTCTGTTAGGGTTCCGATTGGACCTAGGTTTAGTTTTATGTTGAGGGCTATTGTTAGAGATCCGGTTAGGGTTCCGATTGAACCTAGGGTTAGGATTATGTTGAGGGCTAGGGTTAGAGATTCGGTTAGGGTTCCGATTGGACCTAAGGTTAGGGTTATGTTGAGGGCGAGGGGTAGAGATTCGGTTAGGGTTACGATTGGACCTAGGGTTAGGGTTATGTTGAGGGCTAGGGTTAGAGATCCGGTTAGGGTTCCGATTGGACCTAGGGTTAAGGTTATGTTGAGTGCTAGGTATACAGATCCGGTTAGGGTTCCGATTGGACCTAGGGTTAGGGTTATGTTTAAGGCTAGGTTTAGAAATCCGGTTAGGGTTCCGATTGGACCTAGGGTTAGGGATATGTTGAGAGCTAGGTGTAGAGATCCGGTTAGGGTTCCGATTGGACCAAGGGTTAGGGTTATGTTGAGGGCGAGGGGTAGACGTCCGGTTAGGGTTCCGATTGTACCTAGGCTTAGGGTTATGTTGAGGGCGAGGGGTAGAGATCCGTTTAGGGTTCCGATTGGACCTAGGGTTAGGGTTATGTTGAGGGCGAGCGGTAGACATCCGGTTAGGGTTCCGATTGCACCTAGGGTTAGGGTTATGTTGAGGCGAGGGGTAGAGATCCGTTTAGGGTTCCGATTGGACCTAGGGTTAGGGTTATGTTGAGGGCTGTGGTAGAGATCCTGTTAGCGTTCCCATTGGCCTAGGGTTAGGCTTATGTTGAGGGCTGGGATAGAGATCCTGTTAGGGTTCCGATTGGACCTAGGGTTAGGGTTATGTTGACGGCTAGGTTTAGATATCCGGTTAGGGTTCCGATTGGACCTAGGGTTAGGGTTATGTTGAGGGCTAGGTTTAGATATCCGTTTAGGGTTCCGATTGGATCTAGGGTTAGTGATATGTTGAGGGCTAGGGTTAGAGATCCGGTTAGGGTTCCGAATGGACCTAATGTTTGGGTTATTTTCAGGGCTAGGGTTAGAGATCCAGTTAGGGTTCCCATTGGACCTAGGGTTAGGGTTATGTTGAGGGCTAGGTACACAAATCCGGTTAGGGTTCCGATTGGACCTAGTGTTAGGGTTATGTTGAGGGCTAGGGTTAGATATCCGTTTTGGTTTCCGATTGGACCTAGGGTTAGGGTTATGTTGAGGGGTAGGTTTAGATATCTGTTTAGGGTTCCGATTGGACCTAAGGTTAGGGTTATGTTGAGGGCTAGGGTTTGAGATCAGTTTGGGGTTCCGATTGGACCTAGGTTTAGGTTTATGTGGAGGGAGAGCGTTAGAGATCCGGTTAGGGTTCCGATTGGACCTAGGGTCACGGTTATGTTGAGGGCGAGGGGTAGAGATCCTGTTAGGGTTCCTCTTGGACCTAGGGTTAGTGTTATGTTGAGGGCTAGTGTTAGATATCCGGTTAGGGTTCCGATTGGACCTAGGGTTAGGGTTATGTTGAGGGCTAGGGTTAGATATCCGTTTAGGGTTCCGATTGGACCTAGGGATATGGATATGTTGAGGGCTAAAGTTAGAGATCAGTTTAGGGATCCGATTGGACCTAGGGTTAGGGTTATGTTGAGGGCTAGGGTTAGAGATCCGGTTAGGGTTCCGATTGGAGCTAGGGTTAGGTTTATTTTGAGGGCTAGGGTTAGAGTTCCGGTTAGGGTTCCGATTGGAGCTAGGGTTAGGGTTATGTTGAGGGCTAGGGTTAGAGAACTGGTTAGGGTTTTGATTGGACCTAGGGTTAGGGTTATGTTGAGGGCTAGGGTTAGATATCCGGTTAAGGTTCC
Organism: Miniopterus natalensis; assembly: GCF_054644295.1. Taxonomy (NCBI): domain Eukaryota; kingdom Metazoa; phylum Chordata; class Mammalia; order Chiroptera; family Miniopteridae; genus Miniopterus; species Miniopterus natalensis. The sequence continues at coordinate 85,953,032 of NC_142089.1, forward strand.
GATTGAACCTAGGTTTAGGGTTATGTTGAGGGCTCGGGTTAGATATCCGTTTAGGGTTCCGATTGGAGCTAGGGTTAGGGTTATGTTGAGGGCTAGAGTTAGAGATCCGATTAGGGTTCCGATTGGACCTAATGTTACGGTTATGTTGAGGGCTAGGGTTAGAGATCTGGTTAGGGTTTTGATTGGACCTAGGGTTAGGGTTATGTTGAGGGCTAGGGTTAGATATCCGGTTAAGGTTCCGATTGGAGCTAGGGTTAGGGTTATGTTGAGGGCTAGGGTTAGAGATCTGGTTATGGTTTTGATTGGACCTAGGGTTAAGGTTATGTTGAGGGCTAGGGTTAGAGATCCGGTTAGGGTTCCGATTGGAGTTAGGGTTAGGGATAATTTGAGGGCTAGGGTTAGAGTTCCGGTTAGGGTTCCGATTGGACCTAGGGTTAGGGTTATGTTGAGGGCTCGGGTTAGATATCCGTTTAGGGTTCCGATTGGACCTAGGGTTAGGGTTATGTTGAGGGCTAGGTATACAGATCCTGTTAGGGTTCCGATTGGACCTAGGGTTAGTTTTATGTTGAGGGCTATTGTTAGAGATCCAGTTAGGGTTCCGATTGAACCTAGGGTTAGGATTATGTTGAGGGCTAGGCTTAGAGATTCGGTTAGGGTTCCGATTGGACCTAGGGTTAGGGTTATGTTGAGGGCGAGGGGTAGAGATTCGGTTAGGGTTCCGATTGGACCTAGGGTTAGGGTTATGTTGACGGCTAGGGTTAGATATCCGGTTAGGGTTCCGATTGGACCTAGGATTAGGGTTATGTTGAGGGCTAGGGTGAGATATCCGTTTAGGGTTCCGATTGGATCTAGGGTTAGTGATATGTTGAGGGCTAGGGTTAGAGATCCGGTTAGGGTTCCGAATGGACCTAAGGTTTGGGTTATTTTCAGGGCTAGGGTTAGAGATCCAGTTAGGGTTCCCATTGGACCTAGGGTTAGGGTTATGTTGAGGGCTAGGTACACAAATCCGGTTAGGGTTCCGATTGGACCTAGTGTTAGGGTTATGTTGAGGGCTAGGGTTAGATATCCGTTTTGGTTTCCGATTGGACCTAGGGTTAGGGTTATGTTGAGGGGTAGGTTTAGATATCTGTTTAGGGTTCCGATTGGACCTAAGGTTAGGGTTATGTTGAGGGCTAGGGTTTGAGATCCGTTTGGGGTTCCGATTGGACCTAGGTTTAGGTTTATGTGGAGGGAGAGCGTTAGAGATCCGGTTAGGGTTCCGATTGGACCTAGGGTCACGGTTATGTTGAGGGCGAGGGGAAGAGATCCTGTTAGGGTTCCTCTTGGACCTAGGGTTAGTGTTATGTTGAGGGCTAGTGTTAGATATCCGGTTAGGGTTCCGATTTGACCTAGGGTTAGGGTTATGTTGAGGGCTAGGGTTAGATATCCGGTTAAGGTTCCGATTGAACCTAGGTTTAGGGTTATGTTGAGGGCTAGGGTTAGAGATCTGGTTAGGGTTTTGATTGGACCTAGGGTTAGGGTTATGTTGAGGGCTAGGGTTAGATATCCGGTTAAGGTTCCGATTGGAGCTAGGGTTAGGGTTATGTTGAGGGCTAGGGTTAGAGATCTGGTTATGGTTTTGATTGGACCTAGGGTTAGGGTTATGTTGAGGGCTAGGGTTAGAGATCCGGTTAGGGTTCCGATTGGAGTTAGGGTTAGGGATAATTTGAGGGCTAGGGTTAGAGTTCCGGTTAGGGTTCCGATTGGACCTAGGGTTAGGGTTATGTTGAGGGCTCTGGTTAGATATCCGTTTAGGTTTCCGATTGTACCTAGGGTTAGGGTTATGTTGAGGGCTAGGTATACAGATCCTGTTAGGGTTCCGATTGGACCTAGGGTTAGTTTTATGTTGAGGGCTATTGTTAGAGATCCGGTTAGGGTTCCGATTGAACCTAGGGTTAGGATTATGTTGAGGACTAGGGTTAGAGATTCGGTTAGGGTTCCGATTGGACCTAGGGTTAGGGTTATGTTGAGGGCGAGGGGTAGAGATTCGGTTAGGGTTCCGATTGGACCTAGGGTTAGGGTTATGTTGAGGGCTAGGGTTAGAGATCCGGTTAGGGTTCCTATTGGACCTAGGGTTAGGGTTATGTTGAGGGCGAGGGGTAGAGATCCTGTTAGGGTTCCGATTGGACCTAGGGTTAGGGTTATGTTGAGGGCTAGGTGTACAGATCCGGTTAGGGTTCCGATTGGACCTAGGGTTAGGGTTATGTTGAAGGATAGGTTTTGAAATCCGGTTAGGGTTCCGATTGGACCTAGGGTTAGGGATATGTTGAGAGCTAGGTTTAGAGATCTGGTTATGGTTTTGATTGGACCTAGGGTTAGGGTTATGTTGAGGGCTAGGGTTAGAGATCCGGTTAGGGTTCCGATTGGAGTTAGGGTTAGGGATAATTTGAGGGCTAGGGTTAGAGTTCCGGTTAGGGTTCCGATTGGACCTAGGGTTAGGGTTATGTTGAGGGCTAGGATTAGATATCCGGTTAGGGTTCCGATTGGACCTAGGGTTAGGGTTATGTTGAGGGCTAGGATTAGATATCCGGTTAGGGTTCCGATTGGACCTAGGGTTAG